>NC_053451.1:117561551-117861551 GCF_015227805.2 Hirundo rustica
GCTCCCCCCAAACTGCCCCAGGATTAAGGATGCTGCACTCTCTTCTCTCCCATGGATCACGTTTCCCTTTAACTCCTCTCCATTCTTTAGGGAAGCAGCAAACCCGGGGTAATTCCCTGTTATCCAACACACACACACAACCAGATTTCCCTTTAAAATCCAGGCACCTGCCTCTCCATTACCCTCGGGACACGGAGCTTTCCTTGGACCAGCAGCTCCTCTTTCTGTCCCTGCGTGTTTGATGTCCTACAACACTGAAATTTCATCCCGTGAAACTTCAGATCCCAGCTTGGAACAAAATCGGTTCAGATTTTTGCCACAGAAGGAGGACAGGGAAGGGCTGGAAATATTATTATTATCTTTATAGCTTTATCTTTATCTTTATCTTTATCTTTTTTATCTTTACCTCTATTATTGTCATCATCATTATCATCGCTGTTGCTATTCTTATTTGGTGATTAATTAATAAAAAGCCAAGACCATCAGAAGATGGAATGAGAACCACGACTTCTCCAGCCAAAATTCCATCTGCTCCCACATCTTCTCCCTCAAACCTGCAGGTACTTAAGGAAAACAGAGCAAGGATTTTTTTGTTTTTTTGGTTTTTTTCCCCTGGCTTGGAAAAGGGATTTTCCTGCCATAAAGTTGGAAAATTTGGGGCATTTCCAGCTGATTTTAGCTTAAATTATTAATTTTGAGGGGGAAATATGAACCTCCTGTGATGCTCAGGATTTTTGTGGGGAGTTTATATAGGTGTACAATATATAATATAATATAATATGTCTATAATCTATAAAATCTATAAACAGATAACATAACCTATAACATGTACAATATACAAGATACAAGATACAAGATACAATATATATAATCTATGATCTATGATCTATGATCTATGATCTATTATCTATAATATATTATTATATATTATATATTATGTGTTATAGTTCATATTATCTAGTATCTAGTATCTAGTATCTAGTATCTAGTATCTAGTATATATTTTATATTTTATATTTTATATTTTATATATTCAATTGCACATATAAATTTTATTAGAAATTATAATAGCAAAAAAAATTTGAGGTTTTCAGGATCCTAAAATCACTTTAGCTTTGGATAAACTTGGGAATGACCCCAAAAATGACTTTGTAGTGTTTTTATTCCGTGTCTTTATTAATTGTTTTCTTTAAAAGAAGATTTCCAATTTACAAACTGGCACCTCCTGTGATGCTCAGGATTTCCGTGGGGAGTTTATATGGATAGAAATTCCATCCTGCCCCCTAAGCCTGTCCTGCTCAAACCCATTAATTACAGTGTTAATCACAGGAGGCCCTTCATTTGTTCGATTAATTATGGAATTGCTTTGTCAAGGGCGGGTACTGGGATAGATGGAGTCGGGCTGTGCCGAGTTTGCTCAGGATATTCAGGAAATCTGGAACGCAGGAGGAGCAGGGGTTGCTGGATCTGTGGGAAAGGAGCACCGGGAGAGACCTGGAGGTGGAATTTGGAGCAGGGCGGGGAGAAAGAAAACGATTCCCTTCTTTCTGTGTGAGGGAATTCACCCCTTTCCTGCTTTGAGTTAGGGTTAGGAAATGAGGATTTGGGGTCTGGAACTGAGGGCTGATGGGCTTAAAAGAGAGTCAAAAAATCTTGGAATCCCAGAACGTGCTCAGGAAGTGGAAGGGATCTTAAAGCTCATCCCATTCCATGGGCAGGGATTTCCCAGGCTGCTCCCAGCCCCAGTGTCCAACCTGGCCTTGGGCACTGCCAGGGATCCAGGGGCAGCCACAGCTGCTATGGGCATCCTCTTACATAACTTTTCACCATAAAAAAGAAAAAAATAAAAAGGAAAAGAAAAGGAAAAAAAAAAAAAAAAAAAAAAAAAAAAAAAAAAAAAAAAAAAAAAGCAGCTTGGCCTTGAATGAAACTTTTAACTGGATCCCAAATTTCCCTCCATGTTTTCAGCCGCACAAAGCCCTGCCAGGCCCCGGGTGCTGTCGGCAGAGCAGGGCACGATCCAGGGTCCGTCCTCTGGAGGCCAGGGCTGAAAACTCCTTCTCAAAACCCCCCCAAAATTCCTTTTTTTTTTGTAAAGCCTGACTCAGAGGCCGGCTGAGTCCCGCCCCATCAGGAGCTCTGTAATTCACACTTGTGTCTGTGTTTGCTTTTCCAGTCAGCAGCTGAGGTGTGGGCAGCCTCCTGCACACGCCAGGGGAGCCAGAAACAACAAAAAACACAACAAAAAAACCTTGCTAATTATCAAGAAGCTTCAGCTGCTGTGTTTTGAAAAGCCCGGAGTGGATGTTTCCCCTCTTGGCCTCCTGGTGTTTTCGCAGAGCTGGAAGCTCTTGGATGGCGGGAGAGTTTCCTCCTCTCTCCTCCTCTGCCTTCCTGATCCCTTCGTCCTGGGCAATTCCAAATGATTCAGGCTCTGCTGCTTCCAGCAACAAATCCCTTGGGGGACAGGGAGAGCGTTTCCCAGGAAAAGGATGGGATTTCCAGCCGGGCAAGGGAGGGATTGGCCTGCTCGGGCTGCTTCACCTCCAGTCCTGGGCGAGTGGTGACACTGCAATTAAAAATAAAAATTAAAAAAAAAAAAAAAAATTAAACTGTTGGAGAACATCCAAATGGAGGATAAAAGGATGGGGAAGAGCCTGGAGGGGAGGAGGAGCAGCTCGAGGTGCTTGGAATGTCCAGTTGGAGGAGAGGAGAGTGAGGGGAAACTCCTCAGGGGCTGAAGCTCCTCGGAGGAGCTCCGATCTCTGCTCCTGGCACAGGGAGCGGCTGGAGCTGTTCCAGCAGGGAATTGAGGTTGGATTTTAGGGAAAGGTTCTTCCCCCAGAGGGTGCTGGCACTGCCCAGGCTCCCCAGGGAATGGGCACGGCCCCGAGGCTGCCAGAGCTCCAGGAGCCTTTGGACAGCGCTGCCAGGGATGCACGGGCTGGGATTGTTGGGGGTCTGGGCAGGGACAGGGGTGGGAGTGGATCTTTGTCGGTCCATTCCCAGTCAGGATATTCTGTGATCGTTCCTAAAACTTTGGCAGGATTGGATTCAAGTGCCGTAGGCCATTTACACCAACAGCTTCTCAACTTCACACATGGAATAATTTGGGATAGAAGGACCTTAAATCCCGCCCAGTGCCGCCCCTCCCATGGGCAGGGACACCGCTTTTCCATTAGAAGAGTCAGGCGTGGGATTTTTTTCTTTTAAATTTAAAGGTGAATTGTGATGGCAGGGGCACTGCAAAAATACCTAAAGCTCATCCCATCCCACCCCTGCCATGGCAGGGACACCTCCCGCTGTCCCAGGCTGCTCCCAGCCCCAGTGTCCAACCTGGCCTTGGGCACTGCCAGGGATCCAGGGGCAGCCACAGCTGCTCTGGGAATTCTATTCCTGGGCCTGCCCACCCTGCCAGGGAGGAAATTTTCCCTAATATCTGATCTAAACCTGTCCTTTTTAATTTTGAAGCCACTCCCTGTGTCCTGTCCCTGCAGCCCTTGGAAATTGTCTCTCCCCAGTTTTCCTTGTGGATCCCTCCCCTCTCAGGATATTCCATGATTCCCTGCTTTGCAGTCCAAACGAGCTGTATGGCAGCAGGATTTTCCACATGTTCAGCTGGATTTCGACCCCTGGGGTTTGATCCCAGCTGCTGTTCCAGACAGGAGGTGGTGTTGGAGCCGGGAAGCAGCCAGAGGAGCTGCAGGGGCCGGGCTCAGCTTTCCTGCTGGAAACTGGGACAGCTTTTCCCAGCACAGGTGCATTCCTTGGGTGTGAGGAGCATGCCCGGGCTGCTGAGAGCTGGGAGAGTGTCGGAAACTCAGCAAAAAAGCTTCTCCTTCCCTCTCCAACATCATCCTAAAAACATAACATGGAGCGAAGCCAAGGCTTTCCCTACCACAGCCTCATTTCCTCTGCTTCCAACAGTTCCTTCTCCCTCAGGGAAGCAGCTCCAAAACCAGGCACCGACCTCCTGGGTTTAATTGGCTTCTCCTTCCTCCTCATTCCAACCACAGCATCGCCCCATCTTCCCAAAAAACATCCCAAAACCTTCCCTAAACTCCACGTTCTGCTTAAGTCATAAAACAAACGGAGTCCAAGCCACTTTTCCCAAAATATTTCAGCCCGGGGTAGGGGAAAGGAAGGAGTTTCTCTTCCTATTTTTGTGGACTTGGCAGATTTGTGCTGGAAATAAAATAGAAAAAGAAGGAGAAACTGCCTGAAGTGAAAGGGAGATGGGGAAATCTTGCTTAGAGCTGGTTCTAAATCTGGTTTTAGGGAAAGTTTACTGCCTGAAGTGAAAGGATGGAGAGGAAATCTTGCTTAGGGCTGGTTCTAAATCCAGTTTTAGGGAAAGTTTCCTGCCTGAAATGAAAGGCAGGAGAGGAAATCTTGCTTAGAGCTGGTTCTAAATCCAGTTTTAAGGAAAGTTTCCTGCCTGAAGTGAAAGGATGGAGAGGAAATCTTGCTTAGAGCTGGTTCTAAATCCAGGTTTTAGGGAAAGTTTCCTGCCTGAAATGAAAGGCAGGAGAGGAAATCTTGCTTGGAGCTGGTTCTAAATCAGTTTTAAGGAAAGTTTACTGCCTGAAGTGAAAGAATGGAGAGGAAATCTTGCTTGGAGCTGGTTCTAAATCAGGTTTTAAGGAAAGTTTACTGCCTGAATTGAAAGGCAAGAAAGGAAATCTTGCTTAGGGTTGGTTCTAAATCCGGTTTTAAGGAAAGTTTGCTGCCTGAAGTGAAAGGATGGAGAGGAAATCTTGCTTAGGGCTGGTTTTAGGGAAAGTTTCCTGCAATTGGGGTGGAAAGCAGTGGGATCAGGTGGAGATGACCTCAGTCAATGGCTTTGCCACTCAAGGCTTTCAACGAGCCGCAGATAATTTAATTTTATAGGCAGCATATGAGAACTTGGGAGAGTAAATTGAATTTAGATACTGCTGTGACACGGTGTGGAAAGCACTCAAATTAAACTCCCAGGCCTGGTTTTCTCCTCTGGAAGAGCTGGGAAGGATCAGGGAGACCTCAGAGCCTTTCCGGTGTCTGAAGGGGCTCCAAGAGAGCCCCAGTCCTAGAATTGATGGGGTTTTCTGGAATCCTCCTCAATCCCTGGCTGAACAAGCTGGGCTTTGTTTATATTTTTCTTTTTTTGTTGTTGTTGTTGTTTTGCAAGAACACGGGGTTGGCCAAGGAGGGCACAGAGCATGAGAAACCACTCTGCCCTTGTGGGAGAAAAAGGTCATTGTGGTGCCTGGGGGAGTCTCAGGGCAGGGACAGGCAGGAAAATCGGGATTTAACTCTGGAAATCTCCAGCTGGAGAGGAAAGTTCCGTGTCAAGAGCTCGTGGAGCTTAGAAAGATTAAAGCTCCCGAGCTGTGCTCAGTGTGGTCCAAGGAGGAGGAGACTTGTGAAAAGAAAGCCAAAAATAATCCTAAAAACCCCCAATTTCCCCAGTTTTATGAAGTTAGGGCCAGAGAATAGCACGGTTCTGGTAGCAGAGGGAGTTTTCTGTGCTGTCTGGGGAGGGATTTACAGCTCAGGGTGCTGAGGAGATGCAGTAGCCCCGTTCCAAAGGGACATTCCAAAGGGACTTCCCTGCAGGCAGGACCTCTGTGGACACCGCTGCACCTTGGATTTGTGGACACACAAAATAATAAAATATTAAATAGTTAAACAGCAAAATGCCCCTTTTAGACAGGCAGTGCGAAGAGAAACCAAACATGGGGTAAACAACTCCATTATCTCAATGTCCAGTGGGCATTTCGTAGAAAAGTGTGGATTTATTTTATTTTCTTCCCTTTTTAGGGATGTTGGTTTTTTTTTTTGGATGTGCAGACAACTTAAATTACTCAGAGAGGGGAGAGGGGAAAATTCAGTTTGATCTGCCTTCAGTTTGACTGAAGTCTGGGTCTCAAATTGTGCTGCTTTGAGAGACAGAAGCAGCAGTTTCCTGAGTCATAAATTGAGTCACACAGACCCCTAATGGTGTTTCCAGCGCTGCAGACAAGCCCTGCAGTCAAAAACTGAAACGTTTCAAAATAAACCGGAGCTCTTGGCCGGTTTCCAGGGGATTTGTAACGTCCTGTAAGAGTCACCTCAGAGGCACAGCCCCTGCCCCTGGCTCTGTCCATGCAGGGAGAGCTCTGGGAATGTGCAGGAATGGGAATTGCAGGATAGTAACAGTGGGGTTGCATCCAGGCAATCCCCAAAGCAGATTATCGTACCCTAAAGCTGGAAATAATTCTTCCTTGAGAGGCTGGTGGAACTGGGCCGCCACTGCAGGGCTTCCCTCATTTGTTTGTGCACATTGCAATTTCAGTTAAACATCCCTGGTTGTTACCCTGGCTTGATCCCCTGAGGACTTCCAACAGCAGGCAGAAGGGGATTATTCCCAAATAAATGGATAACCCACATGGGACAAGGAGGAAAATCCCTGCCTCGTCCCTGGAAGAGTCCAAGGCCGGGTTGGAGCAGCTCTGCTGGGAGGAAAGGCTGGCAGAGCTGGCATTGTTCAGCCTGGCCAGGAGAAGCTTTGGGCTGAGCTCAGGGTGGCCTTGCAGGGCCTGGAGGAGCCCCAGGAAACCCGGAGAGAGACAATTCCCAAGGGCTGCAGGGACAGGACACAGGGAATGGCTCCCAGTGCCAGAGGGCAGGGCTGGATGGGAGATTGGGAATCAGGAATTGTTCCCTGGCAGGGTGTTGAGGCCCTGGAATAGAATTCCCAGAGCAGCTGTGGCTGCCCCTGGATCCCTGGCAGTGCCCAAGGCCAGGTTGGACACTGGGGCTGGGAGCAGCCTGGGACAGTGGAAGGTGTCCCTGCCGTGGCAGGGAGATGGGGACAGGATGAGCTTTCAGGTCCCTTCCAGCCCAAATTATTCCATGTGGGAAGTTGAGAAGGTGTTGGTGTGAATGACCTCAGGGACTTGAATCCAATCCTGCCAAAGTTTTAGGAATGATCACAGAATATCCTGAGTGTGAGGGGTCACAAAAAAATCCACTCCCACCCTGTCCCTGCCCAGAGCCCCAACAATCCCAGCCCGTGCATCCCTGGCAGCGCTGTCCAAAGGCTCCTGGAGCTCTGGCAGCCTCGGGGCCGTGCCCATTCCCTGGGGAGCCTGGGCAGTGCCAGCACCCTCTGGGAGACACAAACTGCTGGATCAGGGAGATGAGGAATGAGCTGCCTCCTTCCTGTGCCGGGTGTGGATTTGTTTCCTGGCAGTCCCAGCAGGGTCTCTGTGTCCTGCAGGGTTCCCTCTTCCCCCTGGAGCAGCTCTTTGTGAATCCTGGGGAATTTTGAGTGGGAAAATCATTTGCTTTCCCCCTTTCTCGTGGATCTCAGTCTTCACAGCTCTCCCTGAGTCACCTTTCACGAGCAATAAATTCACCCAGCCACAAAAATGCTGCTTCACAGGAAAGCCTTGGTGCCATGGCTGATGTCTCCCTGTGCCAACACCACAAACACCCATAGGAGCACGGCAGCTTCCAAGGCAGCTGGTGGAAAACATTTCAGATAAGAAGAAGGAAAAAAAAAAAAAAATCCTAGATTTGAACCCAGAGGCTCCATCTTTAATTAAAAAAAAGGAAAAAAAAATAAACCCACACCCAAACCTAAAGTAAATAATTTCCTGTACCTTTAGTTTATTTGGGTTTTGGTGGTTGTTGTTGTTTTGTTTTTTTTTTTTTTTTTTTTTTGGAGCAGATTTGGCTCCAAATTTGGCTTCCAGATTTGGAAGTTGCTGGTCATCCAAATGAACTTCCAAGGGGAATGGAGGACACGGAGGTGCCCCACACCTGATGGTGATTTCTGGAATGTCCCATGCTCTCTCCTGGGGATGATGGCGAGAATCAAGGCCGTGGATGACCACCCGGAGCGTTGTCCTTTGTGCTGCCTCGTGCTCTGGGGAGGGAATCTTTAAATCCCGGAGCTGTTTTCCAAGCCAGGATGGTTCCAGAGCCCCACAGCGAGGTGGAACTTCCTGGGTGTCTTTTCTGACCTCTCCCTTCCGTTCCCCCACCATCCTCCTCCCTCTCAGCCCAGCCCGGCTGCCCTGATTTTCCCCACATCTCTCCGAGAGATGTCGGTGTCTCAGGTATCCGCTGCGGCTTTCCTTGGTCTTGTGCCTGGAAATGGGAATCCCAACCACCCTGGAAGGGTTTCATCTTCCTTCCCTGAACACGCTTCGCTGATTTTTGGCAGGGCAGAGCCTGTTTGGAGAAGAATGGACCCTACACAGGGATGTGGAGCTGTCATAAGATGCCAGACTCAAATGCTTGGGTTTCCAGTTGGAATTATCCTTGCTGAAAAATCTCGTTTCCGTGGGGGGTGGCAGCAAAAAAAAAAAAAAAAAAAACCAAACCCATTAAAAAAGACCCCCACTGTGAGGTTTGGGGGGTGAGAAATGTTTGGAGATGAAGCACAACCTGTGGTTGCTGTGTTTCCACCAAAATCCTCCCAGCAGTGCTGGAAATCCCATTTAAGGTATGGAAAGTCACCATGGAATTGACCATGGAGATTTGGGACATGCCATGGCCTTGCCCAGGGTGTTGCTCCTTGTTCAACCCCGGGAGTGCCTTTCCAGCTGCTTTCACTCCAGATAAGATGATCTGGGGGGGGAAAAAAAAGGAAAGGAATGAGTTCCTGGGCCACCCCATGGCTGAACTTTTGACCTGGGTCACCCCTGCAGCCTCAATCCGTGAGGAGTCTGGATTTCAGGAGTGGGATCAAGGATTCAGGAGGCAAAGGTGCAGGGGGAGCAGGAAACCAGTGCAGGCTGACCACTCGTGGTGTGCGGGGTCAGCTCCTGCCCTCTGGTGACCACAGATGCCCCCAGGGTTTGGAGGGACACTCCAAGCCACCAGGAATGGGATGGGATCCTCCGCAGGATGCCCAATCCCACAGATTTGGCCAAACCCCCAGGAATTTCCTCCGTAGGCCGCAGTGGTGGATTGTGGTGGCTGTGGCCGTGTCCAGCCGTGGGAGCTGGGAGAACATCCCGGCCCAGAAAGCCCCAAACCATGGATTGGCAGCGGGAGGTGAGGGATGAGCTGGGCTTTGCCCAGGGAGGTTGTGGAGTTCTCATCCCTGGCAGTGCCCAAGGCCAGGTTGGACACTGGGGCTTGGGGCAGCCTGGGGCAGTGGGAGGTGTCCCTGCCACGGCAGGGGTGGGATGGGATGAGATTTAAGGTCTCTTCCAACCCAAACCATTCCATGATTCCACGATTCCAACTTGCTGGCAGTTAGGAAACTGCCCCCAAGGCCTTTCTATTTGAATTCCAGCTGTGTTTAGGAGTCTGTCCCTAAATCCTTGCTAAAGTAAGTGGGAATTTCAAGACAACCCTGTGAGTTCCTCTCTTTTGGGCAGGACATCTCTCCCGGCTCCGCAGTTTTGAAACGCTGCTCATCTTCTCAGGAAAAAGATGGGATTTTTCCTTTGCAATCCCTTTTCCAAGGCACTCTGAGTATTCAGGACAGAAACAATTTCCTAAAGCTGGGGAGAATTCCCTGAGCAGCTTAGGACATTCTTCCTGCACATATCAAAAGTGATAAAAAATAAAAACATATTTTTCTTCTTCTTTTGCTTCTTTCTTTTCTTCTTTTTCTTCTTTTTTTTTCTTTTTTTCTTTTTTCTTCTTCTTTTTCCTTTTTTTCTTCTTTTTCTTCTTTTTCTTCTTCTTCTTCTTCTTCTTCTTTGTCTTTTCATCTTGTCTTTTTCACCTTCTCCTTCTCCTTCTTTGTCTTTTCATCTTGTCTTTTTCACCTTCTCCTTTTCCTTCTCCTTCTCCTCCTCCTCCTCCTTGTTCTCCTTTGTGTCGAGAGCGAACCAGGCCCTGTGTTATTCCCATGCCTCCCTGTATCCCATAAACAGGATCTTCCCAGAGTTCAGCATCCCCCAGTTCCCCTCCCAAGCTGCCAAAGGCAGATCCCCATCCCTGGAATTCCCAAGGAACATTTCCATGTCCCTTCCTACCCGAGGTGATGTCATGCAGCAGAACTCTTCCAGGGGGTGGGATATATATATATATATATATTTTTTTTTTTTTTAAATTTTTTTTTTCCCCTCCCTCTCTCCTTGTCTTTTCCAAGGAAAAGAATGGATGAGTCACGTCTTACAGGCAGCTCCTTCCCTCGGTGTTCGCTCAGCATCAAAGTGCAGCTCATGGCTCAGCTATGCGCGCTTGGACACGGCTTTGGCACGGCCGCGTCTGCCTCCCGAGATTTTTCCCGCTTGTGGGAGTCTCCGTTCCCCTTTCTCCTGGCTGACTCACTCCCATGTGCCCCGGTGATTTCACTTCCAGCTGTCTCCCTGCTCCGGCAGGGCTAAAATGGGATGGGGGGGGATAGAATTCCCTAAATTAGATCTTTATCTCACTGCACCGTGTGCCAAACCCGGGATCCACCTCGGACGTTTCGCTCTTCTCGGTGTTAAACTCCAGTGCTGTGACTGCTTCTGCAGGCAGGGAAAATCCTGTGGGACACACAAATTCCCAAAGGATTGCCTGAATCCACGCAGTTCCCCTGATGGAAAGTTCATGTCCAAAGCCTTGAGCGATTCTTTTGGAAGTTTTAGGGGAATTTACTGGTGGAGGGGGTTTATTCTCATTTTATTGGCGCTGTAATCACTGTAATGAAGCCTTAGGAAAAAAGGCAGAAAACAAATATTTTTTTAGCCATGACCATAATGCTGATAAATGCTGATCAGCTTGTACAGCTCTCGGGAAGAAAAAATTCCACGTAAGGTAAATAAGAAATATCTCAAATTTATGCCAGCCCTGCTTATCTGCAAGCTGTGCTTTGGGTCTGCTTTCCAGGAGAGTTCAAATCCCCCCAAAAAAATGCCCAGGAAGAGGAGACTTGTAAAGGATGAGATGTTTGGGATGAGGCTGATTTTATGGGAAAAAAATCCATCAGTTTATTCCCTGTTCCCTGGGTAATGTGACGTTAACGTTGTCAGATCACCTTGTGCAGCTCTTGGGGGAAAAAAAAAAATTCCAAGTAGGATAAATAACAAATATTTCAGATTTATGCCAGCCCTGCTTATCTACAAGCTTCTTCTCAGGGCCTACCTGCTTGAATGATTCAAATTCCCGAAAAAATGCCCAGGAAAAATGAGACTTGTAAAGGGAGAGATAGCCAGGATGAGGCTGATTTAATGGAAAAAAAATCCAGCTCCATCCGTTTATTCCCTGATAATGTGGGGAGAGAGGAGCAGGGAGGCACCTCCTTATAGGGTTTGTTCCCATCCCGAGATAAATCTCCGGGATAAGGAGATTGAATCACCCTCTGGAATTGCCTTCCCAACCTCCCCTGCCGAGAAAGGGAGCAGAGTTTAGACTGGCTTAGACAAGACAGGGCTAAAATTAGTTCAGGTTTATCCCATCCCAGGCTTTGCGGCCAGACTCCTCAGGATTGGGGAATCTGAGCCCGAGGACATCGCTTTTCCTTGGATCCTTGGGATGCCACATTCCCACCTCGGGGCGGGGGGTGGTCACCGGAGTCTCTCCTAAATTTTAATCCAGCCTAAAGTGCTCCTGGATAAGCGAAGTGTAATTTGTGCCTTCAACCGGGAAGATAAAGTGCAGGAAAACAGGATTGGAGCGGGATGATCCCAAGGATTTTTAGCCTGGCTGTTAAAAAAAAAAAAAAAAAAAAAAAAAAAAAAAGGGAATTTTGGCGAGGGCACAGAGCCCTGGCAGATCAGCGCACCTTCTTTGTCTCCTCTCTTATCTACCTCTCCCGTCCCGCAGGCGAAATTCCTGGAATTCCAGAGGCCGAGGGTTCCTCTGCGGTTCTAGGAAAGCACTTAATTATCTCAATCACCTCCTAATTGCCTCACTTCCACTGCTCCAAATCCAGCTAATCCCGAGGTCAGGCGGGCGGCGCAGACTCGCCAGTTTCGGGAAGAGTTTTTCCAGGAATCCTATCGCTGTCCAGGCTTTCCAGCCTTTGTCCCCTCCATCAAATCCTTTGGACTGGTTCCCTTTGGAGTTGCGGAGGCGCAGCTTTGGTTCCAGTTCCGGCGGTTTGGTTTACAAGCTCCAAAGTGACATTGGAAATTGGGAAAAAACACCCGGTGCCAGCAGTCCTAGAGAGCGGCTTGTCTGGATCTGGTTTTTCCCTGGTTTTTGGTTTTGTTTTGTTTTTTTTTCTGGAGCAGCTGTCATCACCGGGAGCATCCCGGCGGGATGAGGGGGGGGGGGGAGCTGTCAGCGCCTTGTCATCGAGTTTTCCAAAATATTCCTCAGAAATGAGCGCGGTTTTTAGGGCGTCCAGGGCTGGGCTGGAGTTGTCACAAAGCTGGGATTGCCCAGGAGCTTCCAGGAGTTTTCCAGGTGGGGAGGGAAAGGTTTGTCCCAAAGGATTTGACACCTCTGCCTTAAATCCCGGCCAGGGCTCCCCATCCCAATTGTGCCAACGATAAAATCGGCTTGGAAAGGGAATTTTCACGGGGCATGGAGTGATAGGATGGGCAGGAACGGCTTTAAACTGAAGGATTAGATGGGATATTGGGAAGAAATTCCTCCCTGGAATGGATTTTCCAGAGAAGCTGTGGTTTCCTCATCCCCAAAAACATCTGAGTCCAGCTCAAGCTGGGCTGTTCCCCCTTTTCCTATCGCTCCATGCCCTTGTGGAAAGCTCCTCTCAATCCCCCCGAGATATTATTTATCTCTATAATTATTATCTCTATAATTTACTCTGGGAATTAACCACCACCCTCCGGAAAATCCGTGTTTTCCCCTTATTTTTTTTTTTAATTATAATCTTCATTCTTGGCCCTTTGGCATTGCAATATTGAGAGACACAGAGCAAACCCAAATTCATTTTCAGGTTCATTTAAATTCAATTTTATTTTCATGTTCTTTTGAACCCAAATTGATTTTCATGTTCTTTTAAACCCAAACTGATTTTCCCCAGCTATTCGAGGAGCCATTTGTCGCAAAGTTTAGTCTGAAAACATGAAATTTTCTCCTCTGAGCAATGTTGACCTGGAAATTGCCTAATTTCGTGTTCATTCTCTTATCCTTTAGTTTTAGCCCCTTTTCATGCCAGATCCTGTGGGCAGAGGAAAAATCAGAATTAAGGGATGAATTAACACCGGATTTGGAAAATGATCAGTGCCCTGCTGTCCACCGAATAAATGAAAACTGAAATCCAAAATAATTCATGCACTGTAAGCTCATGATTGGAGTTCTTACGGCAAATCTGAGATACATTTAAAACAGGAAAAT
The DNA here is from genome assembly GCF_015227805.2 of Hirundo rustica. Taxonomy (NCBI): domain Eukaryota; kingdom Metazoa; phylum Chordata; class Aves; order Passeriformes; family Hirundinidae; genus Hirundo; species Hirundo rustica. The sequence continues at coordinate 117,574,773 of NC_053451.1, forward strand.
TTTAGAGCTAATTTGAATTTCTCAGTGATTATCTGGGGGCTTTCCAGTCGATATCTTTGTGCTATGACCTCACAAACCACCCCAAAACCTCGTTAGCAGGGTGATTAGAGTGGATTTATTAATAACCAGGGAGTCTGGGCCACCAGTTCTGCCTGTCCATAGAAAACAGAAGATTTTGGGGGGTTTTTTTGTGGCTTCTTTGGAGGGAAATGCAGAAATCGGAATCATCTGGAGCTCCTTGATCTCAGCGAGTAGCACGGGGCAGACTTTGCAAAGCGGCTGGATTTCATCCCCCAGACCGTCTGTGCTGAGAAAGGATTTTAGGCTCCAGCTGATCCCAATTTTCCCTTCTGTTTGTTTCTTGTATTTATTTTTGCTTTGTATGAAAACTCAAAGATCCTCCGCTGCTCCATGAGGGCAGATAAAGTTCCCGTCACGAAAACGAGCGGAAGGCTTTGGGATTCACCTTTTTGTTCGGGAAATTTATTTAGATTTCACCCAGGTACCTCAGCACGGGGCTCTGTCTGAAGTTTCAGGTGAAGATTAAAGGGTTTTGCTGTGTCTTTTCAACTGAAATAATTCTCCTTTAGCTGTTACCTCTGTCCTTCTGTGATATCCAGACTGGCTGCTTCCTGAATTCCACCTGGCAGGGAAGGATTCCTGTCCCTGACACCTGCTGCACATCCTGATTTATTTTCCTGCTTCTCTGGCCAGCTTTTCCAGGAGTTTTTAAGGGACAGTGGCTTGGAGTTATTGAGTTTTTCCAGGAGTTTTTGGGTACAGTGGCTTGGAGGGATTGAGTTTTTCCAGGAGTTTTGGGGGACATTGGCTTGGAGAGATTGAGTTTTTCCAGGAATTTTGGGGGACAGTGGCTTGGAGGGATTTAGTTTTTCCAGGAGATTTTTGGGATTGTGGCTTGGAGGGATTTAGTTTTTCCAGGGTTTTTTGGGGGGGGACTGTGGCTTGGAGGCATTGAGTTTTTCCAGGGTTTTTTTGGGGGGACTGTGGCTTGGAGGCATTGAGTTTTTCCAGGAGTTTTTGGGGATGGTGACTTGGAGAGATTGAGTTTTTCCAGGAGTTTTTAGGGACATTGGCTTGGAGGGATTGAGTTTTTCCAGGAGTTTTGGGGTACCGTGGCTTGGAGGGATTGAGTTTTTCCAGGTTTTTTTTGGGGACAATGGCTTGGAGGGATTGAGTTTCTTGTTGTCCCTCTTGCTCAGGGTTTGAATGCTGCTTTAGGGACTGGGAGAAGATTCCAGGAGATTTTGGCACTGGAGAAGTGGGAATGAGATGTTGGCAGCTCCCTCTGGAGCAGAGCCTTTGTAGAGGGGCTTGGAGGAGGTTTTTCCTGGGAATAGGTGCGGCTGGAGGAGCCAGGGATTTGTTTGCTGTGATCCTGTTTGGTTGAAAAGTTGTTCCCCTCGAGCAGGGCGAGAATCAAATTCCTGTTCCTTTGGTTCCTTCGGTGGTGGCTCCAACAGTGGAAGCTCCCTTGGGATTTTTCTTTTCCATCCCTCCTCTTACTTCCTGGTGTTGGCTGCCACCTTCTCATCTATCCCCCTCCAAAAAAAAGGTTATTCCCAAATAATCCATTTCCCAAAAAGGTTTTCCCCAAATCCTTAGGGGCGAAGAAAGCTCTTTGGGTGTGGAAGGGTTTGTGCTCCCATCCCTGGAAGTGTCCAAGCTCAGGCTGGACGGGGCTTGGAGCAACCTGGGATGGTGGAGCAGGTCCTTGCCAGTGGCAGGAGGTGGAATTAGGTGGAGTTTAGATCCCTTCTTTCCCAAATCATTCCATGATTCCCTGATTTTTGACTGCTGGTTGCAGCGCCCTGTTCAGCCCCACCTGGGCTTTTCCCTCCTCCCGCCTGGCTGAGAGCAGCTCTGTCAGGGCAGGCAGGAACCCCCACAGCCTGGGATTTAATGTCATTCCAAAGGATGCGCCTCAAATCCTTCCAGGCTGGAGCAGGGAGAGAGAATTGGGATCCGTGTCCTGTCCATTCTCCTCAGTTATTCCAAAAGGAAAGTGAGTTTGGAAACAATTGGGGAGAATTTCTCCAGCAGCAGCAGCAGCAGCAGCAGCATCTATTTTGTTTTCCCTGACTGGAGTTATTTTCTGGCAATTCTTTCCGACCGGAAAAGCTGGAGACTGCGGAGTCGGATTTGCATTTTTGTTCGAGTGCCTGCACATGTCCTGCACACTGTGTTCCTTGTCAGCCCCTCAGCTCTTGTCCAAAAAACCTTTGCTCGCTCCATCCCGGCGCTAAAGCTGGAACCTCACAGGCTGACCTGGCTTGGGAGAGCGAAAAACTGAACGGCCGTGCCGCCGTGGAGGCTTCATAATTAAAACTTAACGATAATAACTCCAGAATTTCGTTATTGTTAAATTATATTTCACGGACAAGCATGAAACCTTTTATGAAGAGTTTGGGTTTTCCTTCTTTTCTATCCCTGGGGTTTCCTCTCTATTCTGCTGCTTTCTCTGAGGATTTCGTGCCGCTCAGGAGGGAAAAGTTGTCTTGGGTCCGCACCAGGAATCTGCCCCAGTGATCCCTGAAGGGCTTTGTCCCCCTGGCACATCTGGAAGTGGCTCCTCCACCCAGCAGGGAACCGTAAAATGAGATCCCAGACTGGTTTGGGGTCGGAAGGGACCTTAAATCCCATCCAGCGCCCACCCCTGCCATGGCAGGGACGCCTTCCACTGTGCAATGGATTATTGTGAAGAAATGACCCAGAAAAGCCTTCAGAAAGGGCGGAAGAGACTCTTCCCCAGTCTCTGATTGCAGACAAGTGGGAAAAAAAAGCTGGAAAACAAAGAATATGAAGTGTGGTGGGAAGATTCCAAAACATAATGGAGGCTTGTAAGAAGTCTGGAGAGGGATTTTTGAACGGAGTGATAGGAAAAGGAGGAATAATTTTAAGATGGAAGATGGCAGGGCTGGGTGGGATTTTGGGCAGGAATTGTTCCCTGGCAGGGTGTTGAGGCCCTGGGATGGAATTCCCAGAGCAGCTGTGGCTGCCCCTGGATCCCTGGCAGTGCCCAAGGCCAGGTTGGACACTGGGACTTGGAGCAGCCTGGGACAGTGGAAGGTGTCCCTGCCATGGCAGGGGTGGGAATTAGATCATCTTTAAGGATTTTTCCACCCCAAACCATTCCATGATTCCAGGATTAAATCAAGAGCAATGTTCTAGCATAAAAATCCCGAGTTTCTGTGGAACAGCAGCAGCAGTTGGGTTGCTTTGGATTTGAGGGCAGCAGAAAACTGGATTTTTCCCAGATTTCAGCTTTTCCTCGCCCAGCACATTCTGAGCCTCCATAAAGACCCCAGATCTGGTTTAGATTCACTTCTTTCTAAGAAAAGGAGTGGGAATTCCCTGCTCCAGCATGGGAGTTTCCAGTGGCAATCCCCCAGCCCGGGCCGGAGTCAGGGCCTGGGATGGTTTTGGAAGGAGTCAGCTCCCAACCTGAGGTGCCACATCCCGAAATAAACACTTCTATTGATCCCAACCCGGGGCACATTCCTACAACATGGAATCAGCGCCCCTGGCCTGACAAAGCTCAGTATTTTCAGCTCCTGGCTGGAACATGGAGAGGGATTGGAGCTCGGGAAGGGGTTGGAGCGTGGGGGATTTGCTGGATGTGCTCATTTTCCGGGAAAACAACCTCAAAAAGCCATCAGCCAAACCACAACCTGCAGCCTTTCCCCCTTTCCTCTCTTCACAGCTCCCGTATTCCCAAAATTTAAGAGCAGCTTTAGGTGAGGGTTGGTTTTAGTGCTGCCGGTTTGGGGTTTTTTTGGGTTTGTGGGTTTTTTTTTTTCGTCTTTCCTTTGGGACATCCCAGCAGGAGCTGCCGTCCAACCCCTGCCCTCTGAAAACACGGGGACACGTGGCTCTGGAGCAGACTAAACCTATTTAATTCGGGATTTAATTCCAGCTTTAGGCGGTGGCTCCCTGAACAAAGACCTGACTGTGCCTGACCCGGCCCTGCCTCAGCAGGAGCCAGCCCGGACTGAACAAATCCTGCCAGGCTGGCAGGGATGGAATTCCGAGCCTCCAGGAGGAGCAGGGAGGCTCACTTTGCTCTGGTGGAGCATCCAGGGGGATTTTGTGGCAGTTCTGCCTTTAAGCCTGGCTTAGCTGCTGTTGGTTCAGGATAAATCCCATCCTTCCTAAATCCCGCTCGTCGGGCTGGGTTGGATTTCCCTGGAGGACATCTCCACTTTTCCCCTGCTTTTCCCACCGGGAAAATGCCATTTTCCCAGTCCAACAGCACCGAGCCCACTTTTCCCTGGGGGAAAAGAAAAAAAACCAAAAAAACAGGGACAAAAAAAAAAAAAAAGGGGACACAAATCTGGGAAATTTCACCCAGCTTGGGAAGCTCCTTCTTCGCGTGACAGGGGCAGTGCCGGGGGCAGGAGGAGAAATCCACGTGCCCATCGAAACGTTTTACGTATTTGTGTGGATAAAAGGACCCAAATTTGGCTTTCCTGGCTTTCCCAGGGGAGGGCTGCGACGAGCTGACGCTGCTTTTCCAGCCTCTCCCTCTGCACGGATCCCTGCAGGGATCTTCCCGTGGCCTGCAGCACACAGAGCTCGCTTGCACTCAGGTAGCACAGCAAATAAACTCTGCCGCTACAGAGATACGCCTGGAAGTTCTCCCTCTCTTCGGGCTTTTTCCTCCTCTTCCTGCATTTTTTTCCCCCTTCCTTTCTATGAATGCTGCCCAGAAGGCTCCTCCTCGGCTTTTTCCACCCAAAATCCGGGATTCGGCGGTGCCTGGCAGCGTCGTTTTTGTCTCACAAACGCGATGCTGGTAAGGGAAGATTCAGCGGTGGTGTCAGAGCACCCGTTCCCTCCCTTGCTGATCCAAGCTGGTTTGTCCTGTGGATATCCCTCAGCCTCGTGCCGGGAACATCCAAAATTTAAGGCTCTGCCACTCCGAACTGAATCCTGAATCCTCCCTGCCGGGGCTGCATCCCATGGGAGCCTCGTTAGGAGCGGCCAGGCGGTCACGAGAGAAAATCAAATTAAATCAGTGGCAGCCGATGGTGCCAGCACTTGCTGCTGCAGCCGAGTGTTGTCTGTGCTCCATTAGAGTGGAATTCCAGCCCAGGCGAGGATTCCAGCTGGCTCCGGGGCGTGGGTCATGGAATTACGGGGTGGTTTGGGTTGGAAGGGACATTAAAGGTGGTTTTGTCCCGCCTTCCGCTATCCCAGGTTGATTCCTGTCCTGTCCCACCTGTCCTGGGACATTTCCAGGGATGGAGAATCCACGAAATGTGGATCCTGCGGGATCTGCTGCCTCTCCCATCCCTCCCCCAGACAGGGATCAGTGCCGGGGGCAGGGGGAACATTTAATTTGGGTGTTGGGTTCAACAGATCCCACGCTCCCAGTTCGGTGTCCTGCCGTGCTCGGGAGGGAATTGCACCCGGGTAAGAATTCCCAGAGGGAATCTTGGCTCCTCCAGAGCTCGGTGCCAGGCCAGTGGTCCCCACGTGCGTCCCCGAGGTGCTGGTGGCCCTGGGCAGGAACGGCTCCGCCGTGTCCTCACCTGCCTCTCCAAACCACGCCCGGAGGGTGGACGACGTCTGGACTAAATAAATATGTTGGAAAAGCTGAGCTTCCTGCCTCCTTCTCCCCCTCCCAGCGCATCTGGGCCGGAAGAAATTTAATTTAAGCCCTGCGTCTCTGGCGCAAACAACCGGGAGCTCCGAACCCTTGGAAGGAGCGGAGCTCTCTTAATTCCTCCGTAATTCCTGCTTTTCCTGGTGCTCCCAGGTCCGGCTGCCTTTGAGGGAGGGCAGCAGTTCTGCTATGAAATGATTTGGGATTTTGTGGCGTCTGAGTGGGACCGGTGCCACTCAGAGGCTTCAAAATTAATTGTTTTGTCCTCTACGTCACGTCTGGTTTGTCTTTTCCTCGTAAAAATAACTCTGACACCAAAGGATCCCTGGTCTTGTGCGATGGTCAGGAGAATCCGGACTTGGAATTGGGATTTTTGGGGCTGGGAATCGCTTTTAAATCCTTACAGACAGCAAGAGAGCTTTGCTTCCATGGCTTCCTCCAACGCGGCCGCTGTGACCGTGTCTATACTGCTTTGGATTCATTTCCAGTTTGGCCTCTGCAGCCTCCTGTGGCAAAAGTTCCAGGATTTAACTAATTTTTGGGTTGGTTTATTCCTTCAGGGATCCCAGGATCCCTCCAGCCAGGCCCCGCCGGCGCTGGGGGTGGGTTTATCTCGGTTCGGAGTGGGTTCATCTCGGTTTGAAGTGGGTTTATCCCCATTTGTGGGGCTGCAGCGGTGTTTTTGGTGACTCAAAAGGGCTCAGCCCTGCAAAAGCGCTGATTCAGGCACCGGTTTAACTTTCAGCTCCTTGTTTTGTCCCACTGAAGTCAAGGGGGACAACTCAGCTTAAGAAAGTCAGGCTCGTTCTTAAGCGGGACAGAGAGCTCAGCCTCGCAGGAGAAACCCAGGAAGGTTTTCTCCTCCTGCCTGCCCAAGTGGCTTCCCAAAAAACCCCACTCCGAAGGGGCTCTGCTGCTGTTGGACTCGCAGATAGGCTGGGTTTAATCAGTCCGGGGTTAACTCTGGGCTGATAAGATTCCCCCTTCCTCTGACTCCATCTCCCATGTGCCCAGCAGAGATAATGGCACCGGGCTTTGTGTGCAGAACACTCCAAGATTTACCGGGAATTCACATCAAAAGAGAAAAAACCCTGGGCAGAAAGTCCGAATAAATCCATTTTAACACGTTCTCACATCAGTTAATAAGGGCTGGGGGAGGAATTTTTTGGGGTTTCTGCAGCTCTCAGATGAGGGCAATCCCTGCACGAGGAGCCTGGAGAGAGACAAACCAAAATTTCCCAACGTTTTTAGTCCAAGAGCAGCAGTCTGAGGAGGTTCCCGTTTCCCTCCGTGCATCCCAGGAGGTTATCCCAAGGTGCCAAAGCAGCAAAATTTAGGCTTGGTGTAAAAAAATTCCACTCAGAATTGTTTGGGTTGTGAGGGACCTTGGAGCTCATCCCATTCCAACCCCTGCTACTAAAATCAGGAAGATAAATTCTTGATATTTCCCACCAAAATCCACTTTTCACTTCTCTGGTGACACCCACATCCTCTTGTTTAACTTTTAGGCTCCGTTTAATCCTGAAATTTCTGCTGTATTCCCTCATTCCTCTCTATTTTCGTGACTTGGCCTGTCGGCACGTGGATAATCCTGGATTTCCAACCCTGCCCGTAAAATTGACTCATAAAACCAAACCCAGCTTCTGCACTTTCCACATCTTCGTGTTTTCTTCTCAGCACAGATTTTGCCATGTAAAACAAAGTGATCTGTTCCAGCCAAATCTTTGGAAAATTCTGTTCTTTGGCACAGCTTTGTGTTGTCCGATACATTCTTTTTTATTTTTTTTTTTTTCCCCCTAAAGTTTTCATTCTCTGGAAGGGAAACCCTTCCTATGAGGAGACTTAAATTTCCATCAATCAGGAGAAAAACTGTTCCCTCTGGCATATTAGAGGTGAGCTTGGAGGACAACACGAGCCAGAAATAAAATCCCAGATTGCTTCATTTTAGATTTCAGCCCTGCTTTTTTTATTTTTTTTTATTTTTTTTTCTTTTGTTTTTGTTTTTTTTTTTCCCCCAGAAAACTCCTTGTTTTTTTAAATTCTCTCGGCCTTTTCAAGTTTAGGGCATTGGCTGGAGGAGCCAAAACTTTGGGATATGCAGCAGGTGAGGGGAAATAGAGCATCTCTCAATAAATAAATGTCCAGGTGGTGTTTTCCAGCACATAAAAGGTTGTGTGGCACCGCTGGAAAGGCAAAACCATCTGGAAATGCTTCAGCCTCGGCTTTTCCTCGCCGCTGGTTTGGTTTGGCCGAGGCAGGATTTGGGATTCTTGCAGAAAATTGTTCTGCAGGCAGCTTGGGGGATATATTTAGAAAAGTGAAATGGAGATTCTCTGCCGTTTCCATGGGCTGGGCCAGCACCAAGGTGAGGGTTGTGGTGACACTGCTGAAGGATGGGGACATCCAGAGGGACATGGACAAGCTCGGGAAGTGGGAAACTCATGGGGTTCAACAAAGCCAGGGGCTGCACTTGAGTCGGGGCAAGCCCTGGGATCAATCCAGGCTGGGAGGAGCAGATGGAGGATCCCTGGGAGAGCTGGAGCTGCCCCAGCCCAGAGCCCCCCGTGCCCAGTGTGGGGATCAGGAAAGGGATTGGGATCAGGAAAGGGATTGGGATCAGGAGAAGGATTGGGATCAGGAGAAGGATTGGGATCAGGGAAGGGATTGGGGTTGTGCCCCTGTGTCCCCTGAGGTGAGAGCCCAGCTGCAGAGCTGGGATCCAGCACAGGGAGCACCTGGAGCTGCTGGAGAGAGCCCAGAGGAGGCAGCAGGATGAGCAGAGGGATGGAGCAGCTCTGCTGGGAGCAAAGGCTGGCAGAGCTGGCATTGTTCAGCCTGGCCAGGAGAAGCTTTGGGCTGAGCTCAGGGTGGCCTTGCAGGGCCTGAAGGAGCCCCAGGAAAGCTGGAGAGAGACAATTCCCAAGGGCTGCAGGGACAGGACACAGGGAATGGCTCCCAGTGCCAGAGGGCAGGGCTGGATGGGAGATTGGGAATCAGGAATTGTTCCCTGGCAGGGTGTTGAGGCCCTGGAATAGAATTCCCAGAGCAGCAGTGGCTGCCCCTGGATCCCTGGCAGTGCCCAAGGCCAGGTTGGACATTGGGGCTTGGAGCAGCCTGGGGCAGTGGGAGGTGTCCCTGCCATGGCAGGAGGTAGCACTGGATGATTTTAAGCTCCCTTCCCACCCAACCATTCCACGATTCCATGAAAGAACATTTCTGTGGTAAATCACCCAAGAACTGGGGTTGTAACACAGGGAAATTCCAGCCTCTCCTTTTCTCTCCAGACACCATGGGACATTTTCCTGTGGTTCAGAGGAGCTTTGCTCTCTGCAGCTCTCGGAATCCCCGTGAAACATCCAACAGCACAGAGAGGGCAGGCTCGGGCTTCCTTTATGCAACCGATTCCTAAACATTTGGTTTGGAAGAAAACAGCTTTGTTTAGTAGGAATGAAATTATAATTTACTTCTCCTTTGATCCAGCTGAAGCAGCCACATGGCAGGGCTGATGCACGCTGTGGATCTGCCTTTGTCTGTTCCCGCTCTGGGTTTGCCTTTGCTCCCACTCGGGATCTGCTTTTCCCTGCTCCCACCCTGGATTTGCCTCTGTCTGTTCCCAGTCTGGATCTCCCTTTGTTCCCACTCCGGATCTGTCTTTGTTTCCACTCTGGATTTTTCTTTGTTCCCGCTCCGTATTTTATTTTGTTCCCATTTTGGATCTGTCTCTATTCCCACTCTGGATTTGCCTTTTTCTATTCCCCCTTTGGATCTGCCCTTGCTTCCACTCTGGATCTGCTTTTCTCTGCTCCCACTCTGGATTTTCCTTTGTCTGTCCCCACACTGTATCTGCCTTTGTGTGTTTTCCCTCTGGACCTGTCTTTGTTCCCACTCTGGATTTTTCTTTGTTCCCATCCTGGATCTTTGTGTGTTCCCACTCTGGATCTGTATTTGTTTCCACTCTAGATTTTTCTTTAATCCCACTCTGGATTTACCCTTGTTCCCACTCTGAATCTGCCTCTATTTCCATTCTTGACCTGCCTTTGTGTGTTCTCCCTCTGGATCTCGCTTTGTTCCCACTCTGGATTTTCCTTTGTTCTCACTCTGGATTTGCCCTTGTTTACATTCCAGATCTGTCTTTGTTCTAGTTTTGGATCTGCCTTTGTTCCCATTCTGGAGCTATCCGTGTGTGTTCCCATTCTGGATCTGCCTTTGTGTGTTCTCCCTCCGGATCTGTCTTTGTTCCTACTCTGGATCTGCCTTTGTGTGTTTTCCCTCTGGATCTTTGTTCCCACTCTGGATCTGCCTTTGTGTGTTTTCCCTCTGGATCTGTCTTTGTTCCCACTCTGGATTTTTCTTTGTTCCCGCTCTTGATTTGCCTTTGTTCCTATTCTGGATCTTTGTGTGTTCCCTCTCTGGACCTGCCTCTATTCCCACTCTGGATTTGCCTTTGCCTATTCCCACTCTGGATCTGCGTTTATTTTCACTCTGGATTTTTCTTTGATCCCACTCTGGACTTTCCCTTGTTCCCACTCTGGGCCTGCCTTTGTTCCCATTCAGGATCTGCCTTTGTTCCCACTCTGGGCCTGCCTTTGTTCCCATTTTGGATCTGTCTTTGTGTGTTCCCATTCAGGATCTGCCTTTGTTCCCAATCTGGATTTGCCTTTCTTCCCATTCTGGATCTTTGCTGCCCTTCTGGATCTGTCTCTCGTCTATTCCCATTCTGGATCTTCCTTCCCCTGCTCCCACTCTGGATATGCCTTTGCGTGTTCCTCCTCTGGATTCCCCTTTCCCTGCTCGCCCTCCATGATTGGGAATTTTTTCCAGTAGCTGCATCCCGGCGCTGGGCCGTGCCCAGAGGAGGGTTCAGGCTCTCCTTTCCCTCAGCAGGCCTGGCACAAGGCCCCGTCTGTTCTTTAATTACATTTCAACAGCTGCTTTTTATATATTTGTGTTTCCTTATTCCAACGTGGCTTAGGGGAAAAAAAAGAAAAAAAAAAAAAAAAAAAAAAGCGGGGGGGGGAAGGGAAAAAAGAGAGCAAACAATGAGCAGGATTTAACCAAGGAGCACAAAACGCTGCAACGCAAGGAGCTGTCATGGATGAGCCAAAGAAAAACGATTCCCGTTTTCCAGGAAAATTATTCCCTCCCCAGCCCCATGCTGGCGTCGATGCCCTTGTGGATGAGGTGGAAAGAAAATGGATCAGGTTGGGGCGGGATTAAAGGGCAGAGGTTTCTAATTCAGGTTGGTAATTAGAGGTTGTTAATTGTCAGCCACTCGTCCTGACAGAGAAGGAGCAGCCCTGTGGGATGGGAGCGTGGCACGACCGGAGCTTCCCAGGGAACAACAGCTCCCGGACCTTGCAGGGTTCTGGTTGTTGGTTTTAGGGGATGGATTTGTTGTACTCACGTGCCACAGCTTCCAGGCGGGAAGGGGAGCCGGGAATGCCAGCTCCAGATCTTTCCCCTTCCAGGTGGATCCTGGGGAGAACAAAGCTCTCCTCACTGGTTCAGCCCAGGGGAAGTTTTCCCAGCAGTCACCTGATGGTATCTTTGTTCCAGCAAGGAAGAAAGTCTGTGGAAAAGGCAGAATTTGGGATTCCTAAAAGGAAAACCAAGTTTTTCCCTCCCTGGCCAAGCTCAGCCTCCGAGCTGGAGAGCAGGAACGTTCTTTAGAGCTTTGCTGCTGGGTGAGAAATTGTTTTGTCCTCTACGTCACGTCTGGTTTGGCCCTTCCTCGTAAAAAATCACCCTGTGACACCAAAGGATCCCTCATCTTGTGCGATAGTCAGGAGAATCCAGACTTGGAATTGGGATTTTTTGGGGCTGGGAATTGCTTATGAATCCTTACAGACAGCAAGAGAGCTTTGCTTCCATGGCTTCCTCCAACACGGTCGTTGTGAACATGTCTAAACTCCTTTGGATTCATTTCCAATTTGGCCTCTGCAGCCTCCTGTGGCAAAAATTCCAGGATTTAATTAAAAACCGTGTGAAAAAGTCATTTCAGAAAAGTTGCCCGACAGTTTTTTTGCGCTCGAGTGAATAATATTCGGCCTCACTCTCATCCCTGTATTTATGATTTTACAGACTTCTCTCTTCCATATTTTTTTATTTCCTACACTTGCTGAGGCTTTTCTGGTCCCCAGGAGGAGGAGAGAACGGGATGCAAAAACATCTGGCTCACAAGTGGCTACCTCACATCTGGATGGAGCAGGATGGTCGTGCCTAAATATTTGTGTAAGGGGGAATTATAAAAGCAAGAAGGGCCTGTTTGTGTTTGCTGCTGAACGGCGACAGGGAAAAGCCAAAACAGATTTGAGCTGCAGTGAAAATAGGTAGGGAAACAGGAGGATGAAAAGTCCTGGCCTCCTTTTCCAAAAAAGCTCCCTGTGGAAGAAGTTTAGGACGGAGGCAGCCAAGTCTGGGCTGGATGTTTCCTCCTGAGGAATGTGGTGGATAATAATGAAGTCCATTAGAAGTGGCTTCAGCCCAAGGGGGATAATAAACGCAGGATTGCAGTTGTCTCCTGAAAACAAGGCTGGGGCGGCACGCAGGAACACAGGTGGTGATGAAATGCATCAAAACCCTAAAATACTTCAGGAATAAATGTGCCAAAGGGTCACAACCAGCTGGGAAAACGAGTGCAGGTATTAAAATCCGGAGCACCTCTTGGAGGAGGTGAAGGGAGGAAGCTCTTCTGTGGAAAAGCTGAGTTTAAACTCTCCCAGAAAGGTTTGCCTCTGGTTTTGTTTAAAGGGATGTGCCCAGGCCCCGTTAACTCCCAGATATTTGCTGTTCTTTGCTTTTATTTGCACAAGTGAAAGCAGCACGATTTATTTTTACGACCCGCAAACGACTTCTCCTCCACCCACGGGCAGAGGTGGAGGGGGTTCCGGTGCCCCCAGTGGTGTCCAAAGATTTGGGGAAGGAAAAACTCTTTCAGGGCATCTCGTGTCTCGTTCAATCCCAAATCCCACCTCAGACTTAAAGCCCCCCGAGCTGGAACGCTGCAACCCAGAGAGAGAGAGAGAGAGAATCTCTTGCCGAAATTCTTCTTTCTGACCCGATTTTAGGATTTCAATGGGAATGATTTTGGCGAGTTTCAGTCCTTTTCACTGCACCTCGGTTCATCTCGGTCCAGTTGGTTGTGGTCACTCCATTTGCAGAATTTCCTTTTTATTTTCTTTCAAATTAATTTGATTTGGTCATATCTCCTCTCCAGAGCATTTGTTCCGCTTTGTTCTGCGATTTCAAGGCCTAAACACCCCCAGCCTGGGGGTTTAGGAGGTGTCTCAGAACCCGCTGCATCTCGCCTTGGAGATGTCTTGAGGTGGAATTTCTATCCCTGACTGAAAAAAAAATCCCCAAACATCCCGAGCAAATTCGGAGCTGAACATCCCGAACCGCTCATTCCTCTCGCTGCCTCAGCGTGACACCAACCCCAACCTTTGGACTCGCCTGCCATTCTTTTTTAGCTTATTTGGGGAAACTTAAAATTAGATTTTCCTCTTCCTCCTGCTGCCCCCCTCCCAGCCCAGCTGATAAAGTGCCATAAATCCCAGCCTCCATCTAGCCAGTCCTGAACTGGGTTTTTTTTTTTGCACGTTGCACCATATGTAGACGAAAAAAAAAACCCAAAAAAAACTCGGGGAGAGGGAGAGTTTCTTATTCCTGGCATGCAGGAGAGTCCCTGAGAGATCTCATCTGGGCTCCTGGCACGAGTACAAAGTGGCTCTCGTCGTTTGATCTGCTGTCTTAAACTTAAATGCAAAATCTGATAATTGGGTCAGGCAGGAGAAGAACCTCGCTAATAAAGCTCTTTTCATTTCCTTTCCCGAGGTTTCCTCTTTTCATCTTCGCTTTCTCTCCTTCTGGCTCGGGAAGGAGCTGGAATCAGCTGGTAGCGGTGGCGCTGGGCTTATGGAATTTCATCCTTTTTTTCCACCCCAAATCCTGCCCGTCTGTCATCCTGCTGTGCTTCCCTGCCAGCGAATTCTGGAATGCTTTCCCCCCAGAAATGTCTCGTCTTCTGCAAAACCTGGAATGCCGGGTAAACATTCCCCGCAATCGTCACCTCCTTCCAAACAACAATCATCCAGGAATCTGTTTGGTTGGGGTTTTTTTTCCCCTCTAGGAATGCCTTTCATGCTATTTTTAACAACACCAGAGGCTTGGATTCTGGGGAATACACAAATTATTGGAGTTTCCTTGCAAACCAAATGTCTCTGCAATATAAAGGGGAGAGACCTGAGCACTCCCTCATCTGAGGGAGGGTTTTTTTGGGAGCGCTTTGGTTTTCTTCTAGGAATATTCAGGAGCATTCGTTCCATGAAGAGTGTGATGACACTCTTGATTGGCTCCGTGATCTTGCCTAAACCCCATCCCAAAATTCCGATTTTCCAAAAGCAGATGATGCAGTTTAAAAAAGTCCAGAACTGTGGAAATGATCGGTTTCCCTACAGAAATCCCCTCTTGCCTTTCCTCCACGTCTCCCCTCTGGAAATTTGGGAGTTCTCTTCAAGGCAGGAAACAGATCTGATGTTTGGTGAAGAACCAAAGTAGGCTTCTCCTTAAATAATGACCACAGACGTGGCTATAACCAGGAAATCCCAGCTTTTCCTACTTTCCAGGAGAGATTTTGGGGGTGTAGCTGTTCCTGCTCTCAAAACTGCATTTCTGGTGTATTTATGGGAGGAGTTGCCCAACTGGAATCCGTATAAACAAAATTGGCTGCTTGATTGAAGGAATCCCTAAATAATCCCTTGCTCAGAACTGAAATTTATCTGCTAAAAAAGAAATAAATCCCACAAGTCAAAGGAAAACTCTTTGGAAAACCCTTCCTAAATTGAATGTATTGGAAGGGCGGTGTTTTTAGCAGTTACATTTTCCCCATGCATTCCAAGTTCAGCTTTAAATACTTAATCCTGCGTCTTGGGCTGGAGAAAGGACATTCCAGCAGCTGGGCAATTTCATAGGAGAAAACATCGGAGCGTGGAACACAAGGGCAGGAAAATGACATGAGAGAGCTGCCAGACACCCTCAAAATACTTAGAGAGGAACTCAGGAAGAACGTTCAGCTTTGCAGTTGTTAAATAAGGGAGAAAAATGATAAGAGAAGGGCTCGGGGTCATTTTTAGTTGTCACCAAAATATTTTTTTTAGCGTGTTTTTTTTTTGTTTGGAGAAGATTAAACAAACTCTTACAGCGAGGTGAGAACACGAGCGAGGATTTCTCAGCAGGGTTATTTGGGTTTTTGGCGGGCAGGACAAGGCTCAGCTCCTGGCACTTTTTGTGGTGATTTGGGGTTTTTTGTAGGTTTAAACATTGAGTTTAGATATTGTCACTGTCCTGCTGCGGCAGCTGTGTGGATCCACTGGCAAACCTCTGGATGTGGATGGGCTTTTCCTGTTTCCCTGTCTTTGTTGGGGTCTGTTTTACACCCAAACCCCTTTCTATTCCTATTTTTGTTGGCATTATTTCACATCCTATCACACTGGGAGGGAAGGGGAAAAGGGAAAGAAGGAGAAGGAGAAGGAGAAGGAGAAGGAGAAGGAGAAGGAGAAGGAGAAGGAGAAGGAGAAGGAGAAGGAGAAGGAGAAGGAGACGGAGAAGGAGACGGAGAAGGAGACGGAGAAGGAGAAGGCAGACAAGGACGAGGAGGACAAGGAGGAGGAAGAGGAGGAAGAGGAGGAAGAGGATAAGGAGGAGGAGGAAAAGGGAAAGGAAAAGGGAAAGGAAAAGGAAAAGGAAAAGGAAACGGAAAAGGAATTTCCTTGCTGTCCAAGATCTCCCAGAAATTGCACAGCTTCACTTATTACCACTTGGTGTTGTTGGGGTGGTTTCCATAATATTTTTGCGTTTGAGGGGGGTTTTTTTTGGTTTTTTGGTTTTGTTTGTTTTGTTAGAGCTTTAATTATTATTTTTATTATTACTCCAGATCCACTGGTCAGTGTTTCATTCTCCCCAGAACTCTCTTTTCTTGCCTTTCTCCTGGTTTAGTGCTTCCTTCTCCCCGAAGCCCCTTCCCTGGCCTTCCTCTCCCAGATCCTCCCAGCATTACCCAGACTTTTCCCAGGCCCGCACTTACCGAGTGACTCCAAACCCCAACTTTTACTCGCAAGGGCAGAAGCAGCAACAACATTCTTTTACTCCAGAAAGAAATGTGACCGAAACAGCTCCTGACAGGTGACAAATCTAAAACCCGCTCAGCTTCGGGGCCGCGAAACGAGAGCGGCCAAATGTTCCCCGGCAGTCGCTTAATGCAATTACTTGATTAGGGAAAGGCTTTTCCTTTCCTAACCGCGACAAGAAGAAGCAATAAAGCTGTCGATAATTTCCCAGGCAGGGCCGAGGGCTGGTGGTCAGCCCCGACCACATCTTTGCATGGTCGCTAACGCTTCTCCATCAGTGCACCCGGAGAAGCCTTGGGGTCCTTCAGGGATTTCAGCTGGATGGGAATGACCTTTTCCTTTTCAGCCGCCGCCAGGATGGGTTTAACTCCCGAATATGCGGCGCATCCTGATGTTTTCCATCAGTCCTCCATTTAAGTCACGTCGTGTTATTTCGAGGTGGCCAACGAGCTTGGCAGCCTTTGGAGGTAAAGATGGGTCAGTCAGGAAGTTCTGCCTCGGAGAGCGCCAGCGAAGGCCTCCAAACCCTACAAATGCTTGTACAGGAGATGAATTCCGTCAAGAAAAAGAGGGATTGGTCTTTTTTAATGACCAGCTTTGTCGCCAGGGACTGAGGGAGAGGAGGTGACGCCGTGCTCAGCTCCTGGGGAAACAGGGATCCATTTCCAGATCCCTTAAACCATCCTGAGGGCAAAACCGGCTCTGTCTCAAAAAAGAAGCTTTGTACCCCCTCAACGTCTGCTCCAGGGCAGAGGGGGATGGATCTTCACTGGGAATTTGCTATGATCAGGATGGAACCTGTGGAGGGCATCTCCCACCACGCTGGGGTGAAGGGAATGGAGATCACGAGAACGTGAGGGAGCTGGGGAAGGGCTGAGCCTGGAGAAAAGGAGGCTCAGGGGGAACCTTGTGGCTCTGCACAAGCCCCTGACAGGAGGGGCAGGGACAGGAGGAGAGGAAATGGCCTCAAATCGCACCAGGGCAGGCTCAGGGTGGAGATTGGGACAGAAAATTTCCCTGTCAGAGTGCTCAGGCCTTGGGCTGAGCTGCCCAGGGACGTTTGCAGTCACTGTCTCTGGGAATGTCCCAAAGGAGTCTGGATGTGGCCCCTGGGGACAGGGTTGGGGTGATGGTGGTGATTTCTTATCCAGCTTCTTGTCCTGATTTTCCCAGGGAACCTGGACAGAGGAGGTTGGCATTGGACATACACAGATATAGATATAAGTATAAATATAAATATAAAATACAAATACAAATACAAATATACAAATACAAATACAAATACAAAAATCCAAATCCAAATCCAAATATACAAATCCAAATACAAATACAAATAAAAAAATATATAGACGTAAATATGAATAAAAACATATAAATAGATATAGATATGAAAGGAAATATAAATCTTATAGATATAAAAACAAATATAAATCTATACAGAAATATAAATAGATATAAAATATATAAAAATAGATATAGATATAGATATAGATATAGATATAGATATAAACATGTATCTATAAATAGATATAGATAAAAAATTAAATATAAATCTATAGAGAGTTATAAAATAGATACAAACAGATACATAAATATATAGATATATGGGAGGGGGAACAGTAATTTTAAAAGGACAAATGAGAAAAAAAAAACAGAACAAAAACAGCAAACCAACCTATCCCTTGGGCAGAGCACTTTTAAGTGGCACAAGGGAAAAAAACCAGGGGAAAAGGGGAGAGAATCCAAACTGGGACGCTCAGGTGGAGCAATGGGATTGGATGCTGGAGCAAGGCTTTGATGTTGCAGCAGGAGATCAAATGTCCAGATAAAGCGTTGGACTGGGGTGGTCTGCGCTGTTTCCTCTCGTGCGGCGATGCCTTCTCAAGCATCAGGAGCTCCTAAACCAGAAATTTTTTAACAAAAGAAGGGAAAAGAATTTTTAAAAAATGACAGAGGGAGAGGTCCTGAGGTGGTTCATTGTCCCACCGGGCTGTGGATTCCCAGTGACACCAGAAGGGCGCTGGGAGATGGAAGGAAACAGAGCCAGGAGAGCAAATCCGTGTCCTGAAGGAAAAGGTCACCAGCACTGAGTTACTCATCCCGAATTCCCTGTGCTGCTGGAATGACAGCTGGAAAGGGAGCAAGCAGGAATGGGAAGGGAGCTGGGAAGGGGCTGGAGAGCTCTGAGGGAGCTGGGGAAGGGCTCAGCCGGGAGTAGAGGAGGCTCAGGGGGGTCCTGCCGGCTCTGCACTAGGGATGGATGAATTTTAAAAAGCTGGCAGTGCTTATTATCTTATGATAACCTCGTCCCTAAATTCCTGCTGTAAATTCCTGCCGAATTTGCTCAGTGTTTCTTCTTCCTGTATGCAAATTCCATGCAGATTTGGTATTGCCGGCTGTCCTCCAAACGTGCAATCCGAGGGAAAACTTAGCCCCACAAAAGTGGGGTTTCCAAACCTCTTTCTGCAAACTGGAAGATCCCTTGACCCCCATTTTAGGGGAATACCCTCAGATTTATTTTTTTAATGCCGTTCTTTTCATCCCAAGGAATTTTGTTGAGCGTTTCTGATCGTGGAGGGTTTGGAGGCACCCAAATAGGAGCGGCCACACCTGAGGTAGAATTTGGGAGTCTTTGAGTTGAAGAGGAAAAATTCCCTAGCAGGTTACAGGGAGAAGTCAGCGGCACCTTGGGGTGTCCCATTCCTTAAATTTCTGGTTGTTCCCAACTACGGGGACAGGCTCTGGAACAAGGGACAGGACAAGAGGGAACGGCCTCAGGCTGTGCCAGGGCTGGTTTATTTTGGATATCAGGAAAAATTTCCCTCATGGAAAAGGTGATCAGGCCTTGGGAAGAGCTGCCCAGGGAGGTTTGGGGTGCCCATCCCTGGAGGTGTCCAAGGAGGCCTTGTCACCCCCAAAAAATTTAATTTAATTTAATTTAATTTAATTTAATTTAATTTAATTTAATTTAATTATTATTAGTATCATTGCCATCATTAGTATCACTATAATAATAATTATTAATAATAATAATAAATTTTCATTTTCATTTTTTCTTTTTCTTTTTCTTTTTCTTTTTCTTTTTCTTTTTCTTTTTCTTTTTCTTTTTCTTTTTCTTTTTCTTTTTCTTTTCCTTCTCCTTCTCCTTTTCCTTTTCCCTTTTCCTTTTCCCTTTTCCCTTTTCCCTTTTCCCTTTTCCTCATTTATTGTCATTATCATTATCGTTATTATTCCTGCATGCAGATAATTGGCAAAGCCGACTTTGCCAACTGAGGCAATCACAAGCCTTAAACTGCTTCAATTTACAAAAATATAATACAAATATAAATATTACAATGATATAAATATTGCAGTTTATAGACAGGAACACAGGGAATGCTCATGCTTTGGCACCATCAATTATTCTTAAAACTCCGTCCCTAAAAACCCCGCAGGGACTCAAACAGGAAAACTTGGATTGTTAACGGAAAACTTCTGTGAAATTGAAGTTGAAACCTGAAGGAATTTAGCTGATTTGTATTTTTTTCTTTTGCAATCAGCATTTTTCTTCTGCTCTGATTAGAGAATTCCCGATTTTTTTTAAAGGCTTGGGCAGGGATTTTTTATTTTTAATAATTCCAGAATAGCGTTTCTTTTAATTCCCCCCATTTTTTTTTTCTCCAGTTATTTATTCTTTTACTCCTGCTCTTCATTCTGTTCTTCTTTCCTCTGCAAAAATTCCCTTGAATCTCTAATTTTCTGTGAGGATCCAAAATTTAATTTCCCAATGAAATGTATTTTGATGGAGGCAGAAAGAGGAAGTATTTCCATTGAGAAAGGTGGGGGAACAAAAAATCTGGGTGCTTTTGGATGCCAGGAATAAAAAGTTCCCATGGATTAAACTGAGCCTGTGGCACTCCTGGTTTTAGCATGAAAGTGTGGGTGCATTAAGCACAGAATTTAAAATAAACACGGTAAAATTGTGCCTGAAAATTTACATTTATACATCAAAACCTCAGATATTCCAGGTTAATGAACTGCAATTAAATCCTGCAGCATTTTCTGCGTAGTAACAACCTTGATTATTCAACTTTCACTCCCTACAAAGGCCTAAAACTCAACTTTCAGTCTCTGGTTGGACCTTAAATCTTCAGAACTGAGGAGTTTCTCTTCACCGGAATAGAAAGTGAATGAAATGAAGGTGAAATTGCTTCATTTGCAGTAAGACCATTGTGGAGAAGTGGGTGACATGTGGTTCTTGTGGTCATTAATTCACATTCTGCCACCTTCGGAAGGAAATTTTACAAACCCTCCCAACAGTAATCAAGCAGCAAAGGCTCGGTCAGGATTGTAAATAGAAATATTTGAGCTTCTTTGATGTAGGGGCTCCAAAGCTTTTAATTTTTTCTCTCCCTTTTTTTTTTTTTTTTTTTTCCGATGTCTCTACACTGGATCAGATAATTCTACTGCGTGGTTCAAAATCCCAGCCATAAATCAAAGGATTGAGCCGAGTTTTGTAGGACACAGAGCCAGGCTCAACTTCCTAAGCTTAACTTCCAACAGATGTTTTTCATCCGAGATCCAATCCCCGATCTTCGGGAATTAAACCCACCCCAAAATCATTGTCTCCAACGAAACATCAAACAATAAAATCAGCAGCAGCTCTCTAGACCATTAAAACCCAAGGATTTTGACATTAATCCCGCTCTTCTTCGGGGTGAGTTAAGTGACCTTCAAAAAGAGATTTTTGGGGATAAAGCACCGAGGTTTTTGCAGGCTGACATTTAAGAGAATTCTCCCCTTTTACTGTAATCAACAAGAAAATCGCCCAGGCGGAACCAGGGATTTTAAAAGGCTGGGAGACAAAAAGCTCGGAAACATTTAGGGAAACATCCAGGTTTTAGTGGGAAATGCATAGGATCATCTTAAGGCAGTAAAGTCAGTGGATAAATAAAATATTTATTATAAAATTGTGTCGCGGGGAGGGTACAGGTAGAGGCACATCAGCTATGGAAATAGAAATAATTCTTTTCCAAGTCATCTGGAAGAAGCTGGCTTGGAGGATTTTCCCAAATGAAATGGGGGAAAATAAAAATAAAAATAAAATAATAATAAAGAATAAAAATAAAAATAAAAGCAAACATAAAAATAAAAATAAAAATAAAAATAAAAATAAAAATAAAAATAAAAATAAAAATAAAAATAAAAATAAAAAATAAACATAACATTTAAGAATAGTAATAATAGTAATGATAATAATTATTAATAATAGATTTTATTTAAAACAAAATAAAGTGGAATTTAAAAAGCAAAATTAAAATAAACTAAATTAAAATTTAATTAAACTAAATTAAAAATTAAATTAAATTAAATTGAAATTAAATGAAATAAAATATAATAAAAATGAAATGAAATGAAATGAAATGAAATGAAATGAAATAAAATAAAATAAAATAAAATAAAATAAAATAAAATAAAATAAAATAAAATAAAATAAAATAAAATATAAAAGAGCTACTTCAGGCTGGAAACGCTGCAGGGCTGGGAGGAAGGAATTGTTTTTCGATCAGGAGAGGGGAAGAGGAAAGTGTGGAATTCACACTGAGCCTGTGGATCAGCTCCTGTCCTTCTCCAGGAGCAGCTCCAAAGGGCTGCAGTGCCAAGAGAATGGGGAGTTTTAAGATATTTAATTGAATTAAATTAATTGGCTTTTGCACTGCTGGCCCTTCACTCTTTAAACCTCCTTGGTCTGGCTCCCAGAAGGACCAAGGGCCCCAGGTGGGAAGGAGGGAGGGCTCTGTGCCCACCGTGTCCCCAAGGGTGACAACGACGCCCCAGAGCCTGAACCGGGACTCAGTGCCCCCAGAAATTCCCAGGAAAATGCCTCAACACCTCTAAATTCAGTGCAAACATCCCCCACTGGAATCCCTTCACTTTTACTCCGACTTTCTTTGGGTTGTCCCCATTTTTGGGGGTTCCTGATGGATTTATCCGGTAGAGCGCTGATATTTGGGGTGTTTAGGGATCCCTAACCCAAAGCACATCGAGCAAAGACATCCAAGGCCAGGCCGACCCTTCCCTCATGTTCTACTTTTCCCTTTCCTCAGAAAGATCTGGAGATCTCAGCCACGAGCAGAGGTGGAGGCTCGAGGAAGGGTTCTCCATGTTGGATGTGGGTTTGGCTAAATCCCAAAATCCCTGAGGCTGGCAAATCCCCCCAGCCCAGGCAGTGCCAGCTGTGCCCCGTGCCCACCTTGTCCCCAGCCCAGAGCTCTGAGTGCCACCTCCAGGTGCCACCTGCAGGGATGGGCACTGCAGAGCTCCCTGGGCAGCCCCTGCCAAGGCCTGAGCCCCCTTTCCATGGGGAAATTCCTGCTGCTGTCCGAGCTGAGCCTCCCCTGGCCCAGGCTGAGGCCGTTCCCTCTGCTCCTGTCCCTTGTCCCCAGAGTCTGACCCCGTAATTGGGAATAACCATAAATTTAAGGAATGGGACACCTCAAGGTGCCGCTGACTTCTCCCTATATCTGCCAGGGAATTTTTCCTCTGCACCTCGAAAAACTCCCAAATTCTACCTCAGGTGTGGCTGCTCCTATTTAGGTGCCTCCAAATCCTTCTTGATCAGAAACGCTCAACAAAATTCCTTGGGATTCCTTGGGATTCCTTGGGAAAAGAACCGTGTAAAGGAAAATTAATTTGGGGTATCCTGCTAAAATTCCATTTGCAGAAAGAGGTTTGGAAACCCCGTTCAGTCTGGGCTAAGCTTTTCCTTGGATAGAACGTTTGGAGTGCATCAGGCAGTACCCAATTTGCATAACTTTTGCACATGGGAAGAAGCTAATTTGGATAAAATCCGCTGGAATTTACGGTAGGAATTTGGGGACAAGATTATTATAAGATTCACTTCTTCCAGCACTGCCAGCTTCTTAAAATTTACTCATTAATTTAGGAAAGGAGATGGACGTGCCCAGATTCATTCCAGGCTGAGGAAATGAGACCTCAGACTAACAAGAAATCACTATTTTATTTTATTTTTTTTTCCCCCTCCTCCATTCAACAAAAATCTTCTGGATTCCGAGTGGAACAGAAGTGCAAAACGGATTATTGGAATGTCCTGAGTGGGAAGGGACCCACAAGGATCATCCAGCCCAGCTCCTGGCCCTGCACAGACACCCCAAAATCCCACCCTGTCCCTGAGAACATTGCCCTAATTAAGTTAATTAGGTTTTTCTGTGCTCAACGACTCCGTGGTTTTCCAGGTGTTTTCCAACAACTACAGGAATAGTCTCCGTCATTTCACCAGGCGCTGAACTGAGACTGGGCTCATTAAACCAAATTCCTAATTTTTGCCTCATTTTAATTCAGGCTTGAGGGAAACTGAGAACGGAGCAACTCGGGAGCATTCCAAAAACATTTCTGAGTGTGGGAACAGCTCTGAGAGAGTTCCAGTTTTACAGAAACAAATCCTGCTTCTCTTCCTACTCTAGAAAAGCGTTTCCTTCCGAAAATTTTGCCGATTTTTGTTAAATTCCTGCTCTCTAACACTGTAAAATATAATAACATGAGGAAAACCTCTTGGAAAATGAGCCAGGATTGTCCTCCACGGAGTTCTCAGGGATTTTGGGGGTAATTGGCTTTGTACCCGTGGCTCCTTTTGCTGTTCCAGACAAGCAGGTGAAGATATTAATGTGATTATTAAAACATTAATGTTTTATTATTTAAAGCTCCCTGATGATCATGGGAATAAGTCCCCCTTAACTTCATCCTCCACTTAAATTCTGTCCAAGGGTTTGTTTTCATGGAATGAGGAGTCCATGGCAAACTGTGCCAGGGCCTCACCACCCTCTGGAGAAAGGATTTCTTCCTAAAATCTCATCGAGCCCTGGGTCAGTTTAAAACCATTGCCCTTTTCCTGTCACTCTCTATCCCTATTAAAAAAAAAAAAAAAAAAATCCCCCTTGATCATTTTTAAAAATCCCTTAAGCTGCTGGAAGGTTTTAGGTCTTCCCTTCAAAACTTCACTCTGCTTTTGGCTTTCCCATTTTCCCCTCAGTGCCCAGGGCAGGGGCAACATTTAAATCCGATTTACTGGGGCTTTTTCCAGCTGGAAATAGGGAGAGGGGAGTTGGGAGGAGAGAGGAAAGCAGATGTGGAAAGGCAGAATCCGAGTGAAAGTGGTGTGTGCACACATGGAGGGAGGCTGGGCTTGGCCTGATGGGTTTTATTTTGATTTTTGGGATGTTTTGGTGACATGGGGGCTTGCTGGGACATCTGTTCAGCTCCGTGTGTGGCAGGGAGTGATGTCTTTCTTTGGAGGGAGCTGCAGAAAGTCCGTGCTGATTTCTGATTCCATCTGCTTGGAAAATCCATGGAGAAACTTCCGGGGGGGTTGATCTTTATTTTGGTGGGTTTCATTCTGTGGTGATTTTGGATTCAACCTGCTTGGAAAATCCATGGGGAATCTTCCAGGGGGTTTGGACTCTCTTTATTCTGGTGGGTTTCATTCTGTGGTGATTTTTTCACTCTATCCACTTGGAAAATTCATGGAGAAGCTTCCAGGGGGTTTTGATCTTTAATTTGGTGGGTTTAATTCTGTGCTGATTTCGGATTCAACATGCTTGGAAAATCCATGGAGAAGCTTCCAGGGGGGTTTGGTCCCTCTTTATTCTGGTGGGTTTAATTCTGTGGTGATTTTGGATTCAACATGCTTGGAAAATTCACGGAGAAGCTTCAAGGGGTTTTAAGTCTCTCTTTATTCTTGTGGGTTTCATTCTGTGGTGATTTTTTATTCCAACCGCTTGGAAAATTCATAAAGAAGCTTCCAGGGGGGTTTGGTCTCTATTTTGGTGAGTTTAATTCTGTGGCGATTTTTTATTCTATCCACTTGGAAAATTCATGGAGAGGCTTCCAGGGGGTTTTGATCTTTAATTTGGTGGGTTTCATTCTGTGGTGATTTCTGATTCAGCATGCTTGGAAAATTCATGGAGAAGCTTTCAGGGGGGTTGGTCTTTCTTTATTTTGGTGAGTTTAATTCTGTGGTGATTTTTTATTCTATCCACTTGGAAAATCCATGGAGAAGCTTCCAGGGGGGTTGGTCCCTCTTTATTCTGGTGGGTTTCATTCTGTGGTGATTTTATTCTATCCACTTGGAAAATCCATGAAGAAGCTTCCAGGGGGGGTTGGTCTCTCTTTATTTTCGTGGGTTTAATTCCATGCTGATTTCAGATTCAACCTGCTTGGAAAATTCATGGAGAAGCTTCCAGGGGGTTTGGACTCTCTTTATTTTGGTGGGTTTAATTCTGTGGCGATTTTTTATTCTATCCTCTTGGAAAATTCATGAAGAGTCTGGCAGGGGGTTTGACCTCTCTTTATTTTGGTGGGTTTCATTCTGTGGTGATTTCTGGTTCAACCTGCTTGGAAAATTCATGGAGAAACTTCCAGGGGAATTTGATCTCTCTTTATTCTGGTGGATTTCATTTTGTGGTGATTTCTGATTCCATCCACTTGGAAAATCCATGAAGAGGCTTCCAGGGGGGTTGGTCTCTATTTGGTGGGTTTCATTCTGTGGTGATTTCTGGTTCAACCTGCTTGGAAAATCCATGGAGAAACTTCCAGGGGAATTTGATCTCTCTTTATTCTGGTGGGTTTCATTCTGTGCTGATTTCTGATTCCATCCACTTGGAAAATCCATGAAGAGGCTTCCAGGGGGGTTGGTCTCTATTTGGTGGGTTTAATTCTGTGGTGATTTTGGATTCAACCTGCTTGGAAAATCCATGGAGAAGCTTCCAGGGGGTTTCGTCCTTCTTTTTTTCTGGTGGGTTTCTTTCTGTGGTGATTTTTTTATTCCATCCACTTGGAAAATTCCTGGAGAGTCTGGCAGGGGGGTTGGTGCCTTTATTCTGGTTTAATTCTGGGGGTGAAAAAGGCTTTGTCATGGTCAAG
This sequence comes from Hirundo rustica, assembly GCF_015227805.2. Lineage (NCBI taxonomy): Eukaryota > Metazoa > Chordata > Aves > Passeriformes > Hirundinidae > Hirundo > Hirundo rustica. The sequence goes on from NC_053451.1 coordinate 117,600,441, forward strand.
AGCGTCTAGGAGAGCTCTCCACCGGTGGACAGCTGTCCAAAAGTGCCACATCCAGGCCCTCCTTGGACACCTCCAGGGATGGGCACCTCCTTGGGAACTCCATTCCAGTGTTTAACCGCCCTTTCCATGAAAAAAATTCCTGCTGGTGTCCAACCTGGCCCTGAGAAAAACCCTTTACGATGAATCCGCCCACCCAGGCTCTGCACAAACATTGCTCCAGGAACCAAAGGATGCTGCTCCTGTTCCAATTCCTTCTTTTCCTGCTCTGCTGCTGCCCCTAAAAGCCGCGACCTGCAGAGGCTTTTCCATTGTGCACCTCCTTGTTGGAGTCGCCTCTGGAAGTCAGGACACCGAATTTCCCTTCTCCTGATGAGAAATGAGCCCAAACCACCCAAGGGCGTTGATTTTGTTGCTTTTCTTCCCTACTTTCTCCTCCTTGACAGCCCCAGCATCAGTTTATAAAATAAAAGGGGCGGGAGGGTAACAAGTTTGTTTGAGCAGAATTTATAGAAAGTTGTGCCGCAAACGCAGCCTGATGCTTCCAGGGGGAATCAAGCGGCTCCAGAGCAGCTTTTCCAGCACTGCTGGCAATAATTAACCATTCAGACTGCACTAAAAGCTGCCTGGAGGCGGAGAGACATCTCTAGGTCGGGGATTTGCTTGGGGGGAAAAAAAAAATTAAAAAAAAAAAATCAGTCAATAACACTTTGCTGCTGTTCGGCTTTAATTCCTTCCCATTTTCCGTGGGCAGCCCGGAGATTCTTGGTGCCCACCCAGAGTCTGTCGGTTTTTCGGGCAGCAAAGCCTTTGAGTTTCTGGTTTTTGGTGTGAAAATCCCCAACATCTGCTGCCCAGGAGATGGGGTTGCTACCAAGCGCCGCTGTCAGATTCCTCGCCAACAAGTCCCGCGCCTTCATGTGGTTCGGGTTTTGCTCTTGAAACAGTTAATTCCGCTTTATTCCTTTCTCCCGTAAAAGCTAAAATTAGCCAGGATCTCCCCTAATCTGAGCCATTTTATGGAAGCGACGGGGTTGTTAAAAGCAGGAATTACTCGGGGAAGGGAGTACAAACGTGTAAAGTAAGTGAGCACAGAGTTTTTTTACGTCGAACCTGTGTTCGCCGCTCGCTCTTGGTTGAGCAGGGGGAAACGTTGTTGTCGAGAAAGATCAAGTGGGCTGCTCCAGAGACACGTGTTGTAGTAGCCACACACGGAGGGACGCACACAGAGCGTCCCATCCCGCAACCAGGGCTCAGACAGAGGGATCCCAGCCCGGCTCACCGCGTTTATGTGAAAAATTTGTGGTGTTTTAGGAAAATAGGCTGGAAGGGACCTGCAGAGGTCACTCCAGCAGTTCCCTGTCCCTCCGAGCAGGCAGAGCAATCCTGAACTCCCCAGCACATTCCTGGTGCCAGGGGTCACCTCAGGAAGGGGGAGCTTTGCCGTGGGTGTCAGTGCTCTCAGGAATTCAGGATTTCACCACAAAAGAAATGGACATAAAATATCGGTCCTTACTTATCCGGCCCTCAGCTTTCATCGAAGCAGGAGATAAAGTTCTGTCTGGAGGAACCTGCTGAGAAATCAGTCAGCAGTGAGTGGGCTTAAAGCACCGCTTTTCCAGACATTTCATGGAATTATGGAACGGTTTGGGTTGGAAGGGACCATAAAGCTCTGAGAAGCTGTGGCTGCCCCTGGATCCCCGGCAGGGTTGGACACTGGAGCTTGGAGCAGGCTGGGACAGTGGGAGGTGTCCCTGCCATGGCAGGGGTGGCACTGGGTGGGATTTAAGGTCCCTCCAACCCAAGGCGTTCCATGATTCCATGGAAAAGGCACCCGAGGCTTGTTCTCCCTCCCGCGACTCAGGGCAGGATCTGTCCATGCTGGAGGCCAGAGGTGATCCCAGCTCAGGGCCAGGATTCCCAGTGATGCCCAACTTCCCAGCCGCAGCAGAGGTGGGAACATGGGGCCTTTTCCTTCTTTAGGGAGTTTTTGAGGGGCAGCAGCCTGGGAGTTGCATTTCTGCGGCCTGTGCTGCCTCTGAGGCACATTTTGAATACCGTCACTGCGACCTTTTTCATCCCATTATTCCTGTTTCGACAGGAAAGGATCACGTGTTGTGTGCACTGGTGGCACCTTTTCCTTTCCCAATTCCACCAGTTCCTCAGGGATTCAGCAGCTTTTTACCACCTGCCCTCAGCTCTGCGGCCTTCACTTCAACTTTGCTCTCTGGGCACCCTGTGCCAGGGCCTCAACACCCTCACAGGGAGGAAATTTTGCCCAAAATCTGATCTAAACCTGTCTACATTTTCCAGTTTGAGGCCATTCCCTGTGTCCTCTCCCTGCAGCCCTTGGGAATTGTCTCTCTCCAGCTTTCCTGGGGCTCCTCCAGGCCCTGCAAGGCCACCCCGAGCTCAGCCCAAAGCTTCTCCTGGCCAGGCTGAACAATGCCAGCTCTGCCAGCCTTTGCTCCCAGCAGAGCTGCTCCATCCCTCTGCTCATCCTGCTGCCTCCTCTGGGCTCTCTCCAGCAGCTCCACGTCCTTTTTGTATCCCAAATTCTGGACTGGGGCTTCACTGCCAGCCTCCAGTGCAGTTCATACCTTTATGGGGGATAAAACCAGGCAGGAATGATGTGGAAACTCACCCTGTGCCTTCCCCAGAGCCACAATATTCCCCTCTCCTCTTCCTTCCAGTCGTTTCCAGGCGTTTATAAAACTTCCAAGCCTCCATCTTCCTAAAAATTTTGGGACACATCCTCCTGATTCTTCAGTTCAGCGCTGTCAAGCGGTAGCCTCAGAAATACCTGTCCTTCCCTGGATCTAATTTATTCTGGGCTCTAAAAGAGACCACCCAGCTGGAGAAGGAAATCCTGTTATCTCCGTCCTAACTGCTAAAGGATTTTTATATATATATTTTTTTTTTCCCCTCCTGGAAAGGAGCCAGACGTGTGGTGGGATCCAAACCAGTGGGAGCTGAACAAAGACCACCAAAAACACTCCTCCACAGGCAGCTCAAAAACAAGGAGCAGGCTTCCTTTGCCGCCACGGGAAACTGGAATTCAGCCTCCCAGCTGGACGCATTTCGCTCCAGGTTCCCCATCTCTTGCTCAGTGCTGAGGGACCTGTCATTGCTTTGGTTTTAAACACCAGATTTCCTGGGAAAATTGGGATTAATCCATCCTCCCAACGTGGTTTAAATTTTTTCCTGGCCGTTTTTTTTGTGTCACCTTTTAAGGCCGGGCTCTGCCTTGCATTTATCTGCCATCAGAACCGCGGGGTCTCGGTGTTCAGAAAAGCGATTTTGGTAGATTTTGCAAAACCGGCGTTTTGCACCATCATTTGAGAGCCTGATTCCCGGCTCTGCAAATCCCTTTTGGCACAGATTCCGGCACCATCCCTGCCTGAGGTTTTCCAGCAGGGAATTCCAGGGCTTGGCTGGGCTGGGAAAGGGCTCCCGGCACTGGTGGGGCTTCACCTTCCCATCCCCACCTGCCAGCCCGGTTTTCCTCTCCCTGGTGCTGTCCAGGGAAGGGGATGGGGCTGGGAAGGGTTTGGAGAATTCCTGAGGGAGCTGGGGAAGGGCTGAGCCTGGGGAAAAGGAGGTTCAGGGGGAACCTTGTGGCTCTGCACAAGCCCCTGACAGGAGGGGCAGGGACAGGAGGAGAGGAAATGGCCTCAAATCGCACCAGGGCAGGCTCAGGGTGGAGATTGGGACAGAAAATTTCCCTGTCAGAGTGCTCAGGCCTTGGGCTGAGCTGCCCAGGGAGGTTTGCAGTCACTGTCTGTGGCAGTGCTCAGGAGCAGTCTGGATGTGGCCCTTGGGGACAGGGTTTGGGTGATGCTGGTGGCACTGGGGTGGCTCTGGGTGATCCTGAGGGGCTCTTCCCACCCCAGTGATTCCATGAAATAAAAGCAGGAGGCACCTGCACATCCAGCAAATATCCAGGGTGCCACAACTCACAGTTCATCTGCTCCCAGACTCAGCACCTCGAGGGCTGTGAGGAGTCTCCAGGATGGTCCCTCCCAGCCAAAGGTCAGGTTCCTGCAAAGCCAAAGAGATGAGATGAAGTTAAGCTGAGCTTTAGGGTGACAGTCTGGATGTGGCCCTTGGGGACAGGGTTTGGGGTGATGCTGGGGTGGCACTGGAGCTCTTCCAGCTTTTATGATCCTGGGATTATGTGATTTTACTCCCTTTAGATGGAAGGAAAGCAGCAATCAGACCCCAGCAGAAGCAAAGTGGGGCCATTCCTGATCTAACTGGGGGCAAATGATGTCAGTGGTTTGCACCAGCTCATGGCAGGGACGAATTTAACAGGGTTCTGAAGGCAGTCTGGGTGCTTAGGGAGCAGCTGGATGAAAAAAAAATTCTTCCTTCCCCCACACATTTGCCTTCACCGGAACAAAATTCATGAAACAAAATTCAGGGAAAGAAAAAAAAAATGTTTGCCCAGAGCAGCTGTGGCTGCCCCTGGCAGTGCCCAAGGCCAGGTTGGACACTGGGGCTTGGAGCAGCCTGGGACAGTGGGAGGTGTCCCTGCCATGGGATGAGCTTTAAGGTCCCTTCAACCCAAAGCACTCCTGGGTTCCAATTTTTGATTCTATAATAGCCATAAACCCATGAAATGTCAGTTCAGCCAAAATCTGCGTTATTCTAAAATTTTATCCAGCTCTACCAAACAGGATTTATTTGATTTTTGTTCATCTCCCCTCCATTTTGCTGCCTCCTTTCCCCCACTTCTTCTTCCCTGTTTTACGGGGGCAGAGGAGCAATCCCGTTTCCTGGTGGCTTGGATATCTGACCCTGCCGCATCCGAGTGGCCGCTCCCGCATCTTCCCAACGGTTCTGTCAGAAAATCAATCCGTGACTTCAGCAAAATCTTGACACTTTCCCTGGGCTGTTAATAATTCATGGCCTCTCCTCTTCCTCAAAACCCCCTTTTTTTTTTTTCCTTTTTTTCCCCCAGAAGATAAACACCCCGCAAAACGCTCTGCGCTGACGCTGGAGATGCTTTTAAATGTTTAAGTTTTACTGAGGTTAAAGTGAAGTCCTGAAGGGGTTGAAGGTATTTTTAAGGAGGAAATCTCAGTGGCTGGTGACAAATAAGTCGTAGGGTGGAGGTTGTTTCACGGTGTGAGGCTCTGCACGCAGAAGTGAAGCCAACAGATTCTGTAGTTGCACAAACAGGATGGTCTGGGGCAAATTAATTTCCTGTCGCAGCTTCTCGATCTGGTGACAAGGCTGAGGGTGGGGAAGAAGTGTCCTGATATTCTTGACAAACAGGAGATAAAAATGGCAGGATTTTGGGGGGTGAGTGTGGAGAATAACTGGGAAAGGCAGCTGAAAATACAACAACAGCACCTGCAGCTCCCCTGAAAGCTATTTCGCATAAAATATCAATTAAAAAACGCTTTTAGGGGAGAGTTGCTCTCTTCCTCAGTGATTTTTTTGTGGTGGTTCATAGAAAGGGAAGGGAAGGAAAGGAGGAAAAACCTCTTTGGGAACAGGAGCCAAGCAGTGTTCAACACATGAAGCATCCTGGAACACATAAAAGTAGGGATGTGACCTCCTAAGTTATCCATGATGGGATTTCCTATATCAAAGCAGAGATCACAGGCAAGTAAATTCATATCCTCTATTAAAAAAAAAAAAAAAAAAAAAGGGAATTTTTCCAGGAGTTTCCCTCATCTATCCAGGGCAGAGCTTTCAAGCCCACGCTATAAACGGGAGATTTGTGAATTCGGGATCGTGGAGTTTATAAAAAGGCTCCTAAATTTCATTAAAGCCAGGGGAATCTTCTGGAGTTTGGCAATGAGAGAATATTCCCGGTTGGAACTTTTGGAGCAGAACAATTTATTTAACCTGCTGTTACCACCCAGCCCTGGGGTTTATTAGAAGCGGTGACCTCCTGTAAAGATAAAAAAACTGTAAAAGAAAAAAACAAAAAATCACTGAAAAATGAGTTCTATTTCTTTGTCCTGCTGCTCCAGACTCATCCACCCAGACCTCTGTGTTTCCAACAACTCGGAGAAAGGAGATGCCCCAAACCTCTGCCAGTTTCTGACCACACAAAAATCCTGCTGCAGGCTCCCCCCTCTCCCCGCAGCTCCACATGCACTGCTGACAGAAATCATGTTTTCGTACCTCCCGGACGTCCTAAATTTAAATCCTCTCAGCCTCCTGTAAATAACAATTAACTCCTCAGCCCTGCCAGCCTTGGAGGCAGCGTATGGATCGGGGTTTGAGATGACACTCGGTGGAAAATGCTTTTCCTTTTATAGCAGGATAAATTGAGAGCGTTTCCAGCTCAGCTCCTGAGCCGAGCGTGATGCTCCGAGGCCGCCAGCCCAATCAAGAGCGCAGCCCCAACTTCACGTCAGTGCAATACGTTGTTAACTGATATGTCAGAAAATCAATTAGTTACTTTTAAGTAGCAGTTCAGAGTATCCACACAATCCTGCCCTGTGAATTATTAAAGAAAAGCCGGGGTGAGTTTGCTCCGCTGTCGAAACCCCGGCTCGGAAGAGAAGTGCAAAATGCTGCTCCTGCCCTCGAGCCTAATCAACGTTGTTGGGCAGGGAGCAGGAGCCAAAAAGAGGGGGGAAAGGGAGGATTCTGCCTCCCAAAGCAAAGCACCGGAGACCTGGGATGGCTCCACGAATTCTCCTTTCTCTGGAGGTGGAATTCTCCGGATGGGAATAATGGAAAGGAGCTTGGGAGAGGAGACAGCCTTCCCTGCCCTTCCACAGCTTCCCCAGGGATCTTCTGGGAATTTGTGCCCCCCTCATTAGAGACTGTGACCTAGGGTGATGCCTTAATTTTTCTCTTTGCAGTGTTCCCTGTTCTGCGCTGCCCAGGTGCAGCTCTGAGCTCACACTCAGGCTCACTCAGCTCTCTGCACACAGCAGCCACACAAAACAAATCCTGTTCCTGCTGCACACCAAGGACAACTGGGACAAGTGTTCAGCCCAAAAGCACAAACAACGGTGGCTGAGGGGAGAAAACAAGAAGGATGGGACTGCAGAACCTGGAGCTGGAATTGGACAATGAAACCCCAAGGTGCAAATGGACCAAAACTTATCAAAGTGTGAGACCTCGTGACTGGGGCTCCATTTTGTGACCATTTTGTGACCATTTTGTGACCATTTTGGTTCCACCTTGGGTGCAGCCCTGGCCAGGCTCTTGTCCTGCCCAAGGTGGATCCTAGAGGCCTTTCAATAAATCTCTGCTTTATTCTCCAGCTCTGTCCAGTCTCTGTTCCAGCTCAGCCTTCCCAAGGCAGCAGGGTTTGTCCCTGGATTGCTGAGGGGACACAGCCTGGCTGGGGCATCACCTCCTGCTTTTCCCGTAGCTTGGTCTGTTGCTCCATGAGGGAAGTAATCAGGGAAGGTGGCTCTGAGGTGGGATTGGGTTGGGGATTTGGGATTCGCTCTCTTCTTGTGGTGGAAAGATTCAGTGAGAAAGGTCTGGAGGGCACTGCTGCCTTGGGAAGGCTGAGCTGGAGCAGAGACTGCACAGGGCTAAGAGAATAAAGCAGTGATTTATTGAACGGCCTTTAAGGATTCACCTTGGGCAGGACAAGAGCCTGGCCAGGGCTGCACCCAAGGTGGAACCAAAATGGTCACAAAATGGACACAAAATGGACACAGAATGGACACAAAATGGACACAAAATGGACACAAAATGGGCACAAAATGGACACAAAATGGTCACAAAATGGACACAAAATGGACACAAAATGGAGCCCCAGTCACGAGGTCTCACACTTTGATAAGTTTGGGTCCATTTGCACCTTGGGGTTTCATTGTGCAATTCCAGCTCCAGGTTCTGCAGTCCCATCCTTCTTGTTTTCTCCCCCCAGCCACCGTTGTTTGTGCTTTTGGGCTGAACACTTGTCCCAGTTGTCCTTGGTGTGCAGCAGGAACAGGATTTGTTTTGTGTGGCTGCTGTGTGCAGAGAGCTGAGTGAGCCTGAGTGTGAGCTCAGAGCTGCACCTGGGCAGCACACAACATGGAACACTGCAAAGAGAAAACTTGAGGCATCAGCACCAGGAGCTCCTGTGCGAGGTTGTCCCACCAGTGTCACTGAGGCCAGGCATGGTGCCCTGGGAAAATGCAGGATTTGCTGTGGAATTCCTTTCACAGCTGGAAAACTCCATCCAAATCTCTGACGGACAGCCCTCAGTCTTCTCCCTTCCCTCTTCTCCCTCTTCCCTCTGCCAGGAGCTTGGGAAGGGTTGGAATGGGAGAAAAGAGAAATAATCCAGCCCAGGCTGGGTTTGGGCTCCAGCTCCAGCACAGACACCAAGCTTTGGTCCCTGGGGGGTTCAGTCCTGCCTTTAAACCCCTCACCAAAATTCCAGCAGCATTTGAGACCTGGAAAATTGCTACATGGAGTTTTAGGGATGGTTTTTACTCCAAAACCTGATGAGCTGTGACGTATCTGTGATTTTTCCCACTTTGTGCTCAGTGGAAATTCTGGCTCTGCAGGGTTCAGGTACAGAATTCCCAGGTTTGGTGCTTTCCAGGCACTGCAGGAATCAAATGACCCAAATTCCTGATGGATATTTGTCTCTGGTGGTGTTTTTTGACCTCTCAGGTCACATCTGCAGTGATAGATAATTAGCAGACCTTTGAAACAGCCAATCCCAACCTGCAAAACTCTGGATTTCAGATCTTGATCCCCTCCCCTTCCATGCGGGCAGAGAAGAAAATCATCCAAGGAGCTAAATGAAATTTAAAAAAAAAAAATCCTACCCTGAGAATGCTCCAGGCAAAAAGAAAAGTCAGCTCATGAAAACTTCAGCTTTTCACCAGAACAATATGGATTGGTTTTGACTGGAAATGTTCTTGTCTTGCGGGGTGGGGTGTTGGGGTAAACTCGAGAATGTCCCGCAGCTCTGCTGGGATGGGGGAGGCCCCAGTCCTGCCCCTGATCCTGGAATTCCTGCAGCCAGGAGGAGCTGGGAGAGCGTCACCTTCTCCATGGCCAGCAGCCTTCACCTCATCCTGGCCACTTGGACGAATCCCAAATCCGCTGGGGAAGTTTAAATCCGGGAGGAAAGCTTCCTGTGGGATCACAGGGCACGGATCCTCCCGTCAAACCCCCAAAATTGGAGGCGCAAGGGCTCCGGGATGGTGACAGAAATGTCGGAAGCCTCTTGGGATCGGGGTGGGGACAGCTCTGCCCGGCTCTGGGTGGGGTTTGATTTGAATATTGGTTTTTGGGGTTGTTTTATCTCTGCTGCGGCCCGGCACCCAAAGGGAGCTCAGGAAAGGGAAGGAGGGGGAGTTTCTGTAGGGGCAGAGAGCGACAGGGCGAGGGGAACGGATTGAAACTGAAGGAGAGCAGGGTTAGGTGGGATATCGGGAAGGAATTCCTCCCTGTGAGGGTGGGGAGGGGCTGGGATGGAATTCCCAGAGAAGCTGTGGCTGCCCCTGGATCCCTGGAAGTGCCCAAGGCCAGGCTGGACAGGGATTGAAGCCACCTGGGATAGAGGAAAGTGTCCCTGCCCATGGCACGGGCTTGGAATTCGATTATCTTTAAGGATTTTTCCAACCCAAACCACTCCGTGATTCTAAGATGAAATCAAGAGGAAAATTCTAAACAAAAAAAAACCCCAAAATTTTCTGTCAAACAGGCGCAGTGCTTGGCTTGGTTTGGATTCATTTCCAGGGGTGGCACTGGATGATCCTTAAAATCCCTCTCGACCCGAACCATTCCCAGCCCTCTCTTTCCACACCAGTTGGAGTCCCTGGGTTGTTTCTGTGCCGATCCAACTGCAGGGACAGGAGGGAAGTTGAGCTGATGGAAAGTGTCCTCTCTGCCCTGATTCCGCCAGGGTCTGCTCCGAAAACCTCCCAGAATGAATCTGAATTTTGTCCGAAGCTCTGCGAGCCCCCAGGTTGCGAAGTTCCCTCATTTCCCAAATTTCACCTCCTAGGAGCATCCATTTCCCAGCTCTTGGGCTTTACTGAAGGAGATGGTGATGGAAGGAGCGGCCATGGCAGAAATAAAAGGGGATAAACAAGTTTTTGACCATTTTTGAGCGCGTCACAGGCGGCTCCAAACTAATGGAATTGCAGCTGTCGTTCCCGAATCTCCCCGGGCTCATTTTCCCCAGAACGCGCTCAGCTCCGGCATTTCAGAGTGAAAACACATAGAAATATCAACTTTATCCAAAAAAACCCCCCCACCCTGGCGTTTCCATTTCCCTCATCCCTGAGCTGGGCGATTCCCTGAGCCCCCGGCCATGAATTTGTTCTCCCTGAGGAACAACCCACTTCAAAAAAAAAAAAAAGAAAAAAAAAATTTAAAAAGTGTTTCAAAAGCTCTCAGAAAGGATGTGGGGCTCCGAAGCTGCTGCGTGTCACAAACAGGACGTGTGCTCATCCTGTTTCAGTCTGAGTCACCCTTCTAGGGGTTTTTTTCGGGGGCTGAGTTACGGGTTTTTGACAGAAAAAAAAAAAAAAAAGGCAGAAATTCGGCGTTTTGCGCTCGCGGGGTGGAGCTCACGAGGTTTGGGTGTTCGGGTGATGTCCCTGAAATGAGATGGGCTGGAGGTGAAGAGGGGAGAGAAATATCAGATAAAATTCCCTTTTTTTTTTTTTTTTTTTTTTTTTTTTTTTGCGGGTTTTTGGGGTTTAAGGGCCCGCAGAAATTCGGCATTTCAACAGGGAGCCCAAACTCTTGTGCTTGAGAAATTTAATTGAAGAAATATCAATTTATTGAAATTCAGCATTTTAAGAGGGAGCCCTATTTGAAACCCTCCCGTCTGAAAAATTTAAACGGAGAAATTTCAGTTTATCCAGGCACTAAAAGGGGTTTTTGTGGGAACCCCATCAATTCCCAGCATTCCTGCTTTGAATATTCTGGGAAGGAAAAGCTAAATTCCCTTTTTTGGCTGTTTTTTGGGATATCAGAGCTCACAGAAATTCAGCATTTCAACAGGGAGCCCAAACCTTCCTATTTGAAAAATTTAAATGGTGAAATCTCAGTTTATCCAAGCATTAAAAGGGATTTTTGTGGGAACCCCATCTCTTCTCATCTTTCCTGCCTTGAATATTCCAGGAAAGAAAAATTAAATTCCCTTTTTTTGGCTGTTTTTTTTTTTGGGATATCAGAGCCCGCAGAAGCCCAGTATTTCAATAAGGAGCCCAAACTCTTGTGTTTGAGAAATTTAATTGAAGAAATATCGATTTATACAATCATTAAAAGGGATTTTTGTGGGAACCCCCATCACTTCCCAGCATTCCTGCCTTGAATATTCCAGGAAAGAAGTGTTTTATTGGCATGGAATGGCTGGGACAGGTGTCCTGCAGTCCAGGAGCAAGATTTGAGGAGATCAAATCCCAATTTTTGATTCGGTTTTTTATTCTTTTGAGAAGCTCCAGCTGAAATCCACTTCCCCTTTTCCTATTCCCTGCTAATGGGACACCATCGAAAGGCACAGAATTCCCAAATACTTCCACCTTTTTTTGAGGCAAACGGTTTAAAACCAGGTTATAAAGCTGCCAAAACATCAGTTTTCCTTCCGTAAGGATTGTCTCATAATTAAATTCTGGATCAATGCTGGAAAAAAATGGGGAAAAAAAGTGGGGGAAAAAAAAGAATAATTCAGTTTTTCAGCTCTCAGAACCTTCTCCCTGTCCCTGCCAGCTCCAGGCTGAGTTTGGAATATCCAAAGTGGCAAAATTTAGCTGGAATTTCACTTGTAGTGTTCACCTGAGCATCTTTGCACTCTCAGATATTGAGTCAAAAGCGCTTTCCTCATAATTTTTTTTCCCTAAAACCCCCCAAAAACGGAAGAAAAATGGGGAAAAAAAAAAAAGTTTATTTCCGGTCTCATCAATTCTCTGCCGAGTCAGGTATTTTATTAAGGAATTAAACCGTGAAATTCACTCCTCCCGGGGCTTTATTTCCCTTTTCCCTGTGGATCCGATGCCCTCACCCAGCCCCACCATTCCTTATCTTCATGCAAATTATCCCCAAGGTGCTCCCACGTTGATAACGAGAGGAAAAGGGAGGCGAAAACTGATAATAATTTTTTTAAAAAAATATATATACAAAAAAAACCCCCACAAACCAGGAGAAAGCTGAGCCCATGGAGGGCTGGGGAGGAGGAATTTTGGAGATAGCAGCTCCGGGATTTATCTGCCCTGGGACAGAGGGGATCTCGGAAAAACCAGGAAACACCTTGGGGGCGGTTGATGAAAGTTCACCCAGATCCTCCTGCGGCGGTTAAATAATGTCACAACCCAGGGTTGGGCAAGAGGGGAGAGTTTGGCTTCTTGCATTTCACAGCTTTGCTTTTTTCCCCCCTTCTCTTCCCATTCCTTTCCTTCGATTTCCTTGCTTTTTTCCTCTTTCTTCTCTTCGTTTTTCCCTTCAAAACAACAAAAATCTTCTGTATTTTCCTTTTTTGTTTGTTTGTTTGTTTTATTTTCCAGTCCGTTGCCAGAGCAGCGGAGGATTTCTGGACGGGCTTTTCCCAAAATTCTGGGTTTTCTGTCGTTATTTTTCCAGCATGGTGAAAGAATTCCTGTGATCCTCAGAAAGGGAAATCTTCGGCTTTTCCTGGAGAAGGCTTTTCCTGGAAAAGTTGAAGCACCAACTTTTTCCTCCTATCCCAGCGTTTGTAGGGAATCGTGAGTGAGGTTCTAGCGTTTTTATGGGAAATCACATTTAAAATCCCGTCCCTGAAATGTGCTTCTTCGTTCCCACAGATTTCCCCCGATTTCCTTGGAAAAATCCTGGAATTTGGAAAACACAAGCCAAAAAAAAAAAACAAAAAAACAACCCAAATAACAAATCTCCTTCCCCACATCAACCACAATTTTGGCAACATTTTTATTATCCAGAAACAACTTCTGCTCCTTGTTTTGGTGTCTTCTTATCCCTGTGATCATCCCTCTGATTTTTAGGAGGAAAAATAGATTAGGAAAGATGAGGTGGGAAAGGCCAGGGAATAAATTTGGCTTTCCCTTAGAAAAATAGGAAGAGAGGGAGGGGATCACCCAGGGATCAGCAAGTGCAGGAGATGCTCTGGAAATCTGGATTTAAGCTGGATTTTAGGGCATTCTCCAGCTTTTCTCGCAGCATTTTGGAAGTTGGGAAAAAAATAGGATGAAATTCAGATTTTTTTTTTTTTTATTGTTTAATTGCTTCTGGATTAACACTTTGGGATTTGATTTTCCATCCTTTCCTTCCTCCCTTCATCCCTGTGTTTATTCCTCCGTGGATTCCCATGAAACTGCTGAATTCCATAAAAATGTGACAGAATTTGGACCCAGGAATGACAAATTCCCTTTAAACACCAGAGTGACCCTCCCTCTGATTTTTAGGAGGAAAAATAGATTAGGAAAGATGAGGTGGGAAAGGCCAGGGAATGAATTTGGCTTTCCCTTATTAAATCAGGAAAAGAGAGGGAAGGGATCACCCAGGGATCAGCAGGTGCAGGAGATGCTCTGGAAATCTGGATTTAAGCTGGATTTTAGGGCATTCTCCAGCTTTTCTCATTCTTGCAGCATTTTGGAAGTTGGGCACATAATGGGATGAAATTCAGATTTTAATTTTTTTTTTTTTAATTGTTTAATTGCTTCTGGATTAACACTTTGGGATTTGATTTTCCATCCTTTCCTTCCTCCCTTCATCCCTGTGTTTATTCCTCTGTGGATTCCCATGAAACTGCTGAATTCCATGAAAATGTGACAGAATTTGGACCCAGGAATGACAAATTCCCTTTAAACACCAGGGTGACCATCCCTCTGATTTTTAGGAGGAAAAATAGATTAGGAAAGATGAGGTGGGAAAGGCCAGGGAATGAATTTGACTTTCCCTTAGAAAAATAGGAAAAAGGAGGGAAGGGATCACCCAGGGATCAGCAAGTGCAGGAGATGCTCTGGAAATCTGGATTTAAACTGGATTTTGGGTATTCCCCAGCTTTTGTCATTCTTGCAGCATTTTGGAAGTTGGGCAAAAAATGGGATGGAATTCAGATTTTAATTTTTTTTTTATGGATCATTTAATTGCTTCTGGATTAACACTTTGGGATTTGATTTTCCATCCTTTCCTTCCTCTGTTCATCCCTGTATTCATTCCTCCATGCATTCCCATGAAACATCTGAATTCCATGAAAATGTGACAGAATTTGGACCCAGGGATGATAAATTGCCTTTAAATGCCAGAGCTTTGGGAGGTGGAACCATTCTTCCTCCAGAAGAATTTCAGTTTCTTCAGATCCCGACTCACATTTAGGAATTTATTTCCTCTCTCAACATTCCCATCCCAGGAATTATCCTCATGGAATGAGGGTGAGGGAGGGGGAAAAAAATAATATTTAAGATATTTTTCGTGATACCGATGTGCTGTCAGGGCCTATAAAACCTCGTGAGCATCGTTTTCCATGGCATTAATTACTGGAAGGAGATCCCTGGACATCCCAAACTGCCAAAAAAAACCCCAAAATGCGAGCATTCCCAAATTTCTCCCTCCCAGCCCAAGTCTGAGCTCCAATCCTCACCTCCTTCCACTGGAACCAGACGGGGGGCAAAAAAAATCATCCGAGGAGCTCAAATGAGAATTACTCATCTAGAAAACGCCTGAGGCAAAAAAAAAAAAGGAGAGAGATCGAGGGAGGGAGAGGAGAGGATGGAAAATCTCTTGTGAGTTTGATTAGTGGAGGGGAAAAAAAAAAAAAAAAAAAAAAAGGAAGAAAAACACAAAAACATTTTACCTAAGTAAGGCTGGATGTCATTTTCCAATCTGCTCCGGGTAAATGATGATCTCCAGGGCAGCAGAGGAGGGGAGAGAAAAGGAAAAGCTCTGCCCAGCTCGGGGTCAGTTCCTGCTGGGCTCCTGCAGGGTTTGGGAGGCTCCCGAGCCGAAATAATGAACGCTGGGCACTTTGGGTTGGCATCTCCGCTCTCCTGGACCATGTACCTGATGAGGAAGAGCAGAGCGGCCTCGGGGCTCTTCGGTAAAGATTCTTGATTTCCTTTGGTAAAATGTTCTTTCTTTTCTTTGACAAAAAAAAAATTCCTTCCTGTCTTTGGTAAATATTCCTTATTTTCTTTGGTAAAGATCCTTTCTTTTCTTTGGTAAAGATCCTTTATTTTCCTTTCCCAAAATTTTCCTTTGTTGTGACGTGAGGATTAACAGGAAGAATTGGGGCAAATCCTGCGGGGTTTGGGTATTTCTGAACCCTAAAAATGAGCCCTGGGCACTTTGGTTTGGCATCTCCGCTCTCCTGGACCATGTACCTGATGGGGAAAAGCAGAGCGGCCTCGGGGCTCTTTGGTAAAGATTCTTGATTTCCTTTGGTAAAATGTTCTTTCTTTTCTTTGACAAAAAAAAAAAAAAATCCTTCCTGTCTTTGGTAAAAATTCCTTCTTTTCTTTGGTAAAGATCCTTTATTTTCTTTGGTAAAGATCCTTTATTTTCTTTGGTAAAGGTCCTTTATTTTCTTTGGTAAAGGTCCTTTATTTTCTATGGTAAAGATCCTTTATTTTCTTTTCCCAAAATTTTCCTTTGTTGTGAAGTGGGGATTAACAGCAAGAATTGAGGGGGCTTCTGAAGGTTTGGATATCTCTGAACCCTAAAATGAACCCTGGGCACTTTGGGTTGGCATCTCCCTGTCCTGGACCTGATGGGGAAGAGCAGAGCGGCCTCAGGGCTCTTCGGTAAAGATTCTTGATTTCCTTTGGTAAAATGTTCTTTCTTTTCTTTGACAAAAAAAATCCTTCCTGTCTTTGGTAAAAAAAAAAATAAATATTTTCTTTGGTAAAGATCCTTTATTTTCTTTTGCAAAGTTTTCCCTTTGTTGTGACGTGAGGATTAACAGGAAGAGCTGGGGGGTTCCTGCGGGGTTTGGGCATTTCTGAACCCTAAAAATGAACCCTGGGCACTTTGGGTTGGCATTTCCCTGTCCTGGACCATGCACCTGATGGGGAAAAGCAGATTTGTTTAGTAGAGGTTGGGTTTGTTTGGTAAAAAATCTTCATTTTCTTTGGTAAAATTTCTTTATTTTCTTTCATAAAGATCCCTTATTTTCTTTGGTTAAGATTCTTTGATAAAAAAAAAAAAATCTTTATTTTATTTTCCCAAAGTTTTCCTTTGTTGTGGAGAGGGGATTAACTGCAAAAATTGTGGGGGAAAAACCCTCTAAAATTCTTTTTTCAATTTGTTCCTTTTTTCCCCCAATTTTTTCCTTTGTTGTGACTTGAGAATTAACAGGAAGAACTGGGGGGTTCCTGTGGGGTTTGGGCATTTCTGAACCCTAAAAATGAACCCTGGGCACCTTGGGTTGGCATCTCCTGGACCATGCACCTGATGGGGAAAAGCAGATTTGTTTGGTAAATGTTGGGTTTGTTTGGTAAAGATTCTTTCTTTTCTTTGGTAAAATTTCTTTCTTTTCTTTGGTAAAAACTCTTTATTTTCCTTCATAAAGATGCCTTATTTTCTTTGGTTAAGATTCTTTGATAAAAAAAAAATCTTTATTTTCTTTTCCCAAAGTTTTCCTTTGTCGTGGAGTGGGGATTAGCAGCAGAAACTGTGGGGGAAAAAAAAGCCCTCTAAAAGTAATTTTTCAATTTGCTCCTTTCTTTTCCCAAATTTTTCCTTTGTTGTGACATGAGGATTAACAGGAAGAGCTGGGGGGGTTCCTGCGGGGTTTGGGCATTTCTGAACGCTAAAAATAAACCCTGGGCACATTGGGTTGGCATTTCCCTGTCCTGGACCATGCACCTGATGGGGAAAAGCAGATTTGTTTGGTAAAGGTTCGGTTTGTTTGGTAAAGATTCTTTCTTTTCTTTGGTAAAATTTCTTTCTTTTCTTTGGTAAAAACTCTTTATTTTCCTTCATAAAGATGCCTTATTTTCTTTGGTTAAGATTCTTTGATTAAAAAAAATCTTTATTTTCTTTTCCCAAAGTTTTCCTTTGTCGTGGAGTGGGGATTAGCAGCAGAAACTGTGGGAGGGAAAAAAAAACCCTCTAAAAGTCTTTTTTCAATTTGCTCCTTTCTTTTCCCCAAAGTTTTCCTTTGTTGTGACGTGAGGATTAACAGGAAGAGCTGGGGGGGTTCCTGCGGGGTTTGGGCATTTCTGAACCCTAAAAATGAACCCTGGGCACTTTGGGTTGGCATCTCCTGGACCATGC
Organism: Hirundo rustica; assembly: GCF_015227805.2. Lineage (NCBI taxonomy): Eukaryota > Metazoa > Chordata > Aves > Passeriformes > Hirundinidae > Hirundo > Hirundo rustica. The sequence goes on from NC_053451.1 coordinate 117,617,589, forward strand.
ACCTGATGGGGAAAAGCAGATTTGTTTGGTAAAGGTTGGGTTTGTTTGGTAAAAAAATCTTCATTTTCTTTGGTAAAATTTCTTTCTTTTCTTTCATAAAGATCCCTTATTTTCTTTGGTTAAGATTCTTTGATAAAAAAAAATAATCTTTATTTTCTTTTCCCAAAGTTTTCCTTTGTTGTGGAGTGGGGATTAACTGCAAAAATTGTGGGGGAAAAACCCTCTAAAATTCTTTTTTCAATTTGTTCCTTTTTTCCCCCAATTTTTTCCTTTGTTGTGACATGAGGATTAAAAGAAAGAGCTGGGGGGTTCCTGCAGGGTTTGGGCATTTCTGAACCCTAAAAATGAACCCTGGGCACTTTGGGTTGGCATCTCCTGGACCATGCACCTGATGGGGAAAAGCAGATTTGTTTGGTAAAGATTCTTTATTTTCTTTGATTAAAAAAAAAAAATCTTTATTTTCTTTGGTAAAGATCCTTTATTTTCTTTCATAATTTGGTGTTGGTTTTTTTTTTTTGTTGGTGGTGGGGTTTTTTTGTTTTTTTTTTTTTTTTTTTTTTTTGGGGGGGGTTTTTTTTGTTTTTTTTTTGGGGTTTTGTTTTTTTTTTGTTTTTTGGGTTTTTTTTCCCCTTTGGTAAAATTCCGTCTTTTCTTTGGTAAAATTTCTCTATTTTCTTTTCCCAAAGTTTTCCTTTGTTGTGGAGTGAGGCAGAACAGCAAAAAATGCAAGGGAAGAAAAACCCTTCTAAAAGCCATTTTTAAATTAGCTCCATTTTTCAATTTCCTCCTTTTTTCCCCCTCAAAGTTTCCCTTTGTCATGGATTAACACATAGAACTGGGGGAGGTTTGATAAAAAATCCTCTAAAATCCGGAATTCCTGTTGGAAATCAGGAACTTCCTGCAGGCACCTTAGGAGGTTTTGCTGCTCTGAGGGAAAAAAAAAAAAAAAAAGTTGCAAATCTTTGTGACTTGCTGCGGTTTCTTCGTAAGGAGATGCTTCAAAATCGCTTTTATTTCAAATATTCTGGGTAGGGGTGACCCCAAAACCAGAGGGATTTGTGTCCGTGTGGCGGGATTTAACGCGGGGTGGTCGGAAATCGGGAAATTGCAAAGGGATGACGATGAAGGAGCGGGTTCTGGTGGTGGGTTTGAGTCCCAGGGTTGTTCCCAATCCCAAATTTGATGGATTTTAATCCAAATTAAAGCTTCATCCTCCGGGATTGAGGAGTTCTGAACCCGTCCCGAACGACAATCAAATAAAATCCCATCAGAGCAGCCAAAAGAACTTTATCAGGAGGATACTTGGGATAAAAAAAACCAGGGAATTTCAACCTAACTTTATAGACCCTTCCAAGGTTTATTTACAGGGAATAAAACTTCCAGCATCACTGGAACCTCTTGCCCAACCCATGTGCCGTCACATCCCCTTTTATTTTTAATAGCCGGCATTCTGTAAAAACACATTTAATTTCTGTATTCCTCTAGGTTTTTCCCTTGATCCCTCTTTTCCTGCTAAATGTTTGCTGAAATCTGTTGAAATCTCCGTGAAAACGGGGATTTTTAGCCAGGTTTTAATGGGATTTATTTTTTATGGGTCGGATTTTAAAAGATCCAACAGGCATCAGAGAATGAAAGCTGGGGCTGAGGGAGGAATATTCCTCATTTTTCATTCCTTCCCTTCACTTTTCCTCTCTCCCCCACCGTGCTTAATGAATTTGTTTGGCCCCTCTAAATAAATTCTGCTGTTCTGCTGGAATTTTCCTTTGCAGTTGGACGAGGGGCGGATTTTATCCTGATTTTTGACTCCCTAGACCTCTGAATTCCTCCCAATTTTTTTCCTCCTGTGGCAGAACCCTCGGAATGATGGCGTGGGATCATTTTTTTTCCCACGTGCCAGGCAAAATGGTGAAACTGGAAATTTGTGCCCCGCCGTTCCCTCGGGCATTTCCCTGCTTTGCTTCCACGCTCCAAATTCAGCATTTATTAAGGTTTTAAAACAGGAAAAATAGGGGAAAAAATCCTCTGGTTTTTCTTTTTTCCACCTCAGGGTGTTGTGAGAGCTCCAGAAGAAATGTTGGGGTTTGTGGGATGTTTTCAGCTCTGGCAGGTGCAGGAATTCTCTGGGTTTGTCTTTTTCTTTTTTTCTTTTTGTAGCATCTGACAATGAATATTTGGATTTCCTGCTTGAGAGCATTGGGATAAAAAGGAATTTACAGGATAATCTTGGAATCGGAGAAGGGCTGAGGTTGGAAAGGGTTTTGGAGCAAAATCCCTGCCCGGGCCAGGTGTGAGTGTCCAGTTAGGGATGCTCCAGATGGAATTCCAGCTCCTCAGGACACTGCCGATGCAGGAGATAAATCCAATATTCCGAGGCTCTGAGGAGGGGTGGTTTGTGCAAGGGAATAAACCAAACATTTCTGTAACGTTGCTGTGCACAGGTTTGGCTTCGTGGGGATAATTCCGATTATTCCCAGCTAAAAATTCCCGCCTGGATGCTTTTTTCTGGCTAAAAAAAAAAAAAAAAAAAAAAAAAAAAAGGCTAAAATTTAGGTGGTTCCAATCCCTGATTTTGTCACTGAGCAGACGAACTGGAGGAAAATCAGATTAAAAGGTTCTGAAATGAACTCTGCAGTTGATTTCGCCTCGTGGGCGTCAGGTGCGACATCTGGATTTTGGAAAACAGGATCTGGATCCGCTCGGAGGCTGACCCTGCTCAGCTTCGCTCACTGCACAGGAAATTTCCCTTGAAAACGAGCGGGCGGTGTTTGGAGTTGGTGTTCAGGGAGCTGCGTGTTAGAAATAAAGAGAGTTCCGGAAAGATCTGTAAGGTTGGGATGGGTTTAGGGAAGGGAAAGGGGAATTCCGGAGCTTTGGCACAAACCAGGTGGAACTCAAGGAGCAGAGAACCAGGAGCAAGCTCAGGATTGGGGCTTGGGGAAAAGAGGCACCAGAGAGGATGAATTCCCTACAAAATGCCCTAAAAATTCCCTGGAAAAGGGACAGAAGAGGCCTCAGGATCCCCACTGGGATGTGGGATTGGTCTGGATCACTTGGGCTGCTCCTTCCCTCTGCCTGGAATGACTCTGCTCCCTCCCTGGCACTGGGATCTCCTCTGTTCCCACCCTGGCACTGGGATCTTCTCTGCTCCCTCCCTGGCACTGGGATCTCCTCTGATCCCACCCTGGCACTGGGATCTCCTCTGATCCCTCCCTGGCACTGGGATCTCCTCTGATCCCAATCCTGGCACTGGGATCTCCTCTGATCCCATCCTGGCACTGGGATCTCCTCTGATCCCTCCCTGGCACTGGGATCTCCTCTGATCCCACCCTGGCACTGGGATCTCCTCTGATCCCACCCTGGCACTGGGATCTCCTCTGATCCCATCCTGGCACTGGGATCTCCTCTGATCCCATCCTGGCACTGGGATCTCCTCTGCTCCCTCCCTGGAACTGGGATCTCCTCTGATCCCAATCCTGGCACTGGGATCTCCTCTGATCCCACCCTGGCACTGGGATCTCCTCTGATCCCACCCTGGCACTGGGATCTCCTCTGATCCCATCCTGGCACTGGGATCTCCTCTGCTCCCTCCCTGGAACTGGGATCTCCTCTGATCCCATCCTGGCACTGGGATCTCCTCCGATCCCATCCTGGCACTGGGATCTCCTGTGATCCCACCCTGGCACTGGGATCTCCTCTGATCCAATCCTGGCACTGGGATCTCCTCTGATCCCTCCCTGGCACTGGGATCTCCTCTGATCTCACCCTGGCACTGGGATCTCCTCTGATCCCACCCTGGCACTGGGATCTCCTGTGATCCCACCCTGGCACTGGGATCTCCTCTGATCTCTCCCTGGCACTGGGATCTCCTCTGATCTCTACCTGGCACTGGGATCTCCTCTGATCCCACCCTGGCACTGGGATCTCCTCTGATCCCACCCTGGCACTGGGATCTCCTCTGATCCCAATCCTGGCACTGGGATCTCCTCTGATCCCATCCTGGCATTGGGATCTCCTCTGATCCAATCCTGGCACTGGATCTCCTCTGATCCCACCCTGGCACTGGGATCTCCTCTGATCCCATCCTGGCACTGGGATCTCCTCTGATCCCATCCTGGCACTGGGATCTCCTCTGATCCCACCCTGGCACTGGGATCTCCTCTGATCCCATCCTGGCACCGGGATCTCCTCTGATCTCTCCCTGGCACTGGGATCTCCTCTGATCTCACCCTGGCACTGGGATCTCCTCTGATCCCATCCTGGCACTGGATCTCCTCTGATCCCATCCTGGCACTGGGATCTCCTCTGATCCCTCCCTGGCACTGGGATCTCCTCTGATCCCTCCCTGGCACTGGGATCTCCTCTGATATCTCCCTGGCACTGGGATCTCCTCTGATCCCAATCCTGGCACTGGGATCTACTCTGATCTCTCCCTGGCACTGGGATCTCCTCTGATCCCAATCCTGGCACTGGGATCTCCTCTGATCCCAATCCTGGCACTGGGATCTCCTCTGATCTCACCCTGGCACTGGGATCTCCTCTGATCCCTCCCTGGCACTGGGATCTCCTCTGATCTCACCCTGGCACTGGATCTCCTCTGATCCAATCCTGGCACTGGGATCTCCTCTGATCTCTCCCTGGCACTGGGATCTCCTCTGATCCCTCCCTGGCACTGGGATCTCCTCTGATCCAATCCTGGCACTGGGATCTCCTCTGATCCAATCCTGGCACTGGGATCTCCTCTGATCCCACCCTGGCACTGGGATCTCCTCTGATCCCATCCTGGCACTGGGATCTCCTCTGATCCCTCCCTGGCACTGGGATCACCTCTGATCCCATCCTGGCACTGGGATCTCCTCTGATCCCATCCTGGCACTGGGATCTCCTCTGATCCCATCCTGGCACTGGGATCTCCTCTGATCCCATCCTGGCACTGGGATCTCCTCTGATCCCAATCCTGGCACTGGGATCTCCTCTGATCCCATCCTGGCACTGGGATCTCCTCTGATCCCATCCTGGCACTGGGATCTCCTCTGATCCCTCCCTGGCACTGGGATCTCCTCTGATCCCTCCCTGGCACTGGGATTTCCTCTGATCCCATCCTGGCACTGGTTAGGGTTGCCAGATTTTCCCTGGAAGTTCTGCCCCTGTGGGATCACCCCTTTGGATGTGATTTCTCCAGGAATTCTCGCCCCTCGCCACTGGGGATTTTTTCTCCCTTTGAAATTCAAGCTCATCTTTTGCTCCACGTTCCCCCCAAATTCCCGGGAGCCTCCAGATTTCTCCCAGCACGGATTGATTGGGCGTGGGTTGGGATTTGCAGAGAGTTCTTCATCTCAGTGACAGCGACACCGAGGCACAGAGTGAGGCTGAGACAAGGAGAAAAGGGAGTTTCTTCCCTAGAAATTCCAAATTTTTTCCATCTCTGGGTACCCAGAGTCATCCTTGGGGCTCGTTTACAACCTGAGTATTTCAACAATTTGATGATTTTAGGGGATTCCTGAGCTGAGGATGAGTCTGTCAGTAAAACCAAGAATTTCCAAGACATTCAAATCCTAAATTTTGTCATTTCCCGGGGCAATTTGAGGATCTGGAGGCACCAGAGCTTCAAACATAACTGAGCACAGGCCTGGATACCCAGAGTTTGATTCTGCTCAGGGCTAAACCCGTAACATTCCTGGGATTTGAGCGCTGGGAGAATGAGACTGGATGATCCCTCAGCTCTGGGTGTGATCCCTCTGTTCTGCAGCTCCATCCCAGCTGGAATGTGGGATCCAGCTGGAATGTGGGAGGACGTGGAGCTGCTGGAGAGAGCCCAGAGGAGGCAGCAGGATGAGCAGAGGCATGGAGCAGCTCTGCTGGGAGCAAAGGCTGGCAGAGCTGGCATTGTTCAGCCTGGCCAGGAGAAGCTTTGGGCTGAGCTCAGGGTGGCCTTGCAGGGCCTGAAGGAGCCCCAGGAAAGCTGGAGAGAGACAATTCCCAAGGGCTGCAGGGACAGGGCACAGGGAATGGCCTCAAACTGAAAAATTACAGGTTTAGATGGGATTTTGGGCAAAATTTCCTCCGTGTGAGGGTGCTGAGGCCCTGGCACAGGGTGCCCAGAGCAGCTGTGGCTGCCCGTGGATCCCTGGCAGTGCCCAAGGCCGGGTTGGACACCGGGGCTTGGAGAAGCCTGGGACAGTGGAAGGTGCTGGAATGGGATGAGCTTTCGAGATCCCTTCCATCCCAAACCATTCCATGACTTTATGATTCTCCAAGACCCCAAATCCCTCTGGAGGAATCCATCCCAGCTGCACAGCGACGCCTTCACGTGTCTGCCCCATGGGGGAAGGAGCAAAACTCCCCGGGACAAACCCCAAAAAGGGATTTCACCCAGTCCCCGCCTCTCCCCGAGTGTTGTGGGAATCCGAGGAGGAAACTCCTTGGTGAGTTCTGGCATGAATGTTTTTGTCCTGCCCTTCCTGTCACTGCCACCCGTTCTCACCAAGGTACGATCTTTGGGGTTTGTGAGGAGTTGAGGGACTGAAATGAGAAAAGGAAATTCCCCTCGTGTGTGGATCCATGTCCACCCCACCCATTTCACAGAGAATGTAGGAAAATCCTTCAACCCCACGTCCTCCAGCAGGAGCCACGTCCGGCCCCTGAAACCTTTACAGTGCCAAGAGCGTGGATTGTCCCATTTGGAAAGGAAAAAAAATCTCTGGTGAAGAACGGGATGGGGTTTTAGGATCCTAAAGGATTTGGGGGTTTACCCACCATTATCACATGAGGATCCTAAAGGATTTGGGGTTTTACCCCCCATTATCACCTGAGGATCCTAAAGGATTTGGGGTTTTACCCACCATTATCACATGAGGATCCTAAAAGCGATGGGGTTTTAGTCATTATCAAATCCTAAAGGATTTGGGATCTTACTCACAGTTATCACCTGAGGATCCTAAAGGCTTTAGGGTTTTACCCCCCATTATCACCTGAGGATCCTAAAGGATTTGCCGTTTTACCCCCCCCCGCCCATTATCACCTGAGGATCCTAAAAGCAATGGGGTTTTAGCCATTATCAAATCCTAAAGGATTTGGGATCTTACTCACAGTTATCACCTGACGGTCTTAAAGGATTTGGAGTTTTACCCACCATTATCACCTGAAGTTCCTAAAAGCGATGGGGTTTTAGCCGTTATCACCTGGATGTCTTAAAGGATTTGGGATTTTAAGCCCCATAATCACCTGAGGATCCTGAAGGATTTGGGATTTTACCCAATGTTATCACCTGAGGATCGTACAATCGAGTGGGGTTTAGCCATTATCAAATCCTAAAGGATTTTGGGTTTTACCCACAGTTATCACCTGAGGATCCTAAAAGTAATGAGGTTTTAGCCATTTTCACCTGAGGATCCTAAAGGATTTTTGGATTTTACCCACCATTATCACCTGAGCACCCAAAAAATGATGGGGTTTTAGGCATTATCAAATCCTAAAGGATTTGGGATTTTACCCACAGTTATCACCTGAGGATCCTAAAAGCAATGAGGTTTTAGCCATCACCTGAGGATCCTAAAAGACTTGGGGTTTTACCCACTGTTGTCATTTGAGGGTCCTAATATCGAGTGGGGTTTAGCCATTATCACCTGAGGATCCTAAAGGCTTTAGGGTTTTAAGCCCCATTAGCAGCTGAGGATCCTAAAAGATTTGGGATTTTACCCACAGTTATCACCTGAGGATCCTAAAAGTGATGGGGTTTTAGCCATTGTCACCTGAGGGTCCTAAAGGATTTGGGGTTTTAACCCCCATTATCACCTGAAGTTCCTAAAAGCAGTGGGGTTTTAGCCATGATCACCTGAGTGTCTTAAAGATTTGGGATTTTAAGCTCCATTATCACCTGAGGATCCTAAAATCGAGTGGGGTTTAGCCATTATCAAATCCGAAAGGATTTGGGATTTTACCCACCATTATCACCTGAAGATCCTAAAAGGATGGGGTTTTAGCCATTATCACCTTACTGCCTTAAAGGATTTGGGATTTTACCCACTGTTATCACCTGAACATCCTAAAAGCAATGGGGTTTTAGCCATTTTCACCTGAGGATCCCAAAGGATTTTGGGATCTTACCCACTGTTATCACCTGAATATCCTAAAATCGAGTGGATTTTAGCCATTATCAAATCCTAAAGGGTTTTGGGATTTTACCCATTGTTATCGCTTGAGTATCCTAAAAGCGATGAGGTTTTAGCCATTTTCACCTGAGGATCCTAAAGGCTTTAGGGTTTTGCCCACAGTTATCCCCTGAGCATCCTAAAAGCAATGAGGTTTTAGCCTTCACCTGAGGATCCTAAATGACTTGGGGTTTTACCCACCATTATCACCTGAATATCCTAAAATGGAGTGGGGTTTAGCCATTATCACCTGAGGATCCTAAAGGATTTGAGTTTTACCCACAGTCATCACCTGAATATCTTAAAATCGAGTGGGTTTTAGCCATTTTCATCAGAGGATCCTAAAGGCTTTAGGGCTTTAAGGCCCATTATCACCTGAGGGTCCTAAAGGAGTTTGGGATTATACCCAGTTATCACCTGAGGATCCTAAAAGCAATGGGTTTTTAGCCATTATCAAATCCCAAAGGATTTTGGGTTTTACCCACCGTTATCACCTGAGTGTCCTAAAGGATTTGGGATTTTACCCACAGTTATCACCTGAATATCCTAAAATGGAGTGGGGTTTAGCCATTGTCAAATCCTAAAGGATTTGGGATTTTCCCCACTGTTATCACCTGAAGATCCTAAAATGGAGTGGGGTTTAGCCATTGTCAAATCCTAAAGGATTTGGGATTTTACCCACAGTTATCACCTGAAGATCCTAAAACAATGGGGTTTTAGCCATTATCAAATCCTAAAGGATTTGGGATTTTACTCACTGTTATCACCTGAGGATCCTAAAGACAATGGGGTTTTAGCCATTTTCACCCGAGGATCCTAAAGGCTTTAGGGTTTTAAGGCCCATTATCACCTGAGGATCCTAAAGGATTTGGGATTTTACCCACTGTTACCACCTGAGGTTCCTAAAGGAGTTTGGGATTTTACCCACCTTTATCACCTGAGGATCCTAAAAACAATGGGGTTTTAGCCATTATCAGCTGAGGATCCTAAAGGTGCTGCAAGTCCTTGGGAAGTTTTTCCAGGATCCCAACCGATCCCATATTTGGGGTTAAGTTCTCGAATGAACTCGGGTTTATTTCCGGGTGAGCCCCACAGGGATTTGGGGTCGTTAGCAGGGATCAAAGCCAAGATTCCTGCAGGGATCCCGGCACTTCCCAATCCTTGGAAGTCCGGGAATTCTCATTCCCGGCGGCATTTCGGATGATTCCCAGTCGTGTGCCAGAAACCTCTGCAGGAAATAAGGAGGACAAAAAAAAAAAAAAAAATCATAATTTTCTTTATTTATCTGTTAGTTTTCCCTGTGCAATGTCACATGGATTTTAATAATTTAATTTGGATTTATAGGAATTTTATTTTTTTTCTCCCCAGCTCGGGCAGTGATTCCAATGCCGCCAATATTTGGAGGGAGGATTCAACAACCTGATTTAAAAATATATATATTTATAGCGGTGTTTTAAACGTGTTTTGCTTCTGGCTGTGAACCAGCAGCTTCATGAGTGGATGAAATCTGTAGGATCGAGGATTTTTTTGGGGCGAGGGCACAAATTAAAGGAATTCCAGGGAAGAATTTGGCCAGGGAATGTTTACCTGCGTCTTTCAGGCCGGTTAAAATTCACCCCGAAATTTTTGTTGCCCCTCTCTGGCACTTCCAAAGCTTTCCTTGGCCGCGGTGCGGGAAAAACTCGGGGGTTTTTGCGCTCGAGGAATTCCCTGGGGGATGGAGATTCCCTCGGGGTTTGTTTCCAGCGGACATAAATCGGTGTCAAAATACGAATTGGGAAAGTCGAAACACCCGTGGCGGTTCCCAAAAAGGATCCCCAAACCCCCTGTCCGTCGTGAATTTAGGGATTTTAATTTAGGGATGCTAAAAAACCCCTCTTCTGGGGAGAGGCAGCGCCAGCTTTTTGCGTCGTTCCCTATTCCCAAAAGCCGCCGAATTCCCATTTTTCCCGAGCACCTGCGCACGGGGACACCGCGGAGAGCCGCTGTCCTTATCACGGCAAAAACAAAACGAGAAAGGGAGAGGATGGGTGGAATTGGCTAAAAAAAGAAAAAATTACATATATATATATAGGGGAGAAAAAAATTAAAAATCACTAAACTGAAAAAAAAAAAAAAAGGAAAAAATATATTTAAAAAATCACTGAACTGGGGGAAAAAAAGGAAAAAGTATATTTAAAAAAATCACTGAACTGGAAAAAAAAAAAGGAAAAAATATATTTAAAAAAATCACTGAACTGAAAAAAAATATTAAATAATAATAGTAATAAATAAAAGCAAAGGTGTGGTGCTGATGGGGCTGTAAAATAAACAGCTCGATCCGCACCAAAATCTCCTCCCCGGTCGCTCCCTCGCCCTCGACTCCTCAACTCCCCTCGCGGAATCTTCCGCGCACTGAAATAAGAAAATCTTCGCCTCAAATCCGCGTCGAAGTCCCGATAACGCCGGGAATTTGTGGTGGGGGGGGAGAAAAAAAAATGTAAATACGGGCGGATTTGCTAAATCGTGGCGTTTTCTGTGTGTCTCCACGCGCGCGTTTGTTTTTATTTTCTGTTTGTTCGGTGTTTATTTCTGTTTATTTGGTGTTTACAAAGGGGCGCGGTGCAAAGCAGGGAGCGAAGCGAAGCTCAAAGCATCCTCAAAAAAAAAAAAAAAAACCCATAACCAAAACCAACCAAACAAAATGAATTAAACGCTATTTTTTTTTTCCCCCCCCGCCCCACGTTTTAGCAGATGGATGCGCGCATCAGTAAAAGAACTCTTCTTATCTCGGCCGCGCCAGTAAAAAGTTATCGGCCGCTAATACAGCCCAGATGGTTTTTTAAGCTGCGGTTTTGTAACAGCCACTCGCCTGGATAGTCCTTTTTTTTTTTTTTTTTCTTTTTTTTCCCACCCGCCCCCCCAACTTAAAATAGAAAAGCGATTCAAATTCGGGATCGTCGCGCGCCGGAAAGCTGGAAAACGCGGGATTTAAAAAAAAAAAAAAAAAAAGGAAAAATAAGAGAAAAAAAAAAAAAGTTAAAAAACTTAGAAAATAATTAGGAACTTGGCGTGAAATAGCCGAAGAGCCAAATTCGGCTGCTTAAAAACGGGGACCTGTTGCAAGTGCGGCGTGCGGGAGCTTTTTTGGGGAGGGTGACAGGACCCGAAAATCCAAATCCCGGGCAGTGCCAGGGTGAGCATCCCCGGGTCCGGGGACAGCGCGACAGAGGCCACCCGGAGCCCGGGGGGATGCGGGAAAAGCTTGGCTCGTGCCGGGAATTCGCGGCCCGGAGGCAGGAGCAGAGTTCTCCCCGCCGGTTTAATTTGGGTTATTTTGGGTTTTGGGGTTTTTTTTGTGGTTTGATTGTGTTAAAGCTCGCAGCATCAAAGGCGGTGACTCCGTCCCCAAAGCGGCTCCCGGCAAAGCCGAGCATCCCCTGGTCCCGTGAGTGGCCCGGGGGGCTGGCCCGGGGTGCTGGGGGGTCTCAGCGGCTGTGGGGAGAGGTGGGAGCAGCTCCCGAGGCTGTAGAGGTGGCTCGTCCCCAAATCCCAGCCGCAAACCCCGATCTCAAATCCCAAATCCCGAGGGTCTGTCCCGGGCTATGCGGGAGGTCTCAGCCTCTGTGGGGACAGGAGACGCCGTGGTGGGCACAGCTCCTGAGGCCGCAGAGGCCGCTTGCAAACCCAAATCCCGACCCCAAATCCCAAATGCCCACCCCAAATCCCAAATCCCGACCCCAAATCCCAAATCCCGACCCCAAATCCCGGGGTCTCTCCGCTCCCCCGGTGCCGCTCAGCCGGCGAGCTGCGCGCGCCCTCCAGCGGCCACAGTCGGAACTGCACACAGCGCGTCCCCGCCGCCCCCAGCGCGTCCTGACGGGAGCGGCCCCGGGAGTGTCCCCGCGACCACCTCCATCCATCCATCATCCATCCATCCATCCATCCATCCATCCATCCATCCATCCATCCATCCATCATCCATCCATCCATCATTCATCCATCCATTATCCATCCATCCATCCCTCCACCCATGGATCCATCAATCCCTTCATCTCTCTATCATCCATCCATCCATCCATCCATCCATCCATCCATCCATCCATCCACCCATCCATTCCTCATCCCTCCATCTATTCCTCCATCCATCATCCATCCATCATCCATCCCTCCATCATCCCTCCATCTATCCCTCCATCCACAGATCCATCCATCCCTCCATCCATCGAGCCATCCATCCCCCCATCCATCATCCCTCCATCCCTCCCTCCATCCATGGATCCCTCCATCCCTCCATCCATCCCTCCATCCATGGATCCCTCCATCCCTCCATCGCTCCCTCCATCCATCCCTCCATCCATGGATCCCTCCATCCCTCCATCCATCCCTCCATCCCTCCATCCATCCGTCCATCCATCCCTCCATCCATGGATCCCTCCATCCCTCCATCGCTCCCTCCATCCATCCCTCCATCCATGGATCCCTCCATCCCTCCATCGCTCCCTCCATCGCTCCCTCCATCCATGGATCCCTCCATCCCTCTCTCCCTCCCGTGCTGGCGCGGTGCCCGCAGGAGGCCCGGCCATTCCGCGGGCCATGTGGGTGAGATTTGTGGCGGGGAAGCGCCGGGAGAGCGCCGAGAGCGCGGCGGGCACGGGTCGGGATCTCCGCGCTCCCGCTCCGGGTTCCGCTCGCGCAATCGGCGACCAGCATGAAAAGAAACCCAGAAAAAAAAAAAAATTAAAAAATATATAAAAAATAAAGAAAGCCACCCAAACCAAACCCAACCCCCCAGCCCTCCCCCCGGCATCCTCGCTACCGGCTCCGCGGGCCCGGAGCGAGCCGCTGCTGGCCGTGCGGCCGTGCCCGAGCTGTCCCCGGCGGTGCTGTCCCCGCGGCTGGGCTGTGCCGAGCGGCGGGAGGAGGAGGAGGAGGAGGAGGAGGAGGAGGAAGGGCTGGGAGGGATGGCCCTGTCTGCCAGCGCCGCCGCCGCCCCAACAAATCCAGCGGCGCCGGGCGCCCCTCGGGGCCGCGCTCCTGTCCAAGGGGGGCTGCGGGGACACCAAACCGGCGGTGGCCGTGTCGGGGTGTCCCCAAAAATCCCGGAGCAGAGAGCTCCGGCAGCTCGCCCCGGGAGGAGCCGGGGACCGCCGGGGAGAAGCCGGGGACCACCGGGGAGAAGCGGGGGGCCACCGGGGCAGGGCGGGCATGTGGCGGGGCGGTTGTCTGCGGGCACCTTGCGGGGTGCGGGCGGTCCGTGGAGCCCCGAGCGGCCGGGGCGGGCACGGCCGGGGCTGGCAGGAGCGGGGGGCGCCGGCGGCCGCGGAGCCGCGGTGCCCCGGGGGACGAGGCGCGGTCGCGGTGTCCCCGCCGAGGCGGCGCTGGGCTCGAGCCGATTCCGGGAGCCCCCGGCCCCGCGGCCGCGCCCCGGTAAAGCCGTGATTGGCCGGTGCCCTCCCCGTATGCAAAGCACCGGGGGAATGACATTCCTCCGCACGCCTCCGCAGCCCCGACTCGCTCCCGGCCACCTCCAGCCAGCCCGGCGGCCGCCGGCCGGGCGCGCTCCCACCGCGCATCCCGGCAGGAATTCTCCTTCCCCACGGGAAGAAGCGGCAGCTCCCGGCCGTGGGAAGGCGCCGGGGCCGAGCCGAGGCTGGAGCTGCTCTTTAAACCCGGCCGGCGACTTCGGGGCTCGATCGGTGCTTTCCTCCTCCTCTCCTCTCCTCTCCCGCCGCCTCCTCGTTCCGCGGAAGGAAAGATTTCACCCGTTCCAAAGCAGCGGTTCCGTTGAGCGGGGTCGTTCTGAGGTTGTTTTGTTGAGGTGGTTTTTTTTTTTTTCGCTTTTTCAATTTTATTTTTTTTAACTTTACCGCCGGTTTTGGGTTTCGGCGTGGCGCGGCCGGCTCCATCCCGCAGGACGAGAGGGAGAAAAAAGCGGGTTTCCACCTGCTGCGGTTCTCAAACATTGTTCCTGCGGCCGAATTGGAGGAAGACGGTGTGAGATACTGAAAAAAAAAAAAAAAAAATTAGAAAGAGAGAGAGAGAATTGGCAGCGAGCGCCGAAGTTGTTGCAGACTGTTGGTTTGACTGCCGGGGAGGACGTGAGTGGGAGAGAGAGAGCGCTGTTGCACACACAAAACCACAGAGAGAAGCCACAATTTAACCAACATCCCCAGCCCCGAGCTCGCAGCTGTTGGACCTCTCAGCTCGGCGCTCGCCACCGGCTCTGACTTTTTCCTTAAACCGATGAAAAGCGCTGTACCAAAGGCAGAGAGTGGAAGCTCGAATTGCCGCGCACTGAGCTTTTCTTTTCTTTTTTCTTTTATTTTTTCTTTTTTTTTTACTTTTTTTTTGCGCAAGAATGACTAAAAGGTCATGACACGAGCGCTCTCGGAGCGACTCCGACCGAACTACTGAAGCTCACTTTCAAGGCTGCTTTTTTAAAAAAAAAAAAAAAAAAAAAGAAAGAAAGGAAAAGGAAAATCTCGCGGAGAACATTAATGGATTCCCGTCGTGTTTAAATCCTCTGCAGATTCCATTGTAAATATTTGATGAAGTCCGGTAGATGTGCGTGTGCGTGAGTGCGTGGCCGCGAATTTACACCCGGCTGTAGCCGGCTGACCTTTGCTCAGCGAGCCGAGCCCGCGATCCGCCTCCTCTGAAGAACAACCCCGAATTTCCCTCAAAGAGCGATTTTTAAAAAATTTTTTTATTATTATTTTTGGCCTCCAGAAGACGCCGGCGCGTTTTGGTTTCTCTTGGGACCGGAGAGAAATCACCTGGAAGAAACCGGGAAGCGCAGGCTCTGCGCGTATTTCTGCCCGCGTCTCCTGCTTGCTCGCCTCCCTATTTTTTTCACTTTTTTTTTTCCCCCCCATCTGGGAGTTTGGGATGAGCTTTATCCCCCCTCACTTTCCGCGTCCCGGCAAAGCCGCGCCCGTACGACCCTCGCGCTTATCGGATTAACGGGATCTGTTCCGCCTGGCCAGGAAGCCGAGAGTTAAAAAAAAAAAAAAAAAACCAACAACCAAACAAACCAAAAAAAACCCCACCCCAAATTAACTCTGCGGGGAAGACGGGCGCAGGACCAGCTCCAGCCCGCTCCCGTTTATGTTGTTCCCCAGAGAGCGGCTCGCCCAGGAGTTGCGCTCGCCTGGCCGCTCTGTAGGAACTCACTGGAGGTGTTGTGTGGCCCTAAAGGCTTGTTGTGATGCGTATCCCCGTAGATACCAGCACCAGCCGCCGCTTCACGCCGCCCTCCACCGCGCTGAGCCCGGGGAAGATGAGCGAGCCGCTGGCGCTGCCCGGCGCCGAGCACAGCGGGGCTTTGCCGGGGAAGCTGCGCGGAGCCGACCGCAGCATGGTGGAGGTCCTGGCGGATCACCCCGGGGAGCTGGTGCGCACCGACAGCCCCAACTTCCTCTGCTCCGTGCTGCCCACGCACTGGCGCTGCAACAAGACGCTGCCCATCGCCTTCAAGGTAAGAGCCGGGCAGGGCTGGGTGGGGGGAAAGAAATCGGGGGAAGGATGAGCGTCTCGGGGATGGGGGCTCGGGTCTGCGCCCGCGCTGCTCTCTCCGTCAGTCCTTGCCCTCCTTCCTTCCGTCCATCCTTGCGTCCTTTCATTTCCCCCCTTCCTTCCATGCTTTCTATCCCTCCTTCCATCCTTTCTCTTTCCTTCCATCCTTTCCCTCCTTCCTTCTATCCGTCCTTCCTTCCATCCTTTCTCTGCTTCCTTCCTTCCTTTCCCTCCTTCTTTCAATCCTTTCTATCCCTCCGTCCATCCTTTCCCTCCTTCTTTCCATCCTTTCCTTTCCCTCCTTCCTTTTCCTTCCTTCCATCCTTTCCCTTCCTTCAATCCTTTTGTCTCCTTCTTTCCATCCTTTTTTTCCTCCTCCTTTCCATCCTTTCCCTCCTTCTTTCCATCCTTTCCTTTCCCTCCTTCCTTTTCCTTCCACCCTTTCCTTCCTTCCATCCTTTTCCTTCCTTCAATCCTTTTTTCTCCTTCTTTCCATCCTTTTTTCCCTCCTCCTTTCCATCCTTTCCCTCCTTCCCTCTCCCGGCCGCGCTCGGGGCAGAAGAGGTGGCAGCCGGGGGATGCCAAGGGTTGGGAAAAGCTCCCTGCAGCCGCCGCCTCCCTCTTCTGCCCATTCATAACTCCGGCAGCGAGAGGCGGCTCCGCTCAAGGCGAGGGGGGGGGAAATAATAATAATTTAAAAAAAACCCAGAAACAAACACATTTTCTTTTCAAAAGCCGTCCCCGCGGAGTTTGGCCGCGCTGGGGAGAGGATGCCGCAGATGGCTGAGGGTGGCCCGGAACTGAAGGAGCCCCGGGATCTCCCCAGAATTCACCCAGGGTGGTGGCAGGTCCCTGTGTCCCTGTGTCCCTGTGTCCCTCTGTCCCACGGGGACACCGCCCGGGACGCGCCGGGTTTCCACCCCACCCCCTGCCAGGGACTCTGGGAGGGAGAAAACACCACAAAACAACCCGGCCACAATCCCAAAAAACCGCATTTCCTCTTTTCCCTGCCCGGCTTTGAGAACAGCAGAAGCCGCGGCCTAACCCGGGCAGAGCGCTTGGAGCTCTCTCCCCCTCCTCCTTTCCAGAATCCCTCTGCTAAATCCGAGTAAAATCCGGGAAAAAAAAAAAAAGATGGGGAGGAGGGAATGCGAGAGAACATCCCGGCTCTGCTCCTGTCCCGAGCGGTGCGTGGGATGCTTGTGGCGCTTCCCTCCCTTCCCGTTACCCGGCTCCCAGGAAAATCCTCCTTCCTTGGAGTAAAATCCTCCTCCCCTCGCTCTCGCTCTGGGTTTTTTTTTTTGACCCGGGACTGTCGCTGACTCCCTGACCTCGCTGCTTTTCTCGCTGTTCCTGGGGATTTGCTCCGGAGCGAGGGGAGGAAAAGGGAATTCTTGGCGTTATCCTTTTATCCGAGCCGGGAGCCGCACAGACACGCAGCTCCTGGGAGCCCCGGGGCTCGGTTTAGGATCGGGATTTGTCAAGCCCGGGCTTTTTATTTATTTTATTTTATTTTATTTTTCTTTTTTTTTTAATTTTCGCGGTCACTGCTAAGCCCCGGCTGCCTCTGCACAACTTTTTCTCCTTTTCCTCTCGCTCTTTTTTTTTTTTTTTTTTTTTTTTGGCCACCAGACTGGAGCCTTTGCTCCGCTTTGGGGGCGAGGAGAAAGGAGGGAGAAGGGAATCGGCTCTGCTTCGGGAATTCCCGCTGCCGAGGGAAAAGTTTTATTGTGTCTGCTCTTGTTCCCCGCAGATAAGAGCGGGGCAAAGGGAGGAACTTGATCACGGGGTCACTTCCTAAATTCCCACATTTAAATTAATTATTACACTCTTCCCCCGCGCAGCGGGCTGTTAATTAGCCGAGTTTTCCTGCTGGAAGGTAAAAGTCCGGCAGTGAAAAGCGCTCCGCCCCGCCGGGAAGGGAGATAAGAGGAATCCCGGATTTTCCTGGAGGATTCCAATGCCATCCCGGTCACATCCCGGCGTGGCTCTTCCCTCTCCTGCCCCATCCTCATCCCTAAGAGCTGGGAATGCCCCGTTGATGGTGGAAATTGCTCCTGTATAAAAATAAAATAAATTCCGGGGGCGGTTTCAGAGATGCCCGCAGCCTCTTTTCCCTCCTCTGTCCCACGCCCGCAGCCTCAGCTCCCCCCGCAGCTTCTCTGGGAGTTTGGAAAAGCGGGATAATTTCACCTGGAAATAGCCAGGAGGCGGGAAAAAAACCCCAAAAATTAATCAAACCCGCCCGAAAATTAGGAAAAGGTTTCATTAGGAGAGACTGGGAGGGTGGGCTGGGAGGCACCTGCTGCCTCTTCCACCCCCCAAATCCTCTCTGCTGAGAAATAGATCCTGAAGGAATTTGCCGCATCTCGGTGGCTTTCTACTAAATATGAAGGATTTGCAAAGCTGTTGTAAAAATCGGGGTTTTTTTCAGATTGTTTGGCCCCCGGAAAAAAAAAAAAAGAAAAAGAAAAAAAAAATCAGTTCAGATGATTCCTCTGCTGTCAATATTTTAGCTTGCATCCGGCAAAAAGCGCTGAGTTTTCTCGAGTGTTTGTTATTTTTATTCATTGTGGGGGTAAAAAGAGGCAGATGGAGAGTTTTCTCCTCACATTTAGGAAAAATCCACTAAAAAAATCTGGTATTGGGATTGGGGTATTATTTCAAACCAAACCGATCAATTTTCACTGGCTCCTCCTAAATTTAAGAATGATCCTGAAAGACTTAAGAAGTAATTCACAGTAACCAATAAGGTGCCACGTAAAAATCCATTGTCCAGACGCTGCTAAGAATCCAAATCTTAATTTAAGAGGCCAATTTGGATTAATTGGTGCAGGAGAAGGAAATTTAGATACCCCGCAGCTCTGCAAGCCTGATATTCTTCTCGCTCCTCTGGAAATACAAATTTTTAGAGGTGAAAAGTACAACAAAGTCCTTGATAACTCCGGTAACAAGTCCCAGCTTATCTGTTTAGTCTTTTTTTTTTTTCTAGTGTCAATATTTGTATTTCTGTTTCTATTGTCTGTGGCTCTAAAGTCTAGTTTCTTTTCTGGGCTGGGTCAGTTTTTGACTCGTTTTTCAGATTTTTCTTCCCGTTTTTTTCATCGCCGAGGTTGGGATCTGAAGGCTTTAAAATATTTCTGTCAGAGACAATTGGCCCTGGATCCGTGAAAAAGTTTGTGAAAGCTTAAAATCCCGGCGTAAATTCCCTTAAACCCAACATTTGCGTGGCAGGGTGATGCCCTGATTTTCCCCTTTCCCTGTTTTTTTTCTCTGTTAGATGTGGATGCTTCAAGGTTTTGCAGGACTTTTTAAGAACTGGCTGAGGAGCTGCTGATTTTGTGAGGATTTCCAAGCTTCGACATTTCCAGCAGGGCCTCGTTTCTGCCAAAATCGGGGAAATCTGAAGAGCCGAGCTGAGAGCAGGCCCAAAAATCAAAAAAAAAAATCAAATTACAGCACAGAGAGGAGAACAAAAACCCAAAAATCAGGGCCAGGGAGGAACGGGGAAAGGGGAAGTTGAAATCAAGATGTAAAGAGGGAATTTTGACCCAGAGATTTTAGCTTTGCATGTGGAAGTGAAAATCAGGGCTAGGGGTGAGCAAAGGGAGAGGACAGACGTGAAAAGCTCAGCCTCCTGTGGAACAACAGAAAAAAAAGCTGGGAAATACCTGGAAATGGGAAATTCTCTCATATTTTGGGAGGTGGCTGTGGCTGGGGAATAAAAATCAGGGCCGGATCAAGTAAAGGAGCCGCTGCTCCTGTTTCTAAAGAGCAAACGGATCAGAAAAGAGAAATAAAGTCAGGTTGTGACAAACTTCAGCCAATTTTAAGTGCCTGGACTGAAGTCAGAAAATGTCAAGAGGAAGGAAAATCTCGAGCTGCAGCTTGGAGGACGCAGTGCAGGGCTGGTTCCTCTTCCAGAGGGCAAAAGAGGAATTAAAAACAAGCTGGGTTTTTATCTCTGGGTTTGTTTTTCTGAGTGTGGGTTTTTTTTCTTTTTTTTTTTTTCTTTTTTTTTTGTTTTTTTTTTCTTTTTTTTGTTGTTGTAGTGCGTTGGAATTGGGGAAACAGCAATGGGTTCTAAAGAAAATCAGACAAAATAATTCAAGCTCTGATGTTTGTCAGAGGAGAGAGATCCCGGATACCCACGGAACTGAGTTTGTTTGGGGAATTCAAAAAGATGCTAGAAAAATTAAATTTTTCATCGTTAAAACAGTGTGAGCAGTGTAAACAAATCTGAATATTTGTGTTCAGAAATCTTTATATTTCTCATCAAACACCCAGTGAATCCTGTGTTCCTAAAGTTTCGATGGATTCTGTCACCCAGGAGCACAAACCTTTTAGGGAAAGAGGAAAGTCCTTCAGTTCAGGTCATGATTTCCATCCATCCACTCAAGGGTGAGGTCTGAAAATTATTTGCTTTATGCTCCTGAAGGAAAAAAAAAGGAATTGTTCAGTAATTTAGGATTAAACGTTTGATTGAGGCCTGATTTTCCGTGGCCTTGCTCTGGATTTCTGCTTGGGCAGCTCTGTTAAGAGCTCCTGATATAAATCAAACCATCGAGGGCTGCTACTCGAATTTATTTATTGACAATTACAGAGGTTTTGGAGAGCTCATTTTCTGTATTTTAACTCTCAGAGCATTTTTCATTTCACATCACGCCGGGGGTTTCGGAGGTGCACCAAAGAAGAAAAATTTCTGTCCAACCATTAGGAAAAATCGGGTTTGAAAATGGTAGAAATCCATGATGAGTTAAAAAAAAAAGATGTATTTTCAAGAATATAAGTTATCGCAATACAATGGTGTTCTAAAAATCCACTCTCTTAGGTCCTTTGGCTCTCCAGGAAATGGGGAGGAGAAACTTTTTATCCGGATTGGAAAACATTTTAGTGCAGCAACAAACCAAATCCCGCCATTTAGCGGGATTTATCGTTTCAGAGCTCAAATTCTATCCCCAACCTGAAAAATCCCTCGATTAGAGAACAACGAAGGGCACAGCGCTCGGGGGAAGAGGAGGATTCCCATCCCAGCAAATCGGGAATGGTTCCCATCTCCTCCAACACCCGCTTGGGCCCACCCAGATTTCCACGGCGGCTTCTTCCTCCCGCTTTTACCTTTCCATGAAACGAAGGAAACTGAGGGTTCTGCTCTTGCTTGGTTGCAGGTGGTGGCCCTGGGGGACGTCCCCGACGGGACCCTGGTGACGGTGATGGCCGGGAATGACGAGAATTACTCGGCGGAGCTGCGCAACGCCACGGCTGCCATGAAGAACCAGGTGGCGCGGTTCAACGACCTGCGCTTCGTGGGCAGGAGCGGCAGAGGTACGGGGTGGGGTTCCGTCTCCATCTTCTGTCCCTGGAAACAGAGTTGGGAAATTTTTTTTATCCGCCAAGGAATGCTGGAAGATATAGCACCATTCCGTCCCAAAGGCGCGGGGTGAGCTGGGGGGGTTTCCGTGTTTCGTTCCCAGCCCGTTTTCCGCGTCGCTCCGGTTTTTAAGCGCTGAAATCCCATTGGGGGAAAAAAAGGTGAGAGCCCACCCAGAGAGTGACATTTCGACTCTGGCAGCCGCCCCTGCTGATTTAGGCCGCGCAGTATTTCCCGTGGTTAGGTTTAAGTGGCAGATTTTCAAATTAAAGCGAGAATTTTCAGCTCGTGGTCGTCTCGGGGCTCCCCAGCGCTCCCTGCAAAAACTGATCTCTGCAGCAGAGAGAGTCAGGCTAAAAACACAAATAATTCCCACACAGACCTAAAAATTTCACAGGTTCCTGACGTGCTGAAGGCTCTTTCTCTGACCTTTTTTTTCTCTCAAAATTCAACGGTCATGGCAGCTGATGTCTCCTGAAACATGGAGAGGAGGGACCAGGCAGGACAGAGGGGTTTAAAATCTGATTTATCTCTGCCACGACCAGTAGTTACCGGTAGGAAATAAAAAGGCTTTTGGAGCGTAAATAACAAGTAAGAGTTGAAGCTGACTTAGAGTGGGACTGTGTAAAAATATTAGGAAGCTGCAAAGAGCGCCTGATGTGAGTGGGCAGTGCATAAAGCTTCATCCCGAAAAAAATCAGCAGAATTCCCTTTAAAACGTCACTCCTTAATCCGATATCCTACAAATTCCAAGAGAAGCACTTAAAATAAACCGATGGAATGGTGAGGAGACTTCAGGGAGGTTCAGTCAAACCCCCAAACAGAAGCCAGCGAGCTGTGGCACAGAAAAAGCTCAGGAGAAGGAGCAGCCTCTCTCTTTTAAGGTCAGGGATGAAAATCTGTCACATTTCCAGTGTGAACTCAAGGTGTTATTTTATTACGTGTCTTCCTTCTGTTTAATTCGTCTTTAAAATTGGAACGGGGCGTTGCGGCATTCCAGCGTTATTCCAGGACAATTTAGTGACAGGGCAGCATCTCCTGAACTTCAGGAGGTCTCATTTTGGAGCAATCTGTGCTCTGGTGTCCCTCGGAAGTCAGGGGTTGCTGCCCCTTCCCCACCACCTTCCCCTCCCTCTGTTCCCATGCGACGCCCGAGCCGCGTCCTGGTTCCACACGCGGGTTCCTGATTTTCAGGAGAGCCCCAAAGCTGACCCACTTCTGGCTTTTATTCCAAGCGGGGGAGATGTGTCAGGCTGGAGAGCGAGGAAGTTCTCCTGATTATACACAACAGCCTTTCCTGGCCTTTGAAGTGAAAAGCACCCGTGGACACCCTTCCAACACAAACACCGCCGCAACACCGCGAAAGCGCGGCCCCCGCCGGAGCGCTAAATACATTTTAGGAACAAAATCCCCATCCAGTTTTTCCTCTGGGTCCTGCAGGGTTTTTAGCCGAGGGTACGGAGGCAGCAAATTGCGTTGTTTGGGCCGTCCTCAAATGGAAAACACCCGCAGCTGAGAACGTCGCCTTGTAATGCCAGTGAGGAATAATGATAGGGTAATGCAGAGCAAATTATATCCATTTACTGAAAACATGAGAGATGCTGTAATGTCTAAAAGTATCAGTCATTAAACGCGGTCATTTGGAATATTAAAGGTACCACCTTTTCAGTAAATGGAATTTGCATTATGATTCAGAGCTGACTGTTTAGAAGATTCAAATGAATAGCTGGCAGAGAGCGCTGGAGAAGCTCATAAAAACAAACCTGTGGTTCAGTTCCTGGCCATGGTAATGAGGCTGGAAATCATAACAGGCAACTGGGGGGAGCCTCAAGGTCAAAATCCAGCGGCTGGGACAAAGCAGGCCCTATTTCTTGGGAATACGGATCCCTTACCCCGCTCCTTTCGCCGCTCACGGACACCAGCCCGGGGTTTCCAGGCGTGGTATCCCAATCCAGGCGCTGAGGATCCTTTAAGTGGAGGGATTTGGGAATGCTGCGTGCTATTAGTCAGGTTCAACATCCTCACCTGCCCATCTTTGGGGCGGTGACTAATGGATGCTTTTGTTTACTCCTCCGCCAGGGGATTGTTTTCCAAAGGTGGGGATTGTTTGCCTTTGTGCGGGATTTCGGGAGCTGCTGTTCTGCGGCATTTGCACAAAGCCTGCAGCAGAAGGTGGCTGCTTCAAAGGGCACTGCTGCCTTTGATACTCGGCTGCAGGAAAATGAGCCCCGACTTTGTTTGCCGTGGAATATTTGAGCTGGGATCAGCTCAGTGCCACCGGTGATAATGCGGTGCCAGGGGCGTTGTGCGAGCAGGAACCGAGAGTTCACGTTGGTTCAGGCCACGGTGGAGGCTCCTTGTGTCCCTCAGGGGATTTAAAATCCTTGTTTTGAATCCCTGATGGAGAATCAGGAGTGGTTTTGAGTGGCGATCATCAAGTCCCCATTAAAATCCCCTCAGCAGCCGCAGCTCTGTCCCTTCCAAGGAGGAAATTCCCGTTCTTGGCCCTCTTCATAAATAATTTCAATGACTTCCATGAAATCCAGCAAGGCAGGTCTGTGTCCAACATTATTTTCCCTGTTTTCCTCCTGGTTTTGGGAGGGATCCCCCTGATCTGGGGGCCGATTTCCCCTCATCAGTATTTGGCACCAAATATCAGCCAAACTTTCAGCCTCGTTCCGCGCCTGACACCCGCGAGTTTGCCCCGTGCCGCTCGGCCTTGTTTAGAGTTAAAAACCCAAAATGTTTCATTTTCTTTGCACCCAAAATAGGAGCGAGACTGTCACAGGTCACCCTAAAAAGTGGAAGAAAAGCAGTTTGGCTTTTGGTGGGGTTTTTTTGTGGGTTTTTTTTTTTTTTTTTAGTCTCAACCAAAGAGATTTCCATTGGATTTGGCCGGGATCCAAGGCTCCGATTCCTCAGCCCAGTCGGAGAACGCTACTGGGCAAACCTGCCCGTCTGGCTCGGGAGCCCCACCGAGTCATTTCGGGAAGAAAAATGTCCTTTTAAAACTCCAGCCAATCTCAGCCTCCCCCCCCTCGGCCTGATTACCTGCTTAAAACAAAATTAATCTTGATTTTTCGCCCTCCGTTCGTGAACGTTCCGAGCTTCCAACTGCTCCTGTTGCAACGTATCCCTGGGGTTTTTTTGTTTTTTTTTTAGTGGATAAAGAACCGGTTTAGGTCACTCTGATGAAATGGATCTGATGCAAAAAAAAAAAAAAAAAAAAAAAGCCTGACACCGTAAAAGTTCATTGGTTAAAATTAAAAATAAATAGTTATTTTGGAGAAGGGAAAGCTCCGTGGCTCGGGGAACGTGAAATATTTTCCTCATGGAATCATTAATCCCAGTTCCTATCTTCTTTGGAGGACGTAAGATTCCAAAAAATCCCAACAAATAAACATGTTTTCCAGATGAAAATGATTATTAATGGGTTATCCTAAGAGTAGCTAATGGAGAAGTGTCTTGGCTTGCTGCAGGAGATCTCAATCTAAACCTGAGAGCTGGAGTTCCAGGAGAGTTTTAGAAACTGCACCTTGGAAAGGACGGAAAATTAAATCCATGCGTGTGTTTCCTCAGGATTAGAGGAACTGGAGCAAATTTTGTGGTATTTTTTCAATTTCCCCGGAGCCAAAGCAGGTGTAGCTTTGTAGAACACCAGAGCTTTCACCGAGCGCAATTTCCCCCGTCAGGACTCCTCCCTCTGGATGTCATTCCCAGGGAAAAAAAAAAAATATATATATATATATATATCGCTCTAAGACAAAAAAATCTCGAAAAATACTCAAACTCCAAAAATTACTGGCCAGGATTCCAAATGCAATTATTTTTATTGGTCTCCCCAAGCCAGAGTTTTGCTCCTTCTTTGCGGGCTGCGTTATTTGAGCACTCGGTTGAGACTGATTTTATTTTTTTTGACCGAAATGCACTCAAAATTATAAAAGTATGTGCAAAACAGAGGATGCTGCCCTTCAGCAGGGTCGTAAAACCAGTATTAAGCAGGCGTCCAGGTTCTGATCCAAGCCTTTGGAATGCTGCAGGGGACGTGGGATCAGATCCTGGAGTCGCAATAAGCGGAGTTTGCCAGATGGGATGGAAATCGGAGAAATCCATCAGCAATCGGCTGGGGGGAAAAAAAGGGCCAATGGATGGAGTTTAAAATAAAATATTTGTTTGGAGCTTGGATTGATAAGGATGTGGCAATTGAAGGAAGCTACAGCCAGCGGAAGGGAATGGGGATTTTCTTTGGATCTTGGGAAGAAATTCTTCCCTGTGAGGGTGAGGAAGGGCTGGAATGGATTTCCCAAAAAGCTGTGGCTGCCCCTGGATCCCTGGAAGTGTCCAAGGTCAGATTGGAGCAACCTGGGCCAGTGGAAGGTGTCCCTGTCTGGGGAACTGGATGATCTTTCTCGTTCCTTCCAATCCCAAATCATTCCATGATTTCGTGACTCAGTGAAAGGAAGGGGCTGTGCCCTGGGCGTGTGTTGGAGGATCTTCTTCCATGACTCTTCTCCAGGGACTCTTCTCCCTCCATTCTGTTCTGAACGCTGAATCTTCCCTGAAATACAGAGGCCAGGAGCGAGAAGTTTATTTTTAAGTGATTTAGGGTGGCTTGGTTGCGTCACTCATTTGAGCCAAGGTTTCCGTGCGATCCCAGCAAACCCAGCCCTCCAAAGGGGATGGAAACCTTGGCAGGGGAGTAATGGAAGGAGGAAAGGAGAGGAAAAGCCTTTCCCAGAGCCTGAGGTGCCTTGGGCTCGCTCCGAGCGGCCGGGGCTGTGGAAATCTCCAGTGGTGGAATTAACCCCATGGGTAATTCCATACAAGGGCTGGACTCCCAAAAACCATCCTGTGGGATGAGGCTGGCCCTGGGCAGGGATGTGATGGCAGGAGAAAGGAGAGGAAAAGCCTCTCCCAGCGCCCAGGGTTCCTTGGGCACTCTTACTCCGAGCAGCCGGATTTGTGAATTTGTGGAATTAAATCCACGGATGATGATGTTCCGTGCAGTTGTTGGAGTCCCATAAAACATCCCATGGGATGGGGCTGAGCAGCAAACCCAGCCCTCCAAAGGGATGGGAACCTCGGCAGGGATGCAGTGGCAGGAGAAGAGGAGAAAATCCTTTCCCAAGGTTCTGAGTAGCTGGGTTCAGGAATCCTTGACTGAGGAATTAACCCCATGGATGATGCTGCTCCTCACAGGGGCTTGGACTCCTCAAAAAATATCCCATGGGATGAGGCTGAGCAGCAAACCCAGCACCTTCCAAAGGGCATGGGAACATTGACAGGGATGCCGTGGTAGGAGAAGAGGGGAAAATCCTTTCCCAGTTCCTGAGGTGCTTTGGGCTTGCTCTGAGAAGCTGGATTTAGGAATTCCTGAAGGAGGAATTAAACCCACAGATGATGCTGCTCCATGCAGGGCTTGGACTCCCATAAAATATCCCATGGGATGAGGCTGAGCAGCAAACCCAGCACCTTCCAAAGGGCTGGGAACATTGACAGGGATGCAGTGGTGGGAGAAGAGGAGAAAATCCTTTCCCGGTTCCTGAGGTGCTTTGGGCTTGCTCTGAGAAGCTGGATTTAAGAATTCCTGATTGAGGAATTAAACCCACAGATGATGCTGCTCCATGCAGGGCTTGGATTCCCATAAAATATCCCATGGGATTAGGCTGAGCAGCAAACCCAGCACCTTCCAAAGGGCTGGGAACATTGACAGGGATGCAGTGGCAGGAGAAGAAGAGAAAATCCTTTCCCGAGGCTCTGAGTATCTGGATTTAGGAATTCCTGATTGAGGAATTGACCCCACGGATGATGCTGCTCTATGCAGTTGTTGGAGTCCCAAAAAAAACCATCCTGTAGGATGAGGCTGAGCAGCAAACCCAGCACCCTCCAAAGGGATGGGAACCTCGGCAGGGATGCAGTGGCAGGAGGAAAGGAAGGGGGAATCTTTTCCCGGTGCCCAAGGCTCTCCCTCGCTCCGAGCAGCCGGATCCAAGAATCCACGATTGAGAAATGAAACCCCACGGACAACACTGCTCCTCACAGGGGTTGGACTCCCAAAAAAACCCCATCCCGTGGGACGAGGCTGAGCGTGCCTGCAGTGGCCCTGCCAGCTCCCAAAAACCCCTCTCCGCCTGGCCACTAAAGATTTCATCGGGGCGAATAAACTCCCGCTCCGAGCGCGTCAACAGGAGAAAAATAATGGCAAGAGGGCTCGGAGAACTTCCTGTCTCCGGGAGCATTCCTGCTGTAAACAGTGGCCATGCCAAGTGCTGAACCACTGCCCTCAGTCCAATAACAATAAATCTATTTTTTGGTTCTGCACAGCTCGGCTTTGGATATATTTTTTTTTTTCTTTTTTCAGTGCTGAGGATGAGGCAGACGCCACCCTGGGAGCGTTTTCCCAATTTTTTTTTTTTTTTTTTTCTTCCTCGTTGTTGTTGTTTTTCCCCTGATAAAAGGGCTTCCCAGAATGTTGTTTAGGGAAAACAAAGTACCTCTGGAGATGAAAAGGTTGCATAGTTTCGAGAGATCTTGGTTTGCCCTGCAGCTTTTTTCCTGTTGGTTTTACTTTTTCTTTTTTCAAATTTGCTTTTATTTTGCTGATTGGTGGGTTTTTTGGGGTTTTTTTTTTTTGTTTTTTGGTTTTTTTTGGTGCTACCCTTCGGATCTCCTGGAATTCCGGTTTAAATATACTGATTTTTGTGTGTGGGAGGGGCTGTGTCCCCACATCCCAACTCCAACAAGAGCAGCTGTTTTGTCACCGAGGTAAAATCCTGCCAGGAGATGGATTAGGCTCGGGGCCGGCCAGAGAACTTGAGCAGGAGTGAGGATGCTGCAAATCAGCGGTCTCAATCGCCGTCAAGAGCGTCTTTTCCAGCACAGTCATGTGCATAAACCCTCATCCGGCTGAATCAGTCTCTGTTCCCTTCCAAAAACCCTGCAGGAGCGGGAAAAAAATATTAAAAATAGACTTTTTTTTTTTTTTTTTTTTTTTTTTTTTTTTTTTTACATTTCCTATTATCTTAACGCTGCGTCTCTCCACCTTTTTTTTTTGCCCCCATCCCTCTCCCCAGTGTTTTCCCCGCCGTTTTATTTCCACGGGAGTTCTCTCAGCCTCTCCAAATCGTTTATTCCCTTCATTTCTGCCCACCCTTTCCTCCCTCTCGGGATGATATGCCCAGGAATCCCCTTGGAGAGCTGCAGCCTCTGGGCTCAGGGTGGGAATTCTGTGCAAAAACCTTTTGGCATCGTGGTAGGTTTGGGGCTCAAAAAACCAAAAAAACAACAAAAAAAACACCTCAAAAATGGAAAAAAAAAAAAAAAGGAAGAAAAAAGAAAAAAATAAGATGCAAGGAAAGATCCTAAATTCCTTTTGGCTTTTCCCACCGAACCCACGTGAGGAGGGAGAGGGAGAGGGAAGGAGCTGAAGGGAAAAGCTTTGGCAAAGGCACGGATTTTCACACAGGCTTGGACTTTGCGCACGGAGCCCTGTCCGCCTCCAAGGGCGCAGAGCTGGAAGCCGGCAGCTTCCAGGTTGGTAATGGCAGCGTTTTCCCCCTTCCCTGGACATCCATGGGGTTCTCCCGAGCTCTGGGATCGATGTGCGCCGCATTGGTGGAACGAGAGCACGGGCACTCCTTGCTCCGAGGAAGCAGCCCCAGGGCAGCTGCAGAGCGCAGGGAGCCGCTGGAGGAGCGGTCAGGTTGGGACTGATCCTCTCCAGGTGGAATTCCTCTCTGCTGGAATGGTGATGGGAGGGTTCCTTGCCTTTCCTGCTCACGCAGGGCGTTGCTCTTCCAGGGAATCCGAACATTCCCTGCTCCCTGCAGCTGGAGTCTCTGCCTGCTGGCGAGCTCAAGGGTCACCAGTGCCCCTCAGGGCAGGGACAGGGTTTGTTCCCAGCTCCTCTGTGCCACGGAATCATGGAATGGGTTGGGAAGGATGGGATTGTAAAGATCCAACCCCCCTGTGATGGGAAGGGACAATTTTCTGTGTCCTAGGTTGCTCAGAACTGCATCCAGGCTGGCCTTGGGCACTGCCAGGGATCCAGGGGCAGCCACAGCTGCTCTGGGAATTCCATCCCAGCCCATCCCCACCCTGCCAGGGAACAATTCCTGATTCCCAATCTCCCATCCAGCCCTGCCCTCTGGCACTGGGAGCCACTCCCTGTGTCCTGTCCCTGCAGCCCTTGGGAATTGTCTCTCTCCAGCTTTCCTGGGGCTCCTTCAGGCCCTGCAAGGCCACCCTGAGCTCAGCCCAAAGCTTCTCCTGGCCAGGCTGAACCATTCCCCCTGTACTGGCACTGCAAAAAGGAGAGGGACTGAGGTAAAATCCAGGTCTCCAAGGGATTTTTCCAGGTTTCCAGGACAATGCACCAAGCCATGAATATGCCTGGGAGTGGGATGTGCCAAAAGCAGAACACCCACGGCACGAGGTTTTCCTGGTCTGAGGATCAGGCAAAGGATGAGGAAAGTGCTTTGAGGGGAAAAGAAATCATAGGCTCAAACAGAAAAGCAGCCAGAGAATCCAAGAATGGTTTGGGAATGATTTTAAGGATCCATTCCCACCCCTGCCGTGGCAGGGACACCTCCCACTGTCCCAGGCTGCTCCAAGCCCCAGTGTCCAACGTGGCCTTGGGCACTGCCAGGGATCCAGGGGCAGCCACAGCTGCTCTGGGAAACCTCTGCCAGGGCCTCACCAACCTCACAGGGAACAATTCCTGATTCCCAATCTCCCATCCAGCCCTGCCCTCTGGCACTGGGAGCCATTCCCTGTGTCCTGTCCCTGCAGCCCTTGGGAATTGTCTCTCTCCATTCGCTGGAGAAGAGCAGCAGCTTCCAAACCACGGGGAGGGCACAGAGGCCGCAGCTCAAGGCCAAGTGACGCCTCTTGAGGCCTCGAGGGCTTTGGGGTGTTTTTTGGGAGAAGCCCCCTCAGAAATCCCCCTGGACTGGGGGCAGGGGAGAGGTGGGAGGTGGAATTTTGGACTTAATCCCGCTTCAGACGGATAAATCCGCTCGTGAATCTGGGCCTTAACCTTTCCATGTCTCTGTCATCCCTATAAAGTCTGGGGGATAATTTCTACCTCAAAAAAGCTGATGAATGGTCTGGAACTACAGCTGGGCTCAGGGCTATCATTAGGCTCAAGGATCCCAAGGCATTTTCCGCGAGAGGGTGGGAGAAGCTTTGCGCTGGAGCCGTTTCATCCTGAGCCGTCCTTTCCACCCGCTCTTCCTGGTTTTTTTCCCTTTCCTCGGACTCCTCGGCAGTGACGCAGCAGTGAGGACAGTCTGTGGGCAGAGCTGGATGCACTTTGTGCAGGTCAGGTCATTTCTGAGCACCCCAAAACCATTCCGAGCTCTGGTCCAGACGAGCGTAAAACAAAAACGATTCTGCACTGAGAAGGAAAAAGCAAAATTCCCTGATGTTTAGACAACAGCTTGGAAGCAGAGATTCAGGTTTTGGGGAGCCCGTGCATAGAAGCATCAGAAATTTCCATTAGATCAATTTCTGGGGAAAATAAATAAAAATAAAATCATCCCACCCTCTCCAAACATGAAGTTTGTGGAAACAGAGCATCTCTATTTCAAGCCTTCAGATATTTTAATGGCATTTTTTTCTTTCTGAGGGCTCCAGCTGACATCTCCTTGTGCTGCCACTTGTGCAGGGGCCGGGCACCCCAAGCACCTCATTCCTGCTGGGCTGTAATTATTGTCTCCACCCAAGTTCCTAAGAATTTTATGGTGGTTACTGCAGCAGCTCCACTTAGAGGTAGAGGCTGCTCGGCTTTTCCATTAAATTCTCTTCCTTCCTCCCCCCACCCCCTCCCCACTCCATGGATTTTAAAGCTTTGATCCATTTTGGAAACTTGATCTGCAGGCTTACAGCCCCAGGCAGCATCCCACCCCACAAATCCAGCTCCAGCAGGACGCTGGGGTTGTTTTTGAGGACGAAAAACAACGACTCAGCGGAGGTTGGTGTAACTCTGGTGCGCAGACACAACCACAGGAACCACCTGCACCACAAAGCTGAGATTTCCACAGGACCTGAGGGTGCTGGGACACAAAGGATGATCCTGGCAGCCAAATTCCTCCCACAGCTCCCACTCTGGAATTGGCCATCAGCACACGGGGCATTCCTGGGGCTTTGGGGTTGGCAGAGGTGGCTCGTGGCTGTGGCAGCTCCTGGGTGACAGCCTTGGGTGGCTTTTGTGTCCCCTGTGCCCCCTGAGGTGAGAGCCCAGCTGCAGAGCTGGGATCCAGCACAGGGAGCACCTGGAGCTGCTGGAGAGAGCCCAGAGGAGGCAGCAGGATGAGCAGAGGGATGGAGCAGCTCTGCTGGGAGCAAAGGCTGGCAGAGCTGGCATTGTTCAGCCTGGCCAGGAGAAGCTTTGGGCTGAGCTCAGGGTGGCCTTGCAGGGCCTGAAGGAGCCCCAGGAAACCCGGAGAGAGACAATTCCCAAGGGCTGCAGGGACAGGACACAGGGAATGGCCTCAAACTGCTAGAAGGAAGGCTTCTCTTGGATATTGGGAAGGAATTGTTCTCTGGGTTGGTCATGAGGGACTAGAATGGAATTCCCAGAGCAGCTGTGGCTGCCCCTGGACCCCTGGCAGTGCCCAAGGCCAGGTTGGACACTGGGGCTTGGAGCAGCCTAAGACAGTGGGAGGTGTCCCTGCCATGGCAGGGGTGGGAATGAGATGATTTTTAAGTTCCCTTCCAGCCCCGACCATTCTGGGATTCTGCTGCAGGACACCCTGTCCTCAGAGAGCTCCTCTTTTCACATCCTCTTTTATTCCTCTCCTCTCCTCTCCTCTCCTCTCCTCTCCTCTCCTCTCCTCTCCTCTCCTCTCCTCTCCTCTCCTCTCCTCTCCTCTCCTCTCCTCTCCTCTCCTCTCCTCTCCTCTCCTCTCTCCTCTCCTCTCCTCTCCTCTCCTCTCCTCTCCTCTCCTCTCCTCTCCTCTCCCAGATTCTCGGTCATTTTCCTCTTTTCCTGCCGCAGCTCCTTCCCGATCAATGGCCACCACCATTTCCTGCCCACCCAACTCAGCTGACACCTATTTTCACGCTCTAAGCACAACAAATTGTGCTTTTGTGGCATCTCTGCTCAACATTCACAGGGAAAAAACTCCCCAAGGTGGCAAAAGCAGCAGCCTGAGAGAGGGGGAAAACAGGAATCCGGCTGAGAGTCCGGTTTTACACCCCAGCCACGAAATTTTTCCAGGGAATGCCCATCTAAACCCGAGGTGCTGGAGGGCAGAAGGGCCATCAGGTGCCACCGGGCTGCCCTTTTCCACACTTTGTCAGGCTGGCAGGGATCAGCACAGGACGGTGTCGTCACCACAGCCCACGGCCCGGGGAAGTGAAACCCCTCGGCAGCGCAGAAGTGAAACCGGCGGCGCACAAATCGCCAAATTCGAGCGTGAAACATCTGTGTGTCCTCCCCACCCCCGAAAAAAAAAAAAAAAAAGAAACCAAAAAAAAAACCAACCATAAAACCGTCACAGACAGAAAAATCATCTGGTTCAGTGAGCTCAGTCCCAGCCTTGCAACATTTCTCGGCTTTTTGTGTGAGAGAGGCTTCTGAGGGCTCCGGGTGAGATGCTGGAGGTGCTGCCTGCTCCAGGAAGGGACAAAAAAGCAGAAATGTGGTTTTAAATCGGCGCCGACCCGTTCCTGGCACGCCGGGTGCTCGTCCCACCAGGAGGGTGTTTCTCTCAGGAAAGGGATTTGAATGTTGGTGCCACTGTGGCTCGAGAAAAAATGGGAAAAAGTGACTTTAGAACCTCCCTCCCCATCTCCTTGGGGCAGCTGAGATTTCAGGGAGCCCTCCAGGGTGGGATTCCCAAGATGTTTGTGCTCTTTCGGTGTCCTGGGATCCACCTGGAACTCCTCTGAGGATCCCCCAGAGTCTTTTCATCCCTTGATTCAGACTCCCTCTGTCCCAGGGAGCAGCCCCAGCCTCCTGCCCGGGCTGATTTTTCTCTTTTCACGGAACCTGCATCACCCTGAGACTCCTCCCAGGCATTTCTTGGGGGGTGGGGGGTGGAATTTTTTCCACTTCTCTAAGGAATTGAGGCAGCAAAACTCAGGGCCCGAGTTATCTTTATTAGAACAGCTGGAAAACAACAGCAGCACCAGTTTCCGCACCTGCCGGGGCGGACGTTTCATGTCCTGAGACGGTATTTTTGACTTCCGAAAGAAGCAAACGCTCAGGGAAAATCTCCCCCGGAGCGCCAGGGACTTCCCTGGTCACCCGCAGAAGGTGACATTCCCATCCGAGCGCCCGCCGAGCTCGACAGCGCTCGAGCCCCCTGATGTAATTCGGGTCGCTCCATGGAATTCCTGCCTTGCCTGGGGTTCAGAGTGCCGAAATAATTCGGGCTGGGCACCTGTCATTTGGACCTCGCCGAAATAACTGGAAGGATTCCCCCCCACGAGGTTCTGCTGGCCTCCTTGCTCCGGGAAGAACGCAGCGGCTCTGCTGCTTTTCCCAGCCCAGGGTTGGAATTGTTAGGAAGGAAAAAAAAAAAACATGGAGAAAAGGAGGGAAAGAGTTTGGAGGGCATGTGTGGAGTGCTGCAGGGAGCTGGGGAGGAAAGGGAAAGGGGAAAAGCCAGGATCAACCAGGTCCCTGCAGGAATGAGCTGGTTTTCCAGCTTTATTGTGGGAAAAAAATCGGGATTTGAGAGCTGAGAAAGAAAGGAAAAGGGAAAAGCCAGGATCAACCAGGTTCCTGCAGGAATGAGCTGGTTTTCCAGCTTTATTGTGGAAAAAAAATTGGGATTTGGGAACTGAGAAAGAAAGGAAAAGGGAAAAGCCAGGATCAGCCAGGTTCCTGCAGGAATGAGCTGGTTTTCCAGCTTTATTGTGGAAAAAAATCAGGATTTGGGAGCTGAGAAAGAAAGGAAAAGGGAAAAGCCAGGATCAACCAGGTTCCTGCAGGAATGAGCTGGTTTTCCAGCTTTATTGTGGGAAAAAAATTGGGATTTGGGAACTGAGAAAGAAAGGAAAAGGGAAAAGCTAGGATCAACCAGGTTCCTGCAGGAATGAGCTGCTTTTCCAGCTTTATTGTGGAAAAAAAATCAGGATTTGGGAGCTGAGAAAGATAGGAAAAGGGAAAAGCCAGGATCAACCATGTTCCCGCAGGAATGAGCTGCTTTTCCAGCTTTATTGTAGAAAAAAAAAATCAGGATTTGGGAGCTGAGAAAGAAAGGAAAAGGGAAAAGCCAGGATCAACCAGGTTCCTGCAGGAATGAGCTGCTTTTCCCACAAATATTGTGAAAAAAAGAGAAAAATTTTGGGATTTGGGAGCTGGGAAGGAAAGGAAAAGGGAAAATCCAGGACCAGCCATATTCCTGCAGGAATGAGCTGCTTTTCCGGGTTTATTGTGGAAAAAAATCAGGATTTGGGAGCTGGGAAGGAAAGGAAAAGGGAAAAGACAGCACCAGCCATGTCCTTGTGGGAATGAGCTGCTTTTCCAGCTTTATTGTGGAAAAAATCACAGTATTTGGGAGCTGGGAAAGAAAGGAAAAGGGAAAAGCCAGCACTGGCCACGTTCCTGAAGGAATGATCTGCTTTTCCACAAATATTGGGGAAAAAAAATAAAAATTTCAGGATTTGGGAGCTGGGAAGGAAAGGAAAAGAGAAAAGCCAAGACTGGCCGTGTTCCTGCAGGAATAAGCAGCTTTACCATAAATATTGTGGGGGGGAAAAAAAAAAAAAAAAAAACACAGCCAAAAAAAAACCCCCAAAACCCAAAAAAACCCACCAAGATTTGGGAAGGAAAGGAAAAAAAAAGACAGCACCAGCCATGTCCTTGTGGGAATGAGCTGCTTTTCCAGCTTTATTGTGGAAAAAAAATCAGGATTTGGGAGCTGGGGAGGAAAGGAAAAGGGAAAAGCCAGCATCAATCGTGTTCCTGCAGGAACGAGCTGCTTTTCCATCTTTATTGTGAAAAAAATCAGGATTTGGGAAGGAAAGGAAAAGGGAAAAGCCAGCACCAGACACGTTCCTGCAGGCATGATCTCCTGTTCCACCTTTATGGTGGAAAAAATTTCAGGATTTGGGAGCTGGGGAGGAAAGGAAAAGGGAAAAGCCAGGACCAGCCATGTCCCTGCAGGAATGAGCTCCTGTTCCACCTTTATTGTGGAAAAAAAATTCAGGATTTGGGAGCTGGGGAGGAAAGGAAAAGGGAAAAGCCAGGATCAACCAAGTTCCTGCGGGAATGAGCCGCTTTTCCCACCTTTATTGTGAAAAAAAAATTCCAGTATTTCTGGGGTTTCCAGTTTGCAGCAGGACCCCTTTTGGCCCCGTAGAAATGCAGAACAAAACATTTATTGATTTAGAGCGCTGGAGATTTCATCCTGGGTAAGGAGCTGCTGTGTAAACACGGAGAGCAGAACTTCCTGGAGTGAGAAATGTTCCCAAGGTCAGGTTTCTCCGAGCCAGGCTGCTTTGGCAGGAGGGAAAGGGGGTGTACTTCCCAAATTTCCAGTCTGACACGTGCTCAAACCTGAGAGAGATCCATAAAAATTACAGGAGCGGCTCCGTCTCCCCCTGTGACGGATTCACAGGGACAGTTCTCGGAACCGTGGAACGGTTTGGGTTTGGGAAGGACTTTAAAAATCATCCAGTGCCACGGGCAGGGACAGCTTGCACTGTCCCAGGCTGCTCCAAGCTGGCCTTGGACACTTCCAGGGGTGGGACAGCCACAGCTTTTCTGTGCCAGCTCCTCCCCACTCTCACTGAGAGGAATTCCTGCCCCAAATCCCATCTAATCCTGCCCTTCTCCCTCTTAAACCATTCCTGCCCCTCCATCCCTTGCCCCAAGTCCCTCTCCAGCCATTTTGGAGCTCCTTTAGGCTCTGGAAAAGGCTCCGAGTTCTCCCTGGCGCGGTTTTTTTTCGGGCCACCACCCTCATCTGGGCGTTTGGACCGTTGGTCACAATTTACAAACCGTCTCCAGCTGAGGTGAATAACAGCTTTATTTCATATTTAAATCCAGTGGCATCTGTGGTGCCGCTGGTAAACAAATCATGTTCTTCTTTTTTCTTCTTTTTTTTTTTTTTTTGATGCCTCTCTCTCCAGCTGCAGCTCTTTTTCCTTTCTTTTTCTTCTGATGAAACAGCACCAGATCGAACATGAGAGGCAAAGTTTCCTCCCGTGCCAAACCCTCACTGAAAAAAGCCACCACCTGAGCACGGAATTTCCCCTGGTGCAGGCTTTGAGCACCTAAAAAAACAGGGATGAGCAGCTGATAATTCACGAAGGGTCCAGAGATTTCGGCCCTCCTCGGCTTTTTGGTCAGATTTGGAGCGCTCGGAGATAAGGGCAGGCAAAAATTGGCCCCAGCGTCTGGGAGGTGACATTTGGGGATGGATACGGGATGTGTGGATGGCATCCTGGAGGTGTTTAAGTGCGGGAGAGCTCCTGGCTTTGGCAGAGAGCCAGGGAGATGCTGTGAGGAGCCAGAAAAATGGGGAAAATTGAGTATTTAGCCTGGTTTAATGCCGGTACAAAGGGGCTAAAAGGTAGAAGCTGGATTAAAAAAAAAAAAAACACAAAAACCCTCCGAAATAAAATCATCCTGTTTCTCCCCAGAACCTGGAATTCGCTCTCCTTAATAGAATAGAAATGTCTGTAATGTCATTTGAGTTGCATTTGGGCCTTGCATTTTGTGGTTTTCCATCTATACATTTGTTCTTGTCAGTACAGACATTCTTGGCTGCTTTCCTTCTATTTTCCCTCTCCTTTTTATTTAATAATTTAACAAATTTTTGAAAAATAAAAAGGATTAAAAAAACCCCAAACAACCAACCCCAAATCTAACAGCACGAAGGTTTGTTGGAACGAAGCCCAAAAGGGAAAGGCAGTGATTACACCAACCCCATTTCTTTGCCTTTTTCTCCCCCCTCCACAGCCAAATTTCCGATTTTCCATTTTTTTTTTTCCCGTTCCCACTGGGATGACCTTTTATCCATGGGTGGATAAAGGATCAAAGGCTCGAAATGAAGCGAGAGGTTCAAGTTGTGGCCTCTTTTCCCAACAGTTCCTCCCTCCCTTTTCCCTCTGCCCATGGAGCCACTTTTATTAGAAGTGTCCCTCCCGCCCGCGGCCCCAGCTGACGGTGACACTGCTCCGGGATGACTCAAGCAGGACACAGGAGCTTCATGTGACCCTGGTGTCACCCAGGATTCATGTTTTCCCCCTCAGACATTCCCAGGGGCCGCAGCTGGCGAGCCTCTTGCTCCCTCTAGAGCTCTCCAGGGCGGTTCTAGAGACCACTGGAATCCTGGGGGGTCTGGTTCTTCTCCAGCCTCTGGAGAAGGGACGGACCTGGAATGGAGGCTTCAAATCCTTGGATTTCGGTGCAGGGCACAGGCAGAGGCTTTGATCTAGGAATCTTTGATCATGGAATCGTGGAAAAGCCTGGGCTGAAGGGATGATAGCACAGAATCCCCAAATCCCCGAGGCTGGCAAATCCCTCCCAGCCCAGGCAGCGCCAGCTGTGCCCCGTGCCCACCTTGTCCCCAGCCCGGAGCACTGAGTGCCACCTCCAGGTGCCACCTGCAGGGATGGGCACTGCAGAGCTCCCTGGGCAGCCCCTGCCAAGGCCTGAGCCCCTTTCCATGGGGAAATTCCTGCTGCTGTCCGAGCTGAGCCTCCCCTGGCCCAGCCCGAGGCCGTTCCCTCTTGAACTTTGCTCTTCGTTCTTCCTCTGGAGTTCTCTCAGTTTCTCCCAGTCTCAAGGGGCCTCCTGAGCAATCCTATAAATGTGAGGGCAACTCAGAATCCATCTGAGGTGGTGGAGTCTCCATCCCTGCAGGTGTCACCTGGAGGTAGCCCTCAGTGCTCTGGGCTGGGGACAAGGTGGGCACGGGGCACAGCTGGCACTGCCTGGGCTGGGAGGGATTTTCCCGTTCTGGAAATTGGAATTGACTCTGGAATCCCATGACTTCAGCTGCCAAATCAGTGACACTTGAAGGCGCTTTTGCGTTCCGGTCTCCACCAAACCCCCCAACAGTGTCCAGATCACATTCCCAAACTCCGCCGTGTATTCCAGCCAGGACTGCTCCTGTTTCCGTTGGTTTTTCTGGGTGGGTTCTGACCTTACACCTCTTGCAATAATCAAACATTCCCACATGATTTTTCCTACCCTGGCTGAGAGGGAAGAGCTGATGGAAGCAACGAATCCTGGGCTGTGCCCTCACACATTTGAGGCCTTGATGTCTGTGGGAAGGGTTTCCAAAGGCAGAGCCCTGTCCCACCTCTGGAGAATTTCACCCTGGTGCTCAAAAGGTGCCTGTCTTAGGAACCACCAGGGATAATTCTAGGGAGAAACAGGGTCTGATGTGGCTCTTGCACCCCAAAACCCCTTTCACCCCTCATCAAAGACCCCCAGGATGACCCCAGAACAATTGGCTTCCATCCACGCAGCCCTGAGCCGATTTCTGGGGGGTTTTCCATTGATTTGTGGGAATGTTGAACCCAGAGGCTCCTGGACTTTGAAGTTAGATCACAGTGCCGTGACGCTTTCAGGGTGACTTTTGGAGGCATCCAAACACGGCCAGAGTTCCAGGATGACTTTTGGGGCTGTTTGTTCCCCGTTTCCGGTGGCCAGCAGGGTCGGGTCCTCTCCGCCTGACTCAGTTTCGGTCAGTCCGTCCGTGCAGACACTCTGGGTGCATCACGCGGGTGTCGCTGGAAATAAAATCTAAAACCAGGAGACGCTTCTGGCCCTGCTGTCACCCCAAACCAGGGACACCCACGAACCCCACGTTTAACTCGCAATCCCTCCCATCCAACAGTTGTCGGGCAGCGCCGTAAACGATGAATAACTGGGGAGCCACAAAACCACTGCACCGAGCTGGGTGGAGACGGGGCAGAAGCAGAAGGGGGTAAAAGGCAGGTGGAGTTGTTTGGTGAGCAGCAGTGAGAGACGGGCAGGTCGGTGCTTCTGGGGGCTGCGGTTAACCAGGATGTGGTTCAGGAGCGGTCTGCCGCCAACCAGGAGACACCCAAGCGTCTTCCTGCTCGGCCAGCCCCGCGCGGGCTCGGTCGAGTTTGCTCTGGGGAAAAAGAACAACAACAAAAAAAATTCTTTAAAAAAAGTATAATAAAGAAAATCGGCTCCCTCTTCTTCTTTATTCTGGTCTTGTTGGCTGGAATTATGGGCACATTGTTGTTGGGGTTTTCTCCTGCGCTTATTTTCCGTAATAGAAACTTCTCCAGAGCTTTCTAAAGAAATGAATTTGACATTGTGTTCCAGCAGAGAAGTTGGGGGGAAAAAAAAAATTAAAAAAAAAAAAAATTAAAAAAAAAATTAAAAAATAAATAAAATAAATAAAATAAAAATAAAAATAAAAATAAAATAAAAAATAAAATAAAATAAAATAAAATAAAATAAAATAAAATAAAATAAAATAAAATAAAATAAAATAAAATAAAATACAGCCCCCCCCCCCCCAAAACTGGAAGCAATATAGAAATGCTGCAGATTTGTCCAGTAAATGAAGTATATTTTTACATTCTCTCTCTGTTTTAGTGAAAAGTGTTTTATTTGGTGATACAGGAAATTGTATTTTGGAGAGAAGGAAGATCTCTGTCCAGGCCATTATCCCTGTGGGAATTCTTCTTTATCCAGGTTTTAGAGACTGGAATTATGGCCACATTTTACTGCGTTTCGCTGTTGTGTTTGGGGTTTCTCCTGCATTTATCTTCTATGTAGAAACTTTTCCAGAGCCTTCTGAAGAAATGAATTGATTGTGTGTTCTGGCAGAGCAGCAAATGTCAAAACTGGGAGTCAGATGGAAATACTGCAGTAAATAGCCCAGTAAATGAAGTATATTTTTAAATTTTTAAAATTTAAATTTTCTCCCTCTTCTTCTTTATCCTGGTTTTAGAGACTGGAATTGCGGCCATATTTTACTGCATTTCACTGTTGTGTTTGGGGTTTTCCCTGCATTTATTTTCTATATAGAAACTTCTCCAGAGCTTTCTAAAGAAATGAATTGACACCGTGTTCTAGCAGAGAAGTTGTCAAAAAAACCATCCCAGACTGGGAGCAATATGAAAATACTGCAGATTAGTGCAGAGAATAAAGCATATTTTAAAATTCTCTCTGTGTTTTAGTGGGTCTAGGTGTTGTATTTTGTGATGCAGGGAATCATATTTTGGAAAGAAGGAAAATGCCTGTCCAGGTCATTCTTCCTGTGGGAATTCTTCTTTATTCTGGTCCTACAGGCTGGAATTATGGCCACATGTCACTGCATTTCACTGTTGTGTTTGGGGTTTCTCCTGTACTTATTTTCTGTATAGAAACTTCTTCAGAGCTTTCTAAAGAAATGAATCGACGTAGTGTTCTAGCAGAGAAGTTGTCAAAAACAAAAAAACAAAAAAACAAAACAAATGAACAACAGCAACAAAAAAAAAAAAGGCACAAAAAACCCCAACAAAAACAAAAACGAAAACCCCAAAAAAACCCCAAAAAACCCTGGAAGCAATGTAGAAATGCTGCAGATTTGCCCAGTAAATGAAGTATATTGTTACATTCTCTCTCTGTTTTAGTGAAAAGTGTTTTATTTAGGGATATAGGAAATTATATTTTGGAGAGAAGGAAGATCCCTGTCTAGGCCATTATCCCTGTGGGAATTCTTCTTTATGCTGGTCCTAAAGACTGGAATTACGGCCACCTTTTACTGCATTTCGGTGTTGTGTTTGGGGTTTTCCCTGCATTTATTTTCTGTATAGAAACTTCTCCGGAGCTTTCTAAAGAAATGAATTGACACCGTGTTCTAGCAGAGAAGTTGTCAAAAAAACCATCCCAGACTGGGAGCAAGATGAAAATACTGCAGATTAGTCCAGAGAATAAAGCATATTTTAAAATTCTCTCTATGTTTTAGTGGGTCTAGGTGTTGTATTTTGTGATGCAGGGAATCATATTTTGGAAAGAAGGAAGTTCCTTGTCCAGGCCATTCACTTGAGTGCTGGACTGGATTATCCCTGTGGGAATTATTCATTATTCTGGTCCTACAGACTGGAATTACGGCCACATTTCACTGCATTTCACTGTTGTGTTTGGGGTTTCTCCTGTACTTATTTTCTCTATAGAAACTTCTCCAGAGCCTTATGAAGAAATGAATTGATTGTGTGTTCTGGCAGAGCAGCAAATGTCAAAACTGGAAGTCAGATGGAAATACTGCAGTAAATAGCCCAGTAAATGAAGTATATTTTTAAATTTTTAAAATCTAAATTTTCTCCCTCTTCTTCTTTATCCTGGTTTTAGAGACTGGAATTGCGGCCATATTTTACTGCATTTCACTGTTGTGTTTGGGGTTTTCCCTGCATTTATTTTCTATATAGAAACTTCTCCGGAACTTTCTAAAGAAATGAATTGACACCGTGTTCTAGCAGAGAAGTTGTCAAAAAAACCATCCCAGACTGGGAGCAAGATGAAAATACTGCAGATTAGTCCAGAGAATAAAGCATATTTTAAAATTCTCTCTATGTTTTAGTGGGTCTAGGTGTTGTATTTTGTGATGCAGGGAATCATATTTTGGAAAGAAGGAAAATGCCTGTCCAGGTCATTCTTCCTGTGGGAATTCTTCTTTATTCTGGTCCTACAGGCTGGAATTATGGCCACATTTCACTGCATTTCACTGTTGTGTTTGGGGTTTCTCCTGTACTTATTTTCTGTATAGAAACTTCTTCAGAGCTTTCTAAAGAAATGAATCGACATAGTGTTCTAGCAGAGAAGTTGTCAAAAAACAAAACAAAAAAAAAAAAAAACAAATGAACAACAGCAACAAAAAAAAAAAGCACCAAAAACCCCAACAAAAACAAAAAACCAAAACCCCAAAAAAACCCCAAAAAACCCTGGAAGCAATGTAGAAATGCTGCAGATTTGCCCAGTAAATGAAGTATATTGTTACATTCTCTCTCTGTTTTAGTGAAAAGTGTTTTATTTAGGGATATAGGAAATTATATTTTGGAGAGAAGGAAGACCCCTGTCTAGGCCATTATCCCTGTGGGAATTCTTCTTTATCCTGGTCCTAAAGACTGGAATTGCGGCCACCTTTTACTGCATTTCGGTGTTGTGTTTGGGGTTTTCCCTGCATTTATTTTCTGTATAGAAACTTCTCCGGAGCTTTCTAAAGAAATGAATTGACATAGTGTTCTAGCAGAGAAGTTGTCAAAAAACCATCCCAGACTGGGAGCAAGATGAAAATACTGCTGATTAGTCCAGAGAATAAAGCATATTTTAAAATTCTCTCTATGTTTTAGTGGGTCTAGGTGTTGTATTTTGTGATGCAGGGAATTATATTTTGGAAAGAAGGGAAGTTCCCTGTCCAGGTCATTCTTCCTGTGGGAATTCGTCTTTATTCTGGTCCTACAGGCTGGAATTATGGCCACATGTCACTGCATTTCACTGTTGTGTTTGGGGTTTCTCCTGTACTTATTTTCTGTATAGAAACTTCTTCAGAGCTTTCTAAAGAAATGAATCGACATAGTGTTCTAGCAGAGAAGTTGTCAAAAAAAAAAACCAAAAAAACAAAACAAATGAACAACAGCAACAACAACAAAAAAAAGCACAAAAAACCCCAACAAAAACAAAAGACCAAAACCCCAAAAAACCCCCAAAAAACCCTGGAAGCAATGTAGAAATGCTGCAGATTTGCCCAGTAAATGAAGTGTATTGTTACATTCTCTCTCTGTTTTAGTGAAAAGTGTTTTATTTAGGGATATAGGAAATTATATTTTGGAGAGAAGGAAGATCCCTGTCTAGGCCATTATCCCTGTGGGAATTCTTCTTTATCCTGGTTTTAGAGACTGGAATTGCGGCCACATTTTACTGCATTTCGCTGTTGTGTTTGGGGTTTTCCCTGCATTTATTTTCTGTATAGAAACTTCCCCAGAACTTTCTAAAGAAATGAATTGACACCGTGTTCTAGCAGAGAAGTTGTCAAAAAAACCATCCCAGACTGGGAGCAAGATGAAAATACTGCAGATTAGTCCAGAGAATAAAGCATATTTTAAAATTCTCTCTATGTTTTAGTGGGTCTAGGTGTTGTATTTTGTGATGCAGGGAATCATATTTTGGAAAGAAGGGAAGTTCCCTGTTCAGGCCATTCACTTGAGTGCTGGACTGGATTATCCCTGTGGGAATTATTCATTATTCTGGTCCTACAGACTGGAATTACGGCCACATTTCACTGCATTTCACTGTTGTGTTTGGGGTTTCTCCTGTACTTATTTTCTCTATAGAAACTTCTCCAGAGCCTTCTGAAGAAATGAATTGATTGTGTGTTCTGGCAGAGCAGCAAACATCAAAACTGGAAGTCAGATGGAAATACTGCAGTAAATAGCCCAGTAAATGAAGTATATTTTTAAATTTTTAAAATTTAAATTTTCTCCCTCTTCTTCTTTATCCTGGTTTTAGAGACTGGAATTGCGGCCATATTTTACTGCATTTCGCTGTTGTGTTTGGGGTTTTCCCTGCATTTATTTTCTATATAGAAACTTCCCCAGAACTTTCTAAAGAAATGAATTGACACCGTGTTCTAGCAGAGAAGTTGTCAAAAAAACCATCCCAGACTGGGAGCAATATGAAAATACTGCAGATTAGTGCAGAGAATAAAGCATATTTTAAAATTCTCTCTGTGTTTTAGTGGGTCTAGGTGTTGTATTTTGTGATGCAGGGAATCATATTTTGGAAAGAAGGAAAATCCCTGTCCAGCTCATTCTTCCTGTGGGAATTCTTCTTTATTCTGGTCCTACAGGCTGGAATTATGGCCACATGTCACTGCATTTCACTATTGTGTTTGGGGTTTCTCCTGTACTTATTTTCTGTATAGAAACTTCTTCAGAGCTTTCTAAAGAAATGAATTGACATAGTGTTCTAGCAGAGAAGTTGTCAAAAAAAAAAACAAAAAAAACAAAACAAATGAACAACAGCAACAACAAAAAAAAGCACAAAAAACCCCAACAAAAACAAAAAACCAAAACCCCAAAAAACCCAAAAAACCCCGGAAGCAATCTAGAAATGCTGCAGATTTGCCCAGTAAATGAAGTATATTGTTACATTCTCTCTCTGTTTTAGTGAAAAGTGTTTTATTTAGGGATATAGGAAATTATATTTTGGAGAGAAGGAAGATCCCTGTCTAGGCCATTATCCCTGTGGGAATTCTTCTTTATCCTGGTCCTAAAGACTGGAATTACGGCCACCTTTTACTGCATTTCGGTGTTGTGTTTGGGGTTTTCCCTGCATTTATTTTCTGTATAGAAACTTCTCCGGAGCTTTCTAAAGAAATGAATTGACACCGTGTTCTAGCAGAGAAGTTGTCAAAAAAACCATTCCAGACTGGGAGCAAGATGAAAATACTGCAGATTAGTCCAGGAAATGAAGTATATTTTTAAATTCTCTCTGTTTTTTAGTGGGTCTAGGTGTTGTATTTTGTGATGCAGGGAATCATATTTTGGAAAGAAGGAAGTTCCTTGTCCAGGCCACTCACTTGAGTGCTGGACCGGATTATCCCTGTGGGATTTCTTCATTATTCTGGTCCTACAGACTGGAATTACGGCCACATTTCACTGCATTTCGCTGTTGTGTTTGAGGTTTCTCCTGCATTTATCTTCTATGTAGAAACTTCTCCAGAGCCTTCTGAAGAAATTAATTGATGCCATGTTCTAGCAGAGAAGTTGTCAAAAAAACA
Source organism: Hirundo rustica (assembly GCF_015227805.2). Classification (NCBI taxonomy): domain Eukaryota; kingdom Metazoa; phylum Chordata; class Aves; order Passeriformes; family Hirundinidae; genus Hirundo; species Hirundo rustica. Next base: position 117,662,315 of record NC_053451.1, read on the forward strand.
TCCCAGACTGGGAGCAAGATGAAAATACTGCCGATTAGTCCAGAGAATAAAGCATATTTTTAAATTCTCTCTCTTTTTTAGTGGGTCTAGGTGTTCTATTTAGTGATACAGGGAATCATATTTTAGAAAGAAGGAAAATCCCTGTCCAGGGAATTGAGAGCTGGGCTTGATGATCCTTGTGTGTCCCAACACAGGATAATTTGTGATTCTGTGATCTCCAGGTGCCTCTCTGATGGGCGATAAAGCTTTTTGGGAGGGGATTCGTCAACTTTTCTTCCTGATGCCTCTTCTGTTGTGCTGGCAAGGGAAAGACAAACAAAATTTTATCACAAAATTTGCCGTTTAAAGGGTGTCAAGAGCTCAGCCATCCTTGTTTGGGGTAGATGCAGCACCGAACGCCCTGAGAGAGGGATGTGAAATGATGTTTGCAATTCCACCCACCTCCTGTATTGACTCTTCACCTCCCACAGCTCCTCATCCTCGGGGTGGGCAGGCTGAGCCCCGAATTCCCAGGGATGGGATGGGGACAATTTCCAGGGTTTGCAGTGGCCACGGAGCATTTTTGGGGAGCTGCACGAAGGGCAGGATGGAACTGCCAGGGAATGCTGCTGGGGTGGGGGGAATAGTGCTGCTCCAGGCTGGCACTAATATTTCCATTTCTCCTTCTGTTTCTATTTCTATTTCCATTTCTATTTCAATTTATTTATAAAGCTAACCGAAGCACACAGTAAAAATGGGTGGGAGGGAAGAAGCTCCGCACTTGGGCTGGAGCCAGGTGGGAAAACGAGGGAGAAGGAGGAAGCACCTCAATTTTCTTACAACAATTCCTGGTTATCCCACTGGGGGTGATGTCCCCCGACGCCTCTGGCTGATAACAGAGATTCCTGCCAGCCTCTCAGTGCTCTGATGCTGAGATAACCACGCTGAAGCTGCTGCCGGGCGATGTTTTCACTGCTGCCAAGGCCAGCGCCATCATCTGAGGTCTTATCAAAGATGCAGAATGTTGCTCCCGTTCTTGCGGAAATGCCAGGAGTAAATCCAGGGGTAGCAGTACTTTTCCCAAAATAGAGCCTTGCCCTGCACAGAACAACTTGGAAAAGGCCTTCGCCATTTTCTTGCTGAATAATAGAGAAACTGGGCTTTATCCTCTGCTGTGGCTCCATAAAATGTTTTAATTCTCTGCGGACGAGCTGTAGGGATTTTTATTATTATTATTATTATTATTATTTTTTCCATTCCCTTCTTTCTTGGCATTGCAGTAGCAGATGATTTTCAGCGGGCTGGGCTTCACGAGATGGAATTGATCTCCTGCTGGCCTCAGCCACGGGGTGTGGGATTTTCCAGCCTGCCTGGGGGATCTGAGCACCCGCTTCTCATCCCTTCTTAACAAGTGCTGCTGCTCCGATTCCCGTGGCAGTTTTGGAAAAGCCAGCCACGATTTCCCAACCTCCCTGCACGAACTCCCTTTGGAAAGCACAGATAACACACCAGAGTCAGGAACATCAGATAAACCCTGGCTGTTCAGGGTAACCTCCTTTTTTTTTTTTTTTTTTTTTTATTTAACAAACAGAGTGTAGATGATTTAAATATAAATTAATTTTGTTTCCCCGAAAGCTTTGAGCAGTTGCCATGGAGGGAATGCATCCAGCACCAGGATTCTACACCCTATAAAACCTTTTAGTGCCTTGCAGGGCGTTCAAGCTCTACCAGAAATGAGGAGTTTGCTTTTCTCAACGCTTGCTCATGGATTTTTTATTATTATTTATTTATTTACTTATTTATTTATTTTGCTCAGTAACATTTTCTTTCTTCCTGTTGCAGGGAAAAGCTTCACTCTGACCATCACAGTCTTCACAAATCCTCCCCAGGTAGCCACGTACCACAGAGCCATCAAGATCACAGTGGATGGACCTCGGGAACCCCGAAGTAAGTGAGCTCGGGAGAGAATTTCCAGAGGGATAAACTGATTTAATGTAGGGGCTCATCCCCAGCCACACCAAATCCAGCAGCACGTGGAGAAAAGGGAACGTTTTAAGCTTTACAAGTGGTTTCAATCCTGCCTTCCTGAAGTTTCCCTTTTCACTGGTGTCCAGCTGATCCAGTGACTTGCATTTCTGAGATAACCAGCCAGGCCTGGCTTGGCCCGTACCCAGGAGCTGACAGAAGGGATGCTGGTAAAAGGGGGGCAGCGAAGGCCTTCCACATCATTTCTTGCTTTTCAAATGTTAAGAGAATTTTAAAGCATTGATCAAACCCATATGGCATTGATCAAACCCTTCAGGCTCAGCCACTCTGAAAACAGGAATAAATCCCATGGTTTGCTGCTTCCTGGAGCTCCCTGAACCTCAGCTGTGGGGCAGCTCGGGAGAACCCATTTATTTACGCAAACAGCAAATATTCTTTCTTTTCTTTCTTTCTTCTTCTTTCTTCTTCTTTCTTTCTTTCTTTCTTATTTCTTTCTTCTTTCTTTCTTTCTTTTCTTTCCTTTCTTTCTTTCTTTCTTTCTCTCTTTCTCTCTCTCTTTCTCTCTTTCTCTCTTTCTCTCTTTCTCTCTTTCTCTCTTTCTTTCTCTCTTTCTTTCTCACTTTCTATCTCTCTTTCTCTCTTTCTCTCTTTCTCTCTTTCTCTCTTTCTCTCTTTCTCTCTATCTTTCTGTCTTTCTTTCCTTCCTCCTTCATTCTTTCATTAATTCTTTCTCTCTCTCTCTTTCTTTCTTTCTTCCTTCCTTCCCTTTTTTAAAAGAATAAAGCACAAGGAGGAGCGGAAGGATTTGCTATTCCCAGGGAATGCCTGAGCCTTGCACACACGGGGTTGTTTTGTTCATGTGCTGAGGGCAGACAGTTCTGTCTGGGTGAAATGCAGTGAGGGTGGAGCAGACGTGCAAAGAGAGATCACAGAATCAGGGAATGATTTCCTTTGGGAAAGAAGGGGTCTTAAAGATCATTTTGTTCCACCCCCAGACACCTTCCAGGCTCCAAGCCCCAGTGTCCAACCTGGCCTTGGGCACTCCCAGGGATCCAGGGGCAGCCACAGCTGCTCTGGGCACCCTGTGCCAGGGCCTCAGCACCCTGCCAGGGAACAATTCCTGATTCCCAATCTCCCGTCCAGCCCTGCCCTCTGGCACTGGGAGCCATTCCCTGTGTCCTGTCCCTGCAGCCCTTGGGAATTGTCTCTCTCCAGGTTTCCTGGGGCTCCTTCAGGCCCTGCAAGGCCACCCTGAGCTCAGCCCAAAGCTTCTCCTGGCCAGGCTGAACAATGCCAGCTCTGCCAGCCTTTGCTCCCAGCAGAGCTGCTCCATGCCTCTGCTCATCCTGCTGCCTCCTCTGGGCTCTCTCCAGCAGCTCCACGTCCTCCCTGTGCTGGATCCCAGAGTGCTGGATCCCAGAGTCTTTGGCGGTCACCAGAGGCAATCCTTGGCTTCAGTCACTACCCCAGTGGGGCATTTGCATATTGTTATCAAAATGTAAATTGAGGTTTGGAATGAGTTTCTTGCACCTCTCCCACGCTCTTGGCAGAAGTTCTGGTTGTTGCTTAAGTGGAATCGTCCTGGGAGAACAGAGCAGCAGGGCTCAAACACCCTCCAGGGAACGAGACTCGCAGCTTGGGGCTGCTTAACCAGGAAAGAAATGTTTCCTACTTCAGCTGAAATAGCTTAGAAAACTCAGGTTTTCTTCTGGAGCCTCCATTTACCTGAGTTGCGTCATGATCCATGTTTTTAGTGGGAAAATCTGACTTATTTTTTTGGATTTGAGTACAGGCCTTAAAACAAATACTCTGTCAGCGTAAGGCTCCTTATTTATTTATTCTTATTTCTTTGGTTTGTTGTTTGGGACTTTTTTTTATTTACATTGTGGTTGAATTGTCCCTGGAAAATATCCCCAGTGAACCAGGCAGCTGTGCACGTCAAAGAGATATTTGCGTATGCAAATTCCAGATTTGCATATGCAATTACCTGGGCATGCTCAGGGTTGGCAGACAATGAATAAACTTTAGTTCTTTGAATATGCATCTGCTCGAAACAAAATCCTCCTGCAGGCAAAGCTTCTGTTGGAAATCAATTCTTCAGTTGGTAGAGGAGTTAATATTTAATGAGATTGTGCATTTTAAAGAGGAACTGGAGATACGATCCATACGGAAGCAGCAGACGTATCTGCCTGACCCAAATGCATGCAAAGGCTTCCTCGGAATTCACATCCCTTGTTTTAGGCAAATCAGCTGCACAGGGAGGGAGGTTTTGGGTACCTCATGAGGAAAGGCTGGACTCCCACCAGCAGGAATCCCCCCAGTAGGAATTCCCCCCAGTAGGAATTCACAGGTTTTTTTATTGCTGAGTCATTCATGACACAGCACAGAAGGGATTGTGGGATCATGGAGTGGTTTGGGATGGAAGGGATTAAAGATCATCCATCTCCACCCCTGGATGTTTCACAGGGATTCCAAGAGCTGCAGGAGCAAAGCTCTTCCGAACCAGAGTGTAATGTCCCATGGTGTCTGGAGAGAGAGGGAGAGCTGGAATTTCCCTGTGTTACAACCTCTGTTCTTGGGTGATTTACCACAGAAATGTTCTTTCATGGAGTCATGGAATGGTCGGGTTGGAAGGGAGCTTAAAATCATCCAGTGCCACCCCTGCCATGGCAGAGGCACCATCCACAGGGTGCTGTGAAAAGAATTTTTTGTTAAGAAATGACCCAGAAAAACCTTCAGGAAGGGCTGAAGAGACTCTTCTCCAGTCTCTGATTTCAGACAAGTGAAAAAAGCTGAAAAACAAAAATACCAAGTGCAGAGGGACGACTCCAAAACCTAATGCAGAGATAAGGAGAGTTGTAATTTTCGTGTGTTATAACCCCCGTTCTTGGGTGATTTACCACAGAAAAGTTCTTTGATGGAATCATGGAATGGTTGGGTTGGAAGGGAGATTCAAATCATCCCATTCCCACCCCTGCCATGGCAGGGACACCTTCCACCGTCCCAGGCTGCTCCAGCCCCAGTGTCCATCGTGGCCTTGGGCACTGCCAGGGATCCAGGGGCAGCCACAGCTGCTCTGGGAATTCCATCCCAGCCCCTCCTCACTCTCCCAGGGAACAATTCCTTCCCAAGATCCCCTCCATCCCTTCCATCTCTTTAAAACCATTCCCCCTTTTCCTGTCACTCTCTGCCTGCATAAAAAGTCCCTCTCCTTCCAATTTAGAACCTCAGGAAGGGGCTCTGAGCTCTCCCCAGAGCCTTCTGCTCTCCAGGCCAAACACCCCCAGCTCTCCCAGCTTTTTCCAATGGTTACATTTTGCTCCCTTCATTTTTAAAGTGGGCCTCAAAGTCCTCAAATCTGACTTCTCACTGAGATTTCCAAATCACAGCCACGACCACTCCGATGTCTTTTCCCTAAATTCCTCTGATGGAGACATGGGTTGGCCTGGATCTGCGGTGGGCCCTGTCAAAGCAGGCCTGGCGTGGACTGAAGGGATTTAGAAGGATATCAGCCTGCTTGGATTGGGACGGGAATCAAAACAAAAACTGCTGGACTTGAGTGTTTTAGTTGCAGTAATCGATCTTTGGGAGCGTTCCCCCGGATCCATGACTCACTCAGTCACTCGAGCTGAAGGAATTCCAAACAGGCCGAGATGTGCTTTCTCCTGATTCCCCAGAGATCTGTGGAAGCAGTGGGAACAAACTGAGCTCCTGCTGTCTTCCAGAGATCTAGCAAAACCTGCTGAGGTCCAAAACCAACTCCAACAAACAGCTTTGGATTAATCTCCTAAAACCAGCTCCAACAACATTTTTTGATACCTTTCCTTCATGGTTTTGATGGTTCTCAGACAGCCTGGATTCCAATAAGTGCAATAAGGGGCCGAGGGAGGTTGAGATTAAGGATTAGAAACAATTTTTTCCTGCCAGGGTGGTCAGGCCTTGGGCTGAGCTGCCCAGGGAAGTGATGGAGTCCCTGTCACTGGAATTGTCCCAGAGGAGTCTGGTTGTGGCCCTTGGGGACACGGATTGGGGCGATTCTGGTGACACTGGTGGTGGGACTGGGTGATCCCGAAGGGCTCTTCCTGCCTTTCTGGGTTTCTGTGGCTTTTGGGCTCTCTGGGATGTGTGGAGGTGACAATAGGTGACAATAACAGTGTCACAGGGCCACCTTTGCTCTGCACAAAAGCTGGTGGACATTGTGTTCCTGCACATCCCATCCTTCCTTAGGTCCTGATTGCTGGGCTGTCCAGGTCTTTGTCCAGCATTTCTAATTGTGACAAATTCCCATTTGTGGGAATTCCACATTTTCTGGTCTCTTTGGTTTTTTTTTTTGTTTTTTTTTTTTTTTTTCCCATTGGATTCCTCTCTCTGCCTACCCAGACAAAACTTCTCGAATTGTCACAGCTCATAAGGAGAGCCAAGGTACTTAAAATGCTGGCTCTTCCTCCCCTGCTTTCATTATGGATTTTTAAAACCTCTTTTGAACTGAGCATTTTTATTCCCCACTTCTGAATAGATGCTTATTTTCAAAATGTTTTTGTCTTTTTTTTTTCTTTTTTTCTGAAAAGAAATCCTGCTGCACTGTCAGGGAGAAGGGCAGGATGACCTAACCCATCATTTTCTTCTCCAACTTCTCTGATTCTATGATTCATAAAGCAATTTCTGTTTTTATGAGCAAACTCCATGGGGAAAATCATTAGCAGAAGCCAGATCAAGAGTAGTGCTCCTGATGAAAATACTTTTGGTTAGGAAACTTGGTAGAAATAGTCTGAGTCCTAAATTAAATATTTCCCTTAGGCCATTTGACCTGCTGTGTACATCTGCTGAAAAATTACGGGTTTTTTTTCTCCTTTTGACTGCTTTTTTCTGCTTTTCCTCATTGAATTGTTTTAACCTACATAGCTTTAAAAAATTCACTCGTGGCCCAGGTGCCTGGAAGCAATGTGAAAGGAAATGGCTACATGGATTTAGCCTCAGTTTAAAGTTAAGATGGGCACTAAATGTGACTATTCCCTTTTGAATATGTAGTTTTCCCAAATATTTTTGGGAAAATAAAATATCCAAGTGTGGGATGCTGAGGGGTGGGGAGAGGGGGAAAATATTGCTGAGCAGGAGTCGAGAAGGAGCCTAAAAAGCTGCTGGTTCTGTTCTGAAGGGAATCTTACCCTGCCTGGGGTCATTTTTAGGAAAACCCAAAAAACTTTTTCCTAACATAATAATAGTAAAAGTCAAACTCTTCTCCAAAAAAAAAAAACCTTTTCATTATTTCAGTGGGCTGACATAATATTAATGCCCTTATTTCTTGCTCATTTTCTGCTGCAAGTGCCTCATTTTGGAAATTGGGGCTGGATTATACCGAGTAACAGCTTAGAAACCATTTTAAAAAAAAAAAAAAAAAAAAAAAAAAAAAGAACTATTTTGTTATTGGAAAGTACCCAACATATGAATTTCAGTGGTGGATTATCAGATCCTTCCAGTCACCTGGAGTTACGGAGGCTGAGAGACAGGAGAAGCTTTGGGCTGAGCTCAGGGTGGACTTGCAGGGCCTGAAGGAGCCCCAGGAAAGCTGGAGAGAGACAATTCCCAAGGGCTGCAGGGACAGGACACAGGGAATGGCTCCCAGTGCCAGAGGGCAGGGCTGGATGGGAGCTTGGGAATCAGGAATTTTTCCCTGGCAGGGTGCTGAGGCCCTGGCACAGGGTGCCCAGAGCAGCTGTGGCTGCCCCTGGATCCCTGGCAGTGCCCAAGGCCAGGTTGGACACTGGGGACAGCCTGGGACAGTGGGAGGTGTCCCTGCCATGGCAGGGGTGGCACTGGGTGGGATTTAAGATCCCTCCCAACCCAAACCATTCCATGATATAAATTCTGTAAGAAAGCAAAGTCACCTCCTGGCCAATACATTCTTCCATTTTTCCTTTTTTTAATTTTGAAGAAAACTTACAAATCTCTAACAATTAAAGGATCTCATTAGGGAAAGACAGGCTTGTCTTTTGTCTGGAGGTAAAACTGAAATGTGACTATTTCCTGGCACTGTTCTAGCCACTCCTGAGCTTTTCTTCCTTATATCCCGTCTAACCTTGCTCTCTGACAGTTTGAAGCCACTCCCCATCGTCCTGTCACTCCGTGCCCTGGTGAAAATCCCTCTCCAGAGTTTTGGTAGCCTCTTTATATATTTATGGAATTTAGCAGGTTGGTAGTGCACTGGATTATTAAATTTATAGGAATGCCGGGGACAGAGCAGTGATGGTGAGGATCCTTTTTTTCCTTATCCATAAGTTGGACCTCAGTAGGTTTTTAATGCTCCCATCCTTGAGGATTCACAGTGCAGACAGTCCTTTCCCGTATGGAATGGGATTATTTTCCCTGGCGTTTTTCAGTCTCCCTGCTGAGGCTGGAGAGCTGAGACTGGGCAACGTGAGGCAGGGAATTTGTAATTTATTTAGTTCAACGAAAGGGTCAAATATGTGGAGCAGGAAACCTGGTGACAACACTGCTTTTCTGGGAGTGCAGCAGATCCTGTAGAATTGCTTCTCAAATTATTTTGTTGGGTTTTTTGTTTGTTTGTTTGTTTGTTTTTAATGAAACACAGAAGTTTTTTATCAGAACAAGCTCCTTGCTTGAGAAATCAGGGACTCGGGAAGCCAGAGCTGCTGCACTGTGGGTTGTTAGGAATGAATTTAAGTCAGGCCCGGTCCCGTAGAAATTATTTCAACTCCAACTTTTCTTAGCCACTTCATCCCACACTGCTCTTTTTTTTTTTTCACTCCTCTTGAATTAACGTGATTTTCAGCCTAATCGCTTCGGTGACCCTCCTTGATCTTTGAAATCAGAGGGAAGTGCTCTGAACTGTGACAAAACCAGAATCAGGGGAAAATGGAGATTATTCCCCAACGTGTCTCGCTAGGCCTGGCTTTCTCTTGCTGGCTGCACTCGCTACAAAGGTTTTGTAGCTGTTAAAAGCAGGGAGGAAGATGAAAGACCTTTTGGGATGAGACCATTTTCCGTAGGAACTGGAAAACACGAGGGAACAGAAGGTTTGGTGGGGCTGGGAAAGGATGGGCCTGGCGTTGGATCCCCTAAGTGGAGGTGCATCTTGTGGGTTTTAGGGAGTTGTTTTACCTTTCCCCTTCCCAGAAGGATATTTGCTGGCAAAGCCGGGCTCTTGGAGCATCGATCCTGCTGTCCCTCAGGACTGGCAGATGAGAGGTTTTCCTTCAGAGTTTTCCTTCCCTCTGTGAGCTGATCCCTCCAGCCAGCTCCCCACAGGAGACGGGACACAGGGTGATCCAGAGGAGCTCTGGGAAACCATTCCAGCTGAATTCTCTTATCACTTCCTCTGCAAAGCTCAGCCTGGCTTGAAGAATCTTGCTCCTCACTTGGAATAACTGCAGCCAAAATGATGTTTTTGGTACCATCCCGTGCTGAGCATTGAAATGTTCCACCAAGTGATCCCGGTTTTCTGTGTACAGAGCCACCAAGAAGGCAAATTGGGATTTACAGATTCCTGCTCTCCCTATTTTACCCAGGGAGCTTCTTGCACCTCCTTTGGAAGTTCTGGAATTTTTTTCCCCTGTGTGTTTTAACAGTAGTTGGACAACATTTTGATAAGATATTGTATTCCTCAGGGAGCTGGGAGAAGGGAGAGGGAAACTTCCAGCCCTCATGGAGAGCTCAGACACTTCTGTGTGCTGAAGATTTTGGTGGTGCAGGGCCTTTTTTAGAGCCTCAGTTTTTGAGGAGATTCCTTATTTAGGGGTTCCTCCAAACACCACGTGTGTGAGGGAGAGGCTGGAGGACGCTACGCAGCATTTTCAATGACCAGCCCCTCTTTTTTTCTTGAAACACAACTGCAAAGAGTGAAAACCCACCTGCACTGCAGCTCCTCCCAGCTTTTCCTGTTCTGGATTATCAGCTGGAGCATTCCCCACTTGCAGGCTCACACTAAAACACCGCAGGCTTCTGCTTCATTGTGGTGAAGAACGGAGCAAAGGCTTCACTTTTGCTCTGCATCTCCGTTTGTGCTCCTGCTTTTTGGGAATTGCAATGAGGGAATGCGTTTTCTCTTGGTGTTCGTGAGACATCTCAGGTCAGGCTGATCCCGTGTGTGTGCTGTGTGAGGGTGTGCAAAGCAGGAGGGAGAGAATGCTTGGGAGAGAATTGTGCTCTTCCAGTGCCTGAAGGGGCTCCAGAAGGGCTGGAGAGGGATTTTTCACAAGGGATGGAGCAGCAGGACACAGGGAATGGCTTTCAGCTGAAGGAGGGCTGGGCTGGATGGGAAATTGGGAAGGAATCATTCCCTGGGAGGGTGGGGAGGTCCTGGAATGGAAGCTGTGGCTGCGCCTGGATCTCTGGAAGTGCCCAAGGACAGGCTGGAATAACGTGGGATAGTGGATGGTGTCCCAGCCCATGACAGGGATCTTTAAGGTCCCTTCCAACCCAAACCATTCCATGATCCCATGGGAAGCCATCTCAGCTCTGCTTGGGAATCATCAGGGCAGGAGTCGTCTGTACTACAAGGACACAATGTCCTCATAAATCACTTAAACACCTCCTAAAGAGACAGAAGGATGGGAACATCTTCCCTGCCTTCCTTAATCACGGAACAGATTAGGAACAGCATGTAAAAACGGGAGGAGACAGCAGAAAGAATTTCCCCAGTCATAAACAAAACACTGAGACATTTTAGTTTTGTTTTTTTTTAATAGTGCCTGACCTTTGCTCATTTATTCTTCCTTTGAGCTTGGTCCTCGAGTCCATCAAGCCCCACATCCACCAGGCTGTCCTTCTGGGACTGACCAGTCCAGAAAAGCCAGGCTGTGTCACAACCCTCAGCGCACAATGCTGCGGGAAAAATAAAACATTTATGGGACGGCGTCGATTTAATTCTGAAGGATTCTGTTTGTCTGATTCCTCCCTCCAGCCCAGCACCACGGGCTGTTCCTCATTACCTGCCCCACGTATCTCCCCGATCTCACCACAAACAGTTTGGGTTGACCACACCACTTCCCTCTCGAAAGTTAATCCAGTTTGACTCACCCTGCGCCGCTCGGGCCGAGCCAAGGAAAACAAGGCAAAGAATAACCTGCTTGTATCCAGTTTGGAAACTTCTCAGAGGCCCTGCTTTCAGAGTGCTCCACAGTAGCTCACTATATCTCCCTGCAGCTGCAGAGAAAATCAGGGAAGCAAAAAAAAAAAAAAAAAAAAAAGAGAGAAAGAAAAAATAGGAAAAAAAAAAAGGATTCCAGAAGTTTAAAATAAAGCCCAGGCAGAACCACGTGAAATTTATGAGTTTGCAGTGGAGCATTGGTGCAGAGGAGGAACGGACAGATTAAAATAGCCAAACTCACTTCTGTGGAAGGCCAGGTCTTTTCAACTATGGCGTGGTGACGCCAGGCACTGGATTCGGTAAAAGCAAAGCTCTTCAGCTCGAGGGAGGGGTGCAGCCCCAGTTAAACCCTTTTCTTGGGCAGGAGCGAAGCTGCAAGCGGTCAAAGCCTGAGCAGTCAGCATCTACGGGGAATAAATTTAATTTGGTGTTGCCAAACTCCCCTGGCTTACATAAACACCGAGCCACAGGACCTGACCTTTAGGTTGCAGGTGCCTCACTCAGCCCTGTCTGAGGGTGAGCGATGGGGCCCTTGCAGTGCCTCCAGATATTCGTGATGAAACGCACCTGCCTGAGCAATTCCTCTGGTGTTTGTACAACCATTGCCCCGCTTGGAAGTCACCGCAGAGGTGACAATTGTCCTCGCCCCTGGCTTTTCCCGCTCGGGATGAGGGGGATTGGGGTGGCTGGGTGAGGTCTCTGTGGCCAGCACTAACAGAACCTCCTCCCAAGGGCTGCTCAAGTCCTGGGGCGGTTTTGAGTGTCTCAATATAAAGATCAGAAGCTCTTGGAGAGCGTCCCAAGGAGGGCACAAAGGTGGTGAAGGGTCAGGAGGGGCCTTGCAAGGAGTGGCTGAGGGAGCTGGGTTTGTCCAGCTGGAGCAAAGGGCACCGAGGGCAGAGCTCCCCAGGGCTGCAGCTCCCGCTGGAGCTGTTCCAGCAGGGATTGAGGTTGGATTTTAGGGAAAGGTTCTTCCCCCAGAGGGTGCTGGCACTGCCCAGGCTGCCCAGGGAATGGGCACGGCCCCGAGGCTGCCAGAGCTCCAGGAGCCTTTGGACAGCGCTGCCAGGGATGCACGGGCTGGGATTGTTGGGGGTCTGGGCAGGGACAGGGGCTGGATCATCCTTGTGGATCCCTCCTAGCTCAGGATATTCCAGGATTCCGTGTGTTTTCAGCAGCTTTCCCTCGGAGAGGGGAGTTTTTTTGTGCCTGTATTTTGTTTTTCTCTCGGTCTTTCCCTGAGCTGGTGCTCGGCTGGCCGGGCCTCACTCTGCACCTTCTCTTGCAGACAAATCTCCGTCTCTGCTGCCCCAGCCGTGGCTGGAGGGGAATCCTGGGGCACTTCGGGAAGATGCAAAGCAGAAAGAAACAAAAGAGACTTTTGGCAAAGCAGTGCTTGACTTGGGACTCATTCAAACTTCAAGGGCTTGGGGTTTTAGAGGCTGAGACAGGGAAAGGGAAAAGAAAGCCAAGGCTGTAATTTTGCAAACTCATTTAATTTTTTGTGATCAGCTTCTTCCCTCCAAACCCCAAACACTCCGTGACTTCTACTTCAGTGCCATGACCTAATTCCTGGGGTTAATTCCAGGGGATAATTATTACACTTCCACAAGAGACAGGGCACAGATTCAGCAGAAGCTTAGGTGGTTCTACACAAAACAATTGTGGTTTTAGTGGAAATACACTTGTGCTTTGCCTTTTGTACCTCACAGGCCTCACCAGCAGAGCTGGGCGAGAGGAGGAAAAATTCCTGCCTCAGAAATGTGTCAGGATTGCTTTTCCTGGGTTTGGGAGCTCGGGGTAGACCTGAGGATTTTCTGTGTTCATCAGGAGGAGGGAGAGAGTGGGAGAGACCCAGCCTGGAGCACGCTGTGGTCTCACAGTCCATGGAGAGAGGGAAAGCAAAGCCTCCACTTGTCCCTTTTCCCGGGAATGTTCCCCCTGGAGATCTCCTGGCACAACTGGGCAGAGGATCAGTGATGGGAAGGGCTCCCAGCCTGAAATTAGAGCAGGAAATTGGAAATTGGAAGGCCAAGGAGGGCATGGAGTCTCCATCTCCGGAGATATTCCAAACCCACCTGGATGCATTCGTGTGTCAGCTGCTCCAGGTGACCCTGCCTGCTCTGGGTGAGCTCCAGAAATTCCTTCCCTCCCTGAAAATTCCGGGATTCTGTCAGCTGAAGTTCATTTCCTAGAATATATCAGGCAAGAGGATTAATCTGGACTCTCCCACCTGTTCTGGTTTGTCTGGGGACAGAATTCCTTCTTTTTTTACAAATTTTCCTCTACCTAAAATGTTTGTGTTTAAAAAAGAAATCTAAAATCATTTAAAATTATTTTAAAAAGAGGAGCTATGCAAAACTATCGAGTCAAAATATTGTGAGCTCCAGGAATTCCTTCCCACCCTGAAAATTCTGGGATTCTGTCAGCTGAAGTTCATTTCCTAGAATATATCAGGCAAGGGGATTAATCTCTTAATTGTCCTGGGATAGAATTCCTTCTTTTTTACAAATTTTCCTCTACCTAAAATATCTGCATTTAAAAAAGAAATCTAAAATAATTTTTAAATTATTTTAAAAAGGAATGCTACACAAAAAAAAAAAAAAATCTTGTCAAAATGTTGTCCAGCTACCGTTAAAACACACAGGGGAAAAAATTCCAGAACTTCCAAAGGAGGTGCAAGAAGCTCCCAGGTAAAATAGTGCGAGCAGGAATCTGTAAATCCCAATTCGCCTTCTTGGTACACAGAAAACCGGGATCACTTGGTGGAATGTTTCAATGCTCAGCACGGGATTGTACCAAAAACATCATTTTAGCTGCAGTTATTCCAAGTGAGGAGCAGATTTTTCCAGCCAGGCTGAGCTTTGCAGGGGAAGTGATAAGAGAATTCACCTGGGAAGGTTTCCTAATATCCCAGAGCTCCTCTGGATCAGCCTGGCCATGGAACCAGGGCCTGATTCCCACATTTATCCAGCACCAACACTGCTCCTGATGCTAATTACAGGCAGGGCATGAGAATATTGGGATAATCTCCTGTCTGTCACGATGTTCCTTCTGGCTGGAAATCAGGCTTGTGCTGTCCAGCACTTAAAGGAAAACAGGGAAAAAAAAAAAATTGTGATTGCTGATGTATCTCCTTGAAACTCTGCCTGCCTGATCTGTGCAGGAAATAGCAGATACCCTACAAGGTGCCTAATTCCGTTTTTAGTGGGTTTTGGAATTATTTTTGAACGATGGAGAAGAGGTTGGCGAGCTCTGACACTGAGCTGATCCCTCTGATGTGCAGAGAGGAGATCAAGGGAAAAGGGTGGGCAAAGAATTCCATCTCTGGGATGTCTGGCACACAGGAAAACTACGTTTAGGCACTGTTAATAAAATAAAGATGCTTGTTTTGCAAGCATTTATATTTTATAGCATTTCTCAGCTCGGTAATAATATAGAAGCATTATATTTTAATTAATAGAAACACAAGATTGGGTTGTGTCCTTAAAGCTCATCTCATTCCACCCCTGCCCTGCAGTGACACCTTCCTCTGTCCCAGGCTGCTCCAAGCCCTGTCCCTGAACATTTCTATGGGTGAGGAACTCATTTCTTTTCAAGAATATATTAATTTTTGTTTTTGCACTGAACACGGTGTTCGCTCCCTAGAACGATATGAGTGAGCACCTTTCCTCTCATCATTACACGAAATAATCGCATTCATTTCAGCCCCGAGGCACAGAACAATGTTCAGCACTCTCTTAATGGACACAATGGAATTTTGGTGATTTTCTACCTCACTAAAGCTGGAGCCAACCCAAACCCCTCAATAAAACCAGAAAAGAGGGGATGCTTGGATCAAGGCCCAGAGTGCCTTCAAGCAGACAGGTTTCTTTAAACTCACTCCTTACTTCGGTAAAGCCTGGCCAGGCTCTGCTTTTTCCTGGGAATATTTCATTTTTGGGGTGTGAAATTTCCTATTCCACATGGGAAGAGCGGAGGGGGCAGAGGAGAGAAGAGGAAGAATTCAGGGACAAAGGCTCAGCTTAATTAAACTCCCCTGTTTTGGCTTAACCCCAGGAGCAACTAAACCACACTGAGCCCCCACCTTCCATGGTGGGATGGAGAGGGGAATTGGGAAAAAAAACCCAAAACCCTATGGGTTGGGATAAGAACAGTTTAATAATTGAAATTTGAAAAGGAATAAAGAAAAAAAAATCAATAATGTGAGAAATAAAAGCTTTTCCTGATCCCCAGCCCAAACCTTCCCTGACACAGCTCCAAGCCTTTCCCTCAGATCCCTGTGCTCTGATTTGGGAGTGGATGACAGCAAGTGACTGAAGAGTGGAGTAATTAAAAGGAAAAGAAAACAAAAAAACTTGATTTAAAGACCAAAAAAAAGGCCCATAAAATCATAGAATGGTTCTGTTTGGAAGAGACCTTAAAGATCACCTAATTCCACCCCCTGCCATGGACAGGGATATCCATGAATCCATTCCAGCAGTGTTTGCTTGGGACAATGGTCCTGGTTTTCCACCAGAATTCCAGCTGGGAGAAGGAGAGGAGCAACGCCTTTCCTTGGCCTCTGCTTTACCCAATTCTGCCTCTCCGAAAGGCATCGAAGGATGCCTGCAAAAAAAATAAAAAACTAAAGGAAAATTCGAAATTGAAAAGGAAAGTGACGGAAGCGCGTTCCTTTTCCTTGCGGATCCCAGGCTGAGCCACCGCTCCCCACAAAGCCAGGGGCTGCCAAGCCGCTCCGCCGCTGTCATTTCCACATCCAGGATCCCGACATCTGGCTGCGGGCCAAGGCTGAGTGTTCCGCGGCCTCTCGCAGTCTATAAAACTGCATTTCCCTGCCATTAAGAGGGGAAGCTCTCTCATGTTGCCTCGCTGTAAAAGTCTCGGGAGAGCCAGGGTTTGCCCTGCCCTCCCTGTGTAATATTCCATGTCAAAAAAAAAAAAAAAAAAAAAAAGAATCCTCCTGACCTCACTCGGGCAGCATTTGGAAGGGATAAACAAAAAAAAAAAAGGCAAAAAGGCCGCAAAAGCTGTGGTTTAGCCAAGCTGGCTGCGTGTCTTGTTTATTCCAGAGTCCCAAACACCGACCCTGCAACCTGAGGGGAAAAAATTTTTCGCTTTTCTTTTCTCTTTTAATTGATCCTTGTCAAAAAAAACCCACAAAACCCTCTGGGGACACGGGGAAGGGAAGAGGGCAGCAGTTCCACCTCGTGTGAGCTCTGAGCCAAGGTCTTCCTTCAACAGCTGGAACTGTGAGCGGTTTTCATCAAGATTTGTGGCCAAAAAAGTGGTTCGGCAGAGCCAAAGCAGCTTCCAAACTCCTTCCTGCTGCTCTTTTTCATCCTGGAAAAGGGAGGTGCGGGCTTGTGGTCACCTCACGGGGCTGGGAGCAGAGTGGTTGTCACAGGGTCACCTGCTGGCCGTGGGCAGGGCAAACCTCGTTTCTCTGTCATTCCATTTTTCCAGCTGGAAAAAAAGGGTTAATAACAGTCCCAGCTCTGCCAGGGGTGAGCTGAGGATACTGTGCCTGCTCCAGCAAGGTGTTTAGAGGGGAACTTCAAAGCGGAGCTAATAAACACCAAAATGCAAGTCGCCCTCACAAAGGCCTGCCTGTGCTTTGAGAGTGGCTTGGGAGAAGTATTTATATCCGTGACGTTTTTCCTGACGCCCTCCTTCGCTTCTCTCCTGTGGAGCTTCGGTGCCAAGCGGGTTCTGCGCGGTCACAGGAGGAGAGATAATAAATAGATTTTCTGGCGGGGTAAAGAGGCATTTTGGGAGCTGCACCTTGAGGTGACAATCGCCTGGCCGTGGTTCCGAGTGTCTCCCGCCCAAAATTAAACCGCAGGCACAGAAGCAGCAGAGTTCTCCCGAGGAGGAACCGGTCGGTGCTGCTCTTTCTCCCTTGCATTGGCACGAAGGGAATTTCCACAAATTCAAGGGGCGAGACAGATCTTGACTGTGCCCCTGCACCCCTGGGAGTCACAGGAGGCTGAAACACTCCCAAAATTCAGCTGGATGCTCTGGGGCAGCACAGGGAGGGGTGGGGGGGGGGTGCTAAGTTTGGCTTGGTGCATGCAGGGTATGAAGACACCTTGGAAATCAGGAGGAATTTTGGACAGCAGGAGGAATTTTCTCACAGAATTTTGTTAAACATTCCGATGGGCTTCCTAGGGAGGTTTGGAGTTCCCCACCCCTGGAGATGTCCAGTGGATGTGGCACTCAGAGCTCCGGGCTGGGGACTGAGATCCATCTCTTTGGGGATGAGATCCATCTCCTTGGGTGTCCTTGGAGACCTTTGGATCTTTGGCACACGAGAGCCTTCAAAGAGTGAAAAGAGGAGCTTCCCAGTGGATGTTTGGATTTTGGGAAGCCTGGATGTTTGAATTTGGGGAAGCTTGGCAGGTTTTAAGGGGTACAGGGCACAGCTGGGACTCCATGGGCTGGGAGGGCTTTGCCTACCTCAGGGATCCTGGAATTCTGTGAGACCTGAGATCCTCCCACCAGCCTGAGAGGAGCCTGGGAGCAGCCTGGCACTGCAGGAGAGGTGGGAGGGGAAGGGGAGGTCACGGGAGCTCAAACTTGGCCTTCAAGTTTGAGGAGATGTCCGAGGTGAATCTGAAATCAGGGATAAATTCCAGCGTGGGGCTGGAGTTGGAAGGATGTGGCTCTTGGCTCTGCCAGCCCTGGGTTGAGCCTACTGGAGCTTAAAATAATCCCCGTGGATGAGGTATTTTACACATCTTGTGTGACTCCACATGTTGGCGTTCACATCCAGGGTCAGGAGCCCAAGGCTTGAGGAGCTTCCAGAGTTTCTCTGCTGACAAATGCAGCGTTTGCTCCCGACCAACCAGAACATCAGATAAAAGTCCTTTTCATCTGTCTTTGCTTCTCCCCTCCTTTTTTTTTTTTTTTAATTTCTACTTTTTTTTTTTTTTTAAGCCCTAATGGGTGTCTTTAATGATGAAACCACTGCTATATAATATGTCTTTTTATATTTTAATTCCACCCCCTCCCCTCGGGATAATTTACAGCACAGCGCGGAATCTGAGACAGTTCAAGCTGTGCCAAAGGGCCTGGCAACGGGAAGAAATGCCGAGCCACTGAGATTTGGAACCATAAGACAAGTTATAAAATTTAATTTTAGAAATGCAGCTACTGGGAACTGCTTTTAAATGCACATTTTCCTTTTAGTGCATAAAATGGGCCTGTGTCTTGATTGAGCTGTCAGGGTGGCTTGAAAGAGGTCTCTGTAGAGGAAGGGGCCTGCAGGGCTCTGCAGAGAACTTCTTGCTGCTTATTCAGTGATATTCAACATTGAGAGCAGGATTTTTAGGAATGTTTATGGATTAAATGCTAAGGGGGGCATTGTGGGATAAGGGACAGGGGATTAAAAAAAGAAAATAAAAGAATGCCTACTTTTTATATAATCATGGAATGGTTTGGGTTGGGAAAGACCTTAAAGTTCATCCCATTCCACCCCTGCCATGGCAGGGACACCTCCCACTGTCCCAGGCTGCTCCAAGCCCCAGTGTCCAACCTGGCCTTGGGCACTGCCAGGGATCCAGGGGCAGCCACAGCTGCTCTGGGAATTCCATCCCAGCCCCTCCTCACCCTCCCAGGGAACAATTCCTGCCCAATATCCCATCTAACCCTGCCTTCCTCTACCTTAAGGCCATTCCCCCTTTCCTTGCCACAAGTTCCCCTTTTTCTTCAAGGGAGCAAGTAGAAAAATGGAGGTGTTCGACCTCTGGGCTGGAGATTTGAGCTGCATTCCTGGCAGGACAACAGTGTCCGATGGAAAGGAGGACGAAAGATAAGGCACAAAGGTCCAGGATGTCCTGAGACAAATCCAATGTGCAGAAATCATGGAATCATAGAATAGAATCATGGAGTATCCTGAGCTGGAAAGGATCCACAGGGATCATCCAGTCCAGCCCCTGGTCCTGCCCAGACCCCCCAACAATCCCAGCCCGTGCATCCCTGGCAGCGCTGTCCAAAGGCTCCTGGAGCTCTGGCAGCCTCAAGGCCACGACCTTTAAAAAGGCTGGCAGAGCTGGCATTGTTCAGCCTGGCCAGGAGAAGCTTTGGGCTGAGCTCAGGGTGGCCTTGCAGGGCCTGAAGGAGCCCCAGGAAAGCTGGAGAGAGACAATTCCCAAGGGCTGCAGGGACAGGACACAGGGAATGGCTCCCAGTGCCAGAGGGCAGGGCTGGATGGGAGATTGGGAATCAGGAATTGTTCCCTGGCAGGGTGCTGAGGCCCTGGCACAGGGTGCCCAGAGCAGCTGTGGCTGCCCCTGGATCCCTGGCAGTGCCCAAGGCCAGGTTGGACACTGGGGCTGGGAGCAGCCTGGGACAGTGGAAGTAGAAAGGTGTCACCTCAGTCCTTCCCGCTGAATCTGGGTGCGTCCTGATGCTGTCCTGGCTCTCTGGGACCTTCCCTGTCCCCTCCCAACCCCGGACCTTCATGGGGACTCCAAGGGCTGCTCTGGGAAGTGCTGGGCCCTGTAATTCCCACGTGGCTGTGCCCAAGTCCCCTGTGCCCTGGCTGACGCTCTAAATTCATCATTTCCTCCCTTAGAGCTGAGTGTCTGATGGGACCTCACGTTCCCAAAGATCCCAGTGCCACCAAGAGAAACCTCATTATCCCAGTTTCAGTTCTGCCGGCGTTTATTTCCCATTCCTGTCCATAAAACCATCGTACAAGAATCCAAAAGCAGGATTTGAGTTGGCTTGTTGTTTTATAGCCATGGTAACAATCTGGGATCGAATTTTCGAGGAGTTATCGCAGTGCAGGTTTAGCACAGAGGCTGTTTCCTCCTTTTGGAAACCATGGGAAGGGTAGAAAACCCCTGAAATTTGCAGTGGCTCAGGTTCTTCAGCCCTGGGCACATATCAGGCTGCCCCACGATGAGATTGCAACGCATGAGACGCGATTTCAGATTCATTCCCAACGGTCCCAGCTTAGGACCTTCACCGGCAGATCAGGGGTTACAAAAAAGAGGAGGGAAAAAAAAACCCAAAAAACTTAAAAATAAACCAAAACCAACCGACCTCATGTACCAAGTGAGCTTTTCTGATCTTTTTCCCCTCCCCTCCCACACTAGGACATCGTCAGAAAATAGATGAGCAGACAAAGCCCGGCAGCTTGTCCTTTTCTGAGCGCCTGAGCGAGCTGGAGCAGTTGCGTCGCACGGCCATGAGGGTCAGCCCACACCACCCAGCCCCCACACCCAACCCTCGAGCCTCCTTGAACCACAGCACAGCTTTTAACCCTCAGCCTCAGAGTCAGATTCAGGGTAAGTACCCGAAATCCTCCCCCCCGGCTCGCCCACCTCCGTCCCCGCGGCCTGCGGGGCCTCACAGCCGTCTCTTTGGGGTTCTCCTTGGAGATCTTTGGATCTTTGGCACGTGAGAGCCTTCAAGGAGTGAAAAGTGGGGCTCCCCAGTGGATGTTTGGATTTTGGGAAGGCTGGATGTCTGAGTTTGGGGTTTTGGGAAGCCTGGTAGGTTTGAAAGGGTCCATTCTAATCCTCCCTCTGCTCAGCCACCTCCACCCCGTGGCCTTCAGAGGGTTGGAGCCCTGCTCTGGTTCCGTCTCTTCTGGGCTTTCCTTGGAGATCTTTGACATGTGAGAGTCTTTAAGGAGTGAAAAGAGGGGCTTCCCTGTGGATGTTTGGATTTTGGGAAGCCTGGCAGGTTTTAAGGGGTCCATTCTGATCCTCCCTTCACTCGCCCACCTCCATCCCTGCGGCCTACAAGGGTTCACAGCCCTGCTGGGCTTCCGTCTCTCCTTGGAGATCTTTGGATCTTTGACACATGAGAGCCTTCAAGGAGTGAGAAGAGGGGCTTCCCAGTGGATGCTTGGATTTTTGGAATCTTGGATGGTTGAATTTCGGATTTTGGGAGGCCTGGCATATTTTAAGGGGTCCATTCTGATCCTCCCTTTGCTCACCCACCTCCATCCCTGTGGCCTACGGGAGCTCACAGCCCTGCTGGGCTTCTGTCTCTCTTTAGAGATCTTTGGATTTTTGACACATGAGAGCCTTTAAGGAGTGAGAAGAGGGGCTTCCCAGTGGATGTTTGGATTTGGGGAAGCCTGGTAGGTTTGAAGGGGTCCATTCTGATCCTCCCTTCGCTCACCCACCTCCACCCCTTGGCCTGCAGGAGATTGCAGCCTTGCTTTGCTTCCATTTCTTAGCAGCTTTCCTTGGAGATCTTTGACATGTGAGAGCCTTTAAGGAGTGAAAAGTGGGTCTTCCCAGTGGATGTTTGGATTTTTGGAAGCCTGGATGTTTGAATTTGGGAATTTGGGAGGCCTGGCATGTTTTAAGGGGTCCATTCTAATCCTTCCTTTGCTTGTCCACATCCGTCCCTGTGGCCTATGAGGGTTCACAGCCCTGCTGGGCTTCCATCTCTCTTTAGAGATCTTTGGATCTTTGGCACATGAAAGCCTTCAAGGAGTGACAAGAGGGGCTTCCCTGTGGATGTTTGGATTTTGGGAAGCCTGGCAGGTTCTAAGGGGTCCATTCTGATCCTCCCTTCGCTCACCCACCTCCACCCCGCGGCCTACAGGGGATTGGAGCCCTGCTCTGCTTCCTTTTCTTCTTGGATATATTTGAGATGTGAGAGCCTTTAAGGAGTGAAAAGAGGGGATTCCCAGTGGATGTCTGGATTTTTGGAAGCCTGGCAGGTTTTAAGGGGTCCACTCTGTGCCTTCCCAGTGTCAGCGCAGCTCATGGGGTTTTGTTTGCCTCGTAACACCCGCAGAGCCGTTGTTGTCCAGCAAAGCCAGGCCTTGTTCCAGGTGTATTTCCCAATGGATATTTGGCCACGAGTGCGCTGGAGAATGAGGGAAATGCTGTCAAAACCTTGCTTTGACCTCTCCCAGGAAGGGAGCAGCAAAGAGAGCTTTGCAAAGTGCTTCATCCCCCCAGAATTACCTCTGAGTGCTGAGACTTTCTTAGGACAGGCTGCTTTGGAGGTGTTTCTGTGGCTGGTGGTTTTCCAAGGGGTTTTGTTGGAATGAAAACCTGCAAAAGGGTCGCTCAGGAGTCTGATTTCCTCCCAGGCTCGGATGAAACTGAGGCACCCAGCTTGGAATCTTATCTGGCATCCCCTAAAGCTGAGCCTCTCCCTGCTAAAATTCCCGCTGGAATTTGGGCAGTGGGTCAGGTCACTGAGCTGCTCCTATCAAAATGTGGATTCATGGGGAGATGGACACAAAAAAGTGGGACAGCGTTGGTTTCAGCAGGTGCTGTTCCTAACAGAATTTTCCTCTCCTCTTCCAACCAGGAGGAAATGGGCTCAGTCAAGGTTCTCTCCTGGGGTTTTGGAGAGGAATAGTTACAGGGAATTGGGATAAATTCTTATTTTGGGATTTATTTCTGAGAGCAGGGTGCTCTTTCCTGCAGGAGGGAAAAGTTATCGCTCACCTCAGGCAACACTTAGAACTTTCTTTTATTCCCAGGGTTTGGAAGGTCTGTGGCTTAGCGGGATTATTGCAAATCTGCTGGGTTTGGGCTATTTTTGGGAATCACAGAATCAGGGAATGGTTTGGGTTGGAGAGGACCTTAAGCATGATTTAGTTTCAGCCAAAACTATCCCAGGTTGCTCCAAGCCCAGTCCAAGCTGCCCTTGGACGCTTCCAGGGGTGGGGCAGCCACAAAACTCTGTGTGCAACCTGCGCCTTCCTCACAGGGAAGATTTTCTCCCCAGAATCCCAATCTAACCATACTAAACCCCACTGATTTTACTGCTAAAAAAATCAACAAATTATCATGTGCTGTACAAAGCAGAAAGAAACTGGAAGCACCCCCCAGCTCCTTCCCCTGACTGGAGCAACTCCAGGTCAGCTCAGGTGAAGGATCCAACCCCTCACATTCCCCTCATTTCTCTCCCTGATTTGCACTGGGTTTCTCCTGCTCACAGCTCTGTTCCTGTAAAAAAAAAAAAAACCACCAAATTTTGTTGTGGCTGCTCAGCAGCGAGAGCAGACGTGGGTGGAGGTGGCAGCCTCACGCTCTCCGGTTTCCTGGGAACACTTTCTGCTCAGCAGAGTATCGGGTTTAACACTCAGGATCCCTCTTCCCTGCTTCCCTGTGGAATTCCCGATGGGTTTTGCAGGAAGTCAAGGCACAGAAAATTCTCAAAACCTCGTGCACACAGGCCCAAACACAGCAGAGGATACAGGGTTGGACTTGAGGCCTTGGGAAAGGCTTCCAGCTTTAGGGACCATGAGCAGGAATGTGGGTTTGTAGCTCAAGCAGAGACACATTACGCTAGGTAGAGGAGAGTTTAAGGTTTTAAATTTAGGATATAGAAGTAGTTCTAAAGGCAATAAGAAGTTTTAGGGTGCAGTTCTGTAGGATTGTGTGTCACTGTATGAGTTGATTAAAACGTCCTCATTGCGGCAGGATGTGTGATAGAGTTTAATTGGCCATTGGTGTGAAAGTTCAAACAATCTGTGTGGCAGCAGATTATTGGTTAATAAACCTTTAAAACCCATTATAACCCGTGGCCTGGTGAGCACTGACCACAAACTCCTGGCTTACGCAGTAAAGACGTTCTCGCTCCTTGAGACTGAGGCAATAAACAACATTTTCATAAATCACATTTCACATAAATCATCTCCTGGTGGTCCCATCTCTCTTAAAATCCCAATAGGTTTTTAATGCTGGGCCCTGGATCCAGCTGCTCCCTCCTGGAACAGTTGTAGGAGGTGGCAGGGCTTTGCTGTTTCAAACAGGATTTAATGTGTTTCACCTGCTGATGTAGCTCAGCCAGGGGTGTTTCCTCATGGATGTTCTCCTCTTCTCCTGGTTCCACTTTCCCTCCCAAACCTGTGTTACCCACTGAGGATGGAATTTCTGGGGTTTGCAGTGGATATCAGGAAAACAAACCCCAAACTGAAGCCTCTCTCATTTGTCTGTTGCCATCATCACCTTTTAACTTTCGGGGCTCATCTTTCCAGGGTCACGGTATCACAGCAGGAAAAAAGAGATGGGGTGGGAGAAAACTCCAGGACCATCATTTTTACCTCAGTGATCAAAGTGTGGTTGGATTAGGGTTGGATCTCCTGTGTGAGCTGGGATATTTCATTTCTTTTTGTTAATATATTTGTTTATTCAGTTTCATAGCAGAGGCCTCCAAAACAAGGGAGGGGAGGGAGAAGGAGGAAAGGCTGGCAGAGCTGGCATTGTTCAGCCTGGCCAGGAGAAGCTTTGGGCTGAGCTCAGGGTGGCCTTGCAGGGCCTGAAGGAGCCCCAGGAAAGCTGGAGAGAGACAATTCCCAAGGGCTGCAGGGACAGGACACAGGGAACGGCCTCAAACTGAAAAATTACAGGTTTAGGTGGGATGTTGGGAAAAAAATCCTTCCCTGGGAGGGTGGAGAGGGACTGGAATGGAATTCCCAGAGCAGCTGTGGCTGCCCCTGGATCCCTGGCAGTGCCCAAGGCCAGGTTGGACACTGGGGCTGGGAGCAGCCTGGGACAGTGGGAGGTGTCCCTGCCCATCCAGGAGTGGAACAAAATGATCTTTAAGATCCCTTCCAACCCAAGCCAGCCTGGGATTCTGGGATTCCGTGAAAACCAAAGCAATTCTGAACATCCCATTTCACACCTTCCTGCCCATTCTGCATCCTGAAGCATTTCTCACTGAAGAGAGCACAAAGTGCTTTCTATAAGACCAAACCCTCATCCGTTCCTAAATTCCAAGCAGTATCCCAAAATTTTGCTTTAACTCCCACCAGCAGGAGCCACAAGTTGATCCTCCTCTCATCCAAACCCGCTCATCATTTTTAAAAAATAAAAAACAAAACCAAAACTAAAATAGACATCTCAGAGCAGTTCTTGGACGGCAAGGGGCAGGTTGCCATGCCACTAAACCACTGTTTATTTGTTGAGGTTTTCAGCTAGAAAAGGATTGAGGGCAATTTTAACTTCCTATTTTAGCAAGTCTTGAGCGGGAGAACAAAGCCATTGGTGTCACGGATTCAAATCCACGTTAAGAGCGGAATTCAGAGCCCATAAATTGCTTTAATCGAGTTTTCTGCTTCTTTCATATCACAAGGAGGGAGCCACGTCCACCTGTTCCCTTGGAAGTTTTAGCCATGGCCAATTCCCAGACCAAAGGGGAGCAGGAGGGGAGGAAAAGCTTCCAGCACATGGTTTAAGTTGAGAGATTACTTCGTGCCAGAACCAAGCGTTAAAATGTCAAAGGATTTGACCTCCATGCACCAGAAAAAGGAGATTCTGACCTCAACTCACCCCTTCCTTTGTGCAGAGAGGGAAAAAAAACCAGGCAGAGCCAATGTGTGCTGTGCTAAGGGGTTTAGAGCCTTGAGAAGCATATAAATAAATATAAATATAAATATAAATATAAATATAAATATAAATATAAATATAAATATAAATATAAATATAAATATAAATATAAATATAAATATAAATATAAATCTGTCTCTGCATGAAGGTTGAGTTTCTCCCAACACCAGCCTGGACCAGACACTAAATCCACAATTCCTAATTTTACAGTGGTTAAAGTTAACCAGAGTGAGTAACTCCAAAAATTTACGAGCATAAGGTTTCTTTACAGTAATTTTTTTTTTTTTTTTTTTGATGGGGCCAACAGAAATATTTGAAAATTCAGGCCCAGAAGATTCTTGTGGCGGCAGAGATGTGGAATTAATAAATTGCATAAATAAATGGGGTTAGTAATATTATCCAAAAATGTGCAATTAAATAACTTCTTTTTTTCAACTTGCCCACAAAATGTTCACATAATCATAGAACCAAAAACGGTTTGGGTTGGAAAAGAACCTTAAAACCAGCCAGGGAAACCTCCACTGCTCCAGGTTGCTCCAAGCTCCGTCCAACCTGGCCTGGAATATTCTCCGCTATTTTCCAACTGTTTGGTGATGTTTTCACCTGGGGATTTATTAATTATTTATTGAAAAAAAATAAATTAAATCAATCTATTTTCTCTAGGGAAAACAAATAGTCGCTTTAAGCTACACCTCCGGTTCCTTTTTTAGGCTTTTGATAACCTTAAAACACCTGAGTTTTGCTTTTTTTCAAAGCAGATTTTGTAACCTTAGATGTTCAGTTTCCCGCTTTTATGACCAAATCTAAAATCCCTGGAAACGAGAGGCTGGGATAAAATTGCTGACAGCTCTTGAAGGGAAGAATTAGCCCTGGAAGCGAAGCGAGGGAGATCATTTAAAGCTCAGCCCTTTGAATTAACACCAAACAGGAGGACTGAGGGATTATTTTGTTACGAGCCGGGCTTTTGTCTTCCTCCAGGTGCACCACACTTCGTTTAAGAGACGTTTCAAGGTCCTTGCTATCGGGATCTTGGACAAAAAAAACCCCCACAGCCTGGCTTTATCAAAGTTCCCAGGAACCGCTGAAAAGCAGGAGGAGAGTCAAGGGCAGCACTGAAACCAGGGAATTACGACAGCTTTGTTCCGCCTGCATCAAGCCCCAATTTTTAATATTTCCGTTTTTAATTTCGCTTCGCACGCTGCGCCCTTAACAGAACCAGAAGAATTTGCAGCGTTTCGGAAGGGATTTGGTGGGGTTGTCACTCTGCCCCCACGCTTTGCTGCTGGAAAATGCCGTTTCCAGGTGATTTGGGGCGTTGGGATTGGCGTGCTCGCAGCTCCCAAACAGATCCGGAGCCTCCCAGAATCAGGGAATTCCCAGTGTGGGAAACTCCCAAAGAAGGAGCTAAAGCCACCCCGTGGTGGGGACCCGGAGCTCCAGTGCCAAAGCCACTGGAAGTTTGTGGAAGTGGGGATGCTTTCCCAAAATATTTTGCCAACCAATTCTGCGGAGCTGGCAGGGCTCCAAGTGGCTCCATCGGAAAAGGGAATTTTTGTAGAGAGAAATGTGTTTTCCCTGAGAGTGCAGGAGGTGATTTGCAACTACTGCTCAGCAGGTAATATTGATCTGGAATTCCCTCAGCAACTTCCAGAGTTTTCCTTTTTCAGGAGCACTTTTGAAGTGCCACCAGCTGCGGGTTCATCCTGGCGTCACAAACCAGTTTGCATCCAAACCGGTGAGCACACGAGCCGGGGGAGCACACACGGAGCAATTCCTCTGGAATTCTGGCACTCTGGAAATCCACTCTGAGGAAATAATGCCTGCTTTTTTCACACCTCCCTACTACAAATAGAGATATAAACCTCCTGTTTGGTGGAATTATAGAATGGTTTGGGTTGGAAGGGAATTTCGAAATCATCTCTGTGGCTGCCCCTGGAAGTGTCCAGGGCCAGGTTGGACACTGGGGCTTGGAGCAGCCTGGGACAGTGGAAAGTGTCCCTGCCCTGGATTTGGATGATCTTTAAGGTCCCTTCCAGTCCAAACCATCCCGTGATCCTCCAAGATGTGCATAATGAACTAAATAACTGCAGTTATTAGAGAATTATTATATATTAATATACTGTCCATTTTTCTCTTGGCTCTGTCCTTCCACATCACTTTTTTCACTCAATCATTTCGTCCCCTGTGGAATGGGGCTCCTTACAGCAGGAGCCACGTCTCCTGTTGGATTTCTAAACTCTCTAATTCCATCTGGATCCTCCCCAAGGGCTGATTTGGACGGGGATAAAACTCAGTGGCTGCCACAGATCATCTCTGCCAAGCTTCTTCCTCATCAGCTGTGGCATGGCACAGGGATGGTGATCAGGAATCTCCTTTATTCCCGGTAGATTCTCCTGGGAGGAACTTGAGGCAGAACAACAAGTGGAGAATGACACAGGCGGGATACACAGAGAAACAGAGGCCTTGATTTAAAGGAGGGGTTGGCAGAGCCAGGTGGGTTCAGTTTTCCAGAAGAAAGGAAGAGAGGAAGGACAGTTCCAGGCATTAAGCATGGCAGAGAGGCTCAGCAGCAGGGAGGGAGCAGAACCATTCTGTGCTGGCTCCAGAACAAGTTGTGCTCCTCTAAACTGTCGATGAATTTAGGCTGGAAATGAGGAGATGATTCCTAAGGATAAGAGCAGCCCTGGATGTCTTCCAGGAGCTCTCAGACACACAAAGATGGAGTTTAAGATGGATTTTGCTCTGTAAGCGCAGAGCACGAGGTGTGGCTGGGCTGCAGGGCCCAGGAGAAGCTCTCCAGGCCCATCTTTGCCTCCATACAACCAGTTCTCTGCACCACTGGCTTCATCCAGGGAGTTTTAATTCTCCAGGACAGGCAGGAGAATGTTTGGGATCTTCTCTCTCTGCTCTGGAGCCAGGCTGGGAGAGCTGGGAGTGCTCACCTGGAGAGGAGAAGCTCCAGGGAGAGCTCAGAGCACCTAAAGGGGCTCCAGGAGAGCTGCAGAGGGACTGGGGACAAGGGACGGAGGGACAGGACACAGGGAATGGCTCCCAGTGCCAGAGGGTGGGGCTGGATGGGAGATTGGGAATCAGGAATTGTTCCCTGGCAGGGTGCTGAGGCCCTGGCACAGGGTGCCCAGAGCAGCTGTGGCTGCCCCTGGATCCCTGGCAGTGCCCAAGGCCAGGTTGGACACTGGGGCTGGGAGCAGCCTGGGGCAGTGGGAGGTGTCCCTGCCATGGCAGGGAGTTGGAATGGGATGAGCTTTAAGGTCCTTTCCAACCCAAACCATTCCATGATTCCATGATTCCATGAGTCTCAACCCTTTCCTCTGTTGATTCCCAGTCTCAAGACAAAACCATTCCTCTCAAACTCCCAGTTCCCTATGTGGACCTCCAATTCCCTCAACAATTCCCTGGATAAATCCCAGCTGTGCTGGAGCCTCCGTTGCCTTTCCAGCACCGGCATCTGTCCGGCTCCTCCAGGATTCCTTCCCTTCAGCCACAGATTTGTCCTTCCTTCATCCGCTCCCACACGGGGCAGAGTGAGGTGAGGATCCAAATCCTCAACACCTGCCCGTGTTCCCGGCAGCATTCCCAGCTCCAGGGCCTCAGCCTTGCTCAAGAGCCTCACATCCAGCTTGGAAAACAAAACAAACAAAAAAAGTGGCTTGGAATTGTTTGGCTTTTCCATCAACTAATGGAAAGAGTTATGTCATGGTGGTTAATCCGCAAGATTTCCAAGTGTCGATATATTTGAGATACCGATCTTCATATTCCAAATGCCTGGCGCTTCCTGGGATTGAAAAAAGCAGCAGATAAAGCAACAAATATGATCTCAGTCCCCAGGCAACACCTCCACTTCCACCAGTTTTTTAATTCTGCCTTTTTCTCCCCCATTTTTCCCACCACACGGAGCATCCTCAAGGATAACTCTAAATAACAAAAAAAAGGAAATTTGGGTTTCAAGCAGAGAAGTTGAGAGAACTGTATTTTATTCCAAATTTTGACACTAATTCCGTGATTTCCTAGGCAAATAATTGAGAGTTTGATTTATTACAGAGCATTTAGGAAAACCCAGGAAGCAGGAAGGTGTCTCGGAAGGATTTTTGAAGGTGTCCAAGCACCTAAACCACGGAGAAACCAATCCCCAGAGTTTTCCCTGCCTCTGGTAAACCCTCTCCCTGAATCTTCAGGCAGCCGTAAAATTGGGCAGCTCATGCCCAGGCACAGTTTTATTTTCCTTAATCAGTCCATGTCTTTTACCACGGCAGAACTGATGGATCCTGAGAGCAGAGCTGGCAGGCAGGGACAAGTATTCCCAGCTCAGTTTTGGACTTGCACAGCGATTCCCTTCTGGTTTGTTTGCTTTGATCCCCTTCCACTCCCCGAGCCCTTCTCCGTTATGTCCTTGGGAAAGTGGAGCTGATCTCTGACCCAGGGCAGGAATTTTGTGCCAGGGTTGTCCCAGAGAATTCCCTGGGCTTGTTCCTTGCTCTTTTACCTCCCTCACCTCTCCAAGGTGGAGCCTCTGCCTGCTCTTCTCCTCATTTTTGGGGTAGCATCGTTCAGCTCTACCTCAGGGGCCATTTCTGTCACCTGGGACTCTTCCTTTTCCATGGAAACACCTCAGCCTGGCTCCCTGCTTTCTCCCAGGGCTAATCTCATCTCATCCTGGAGGTGTTTGAAGTAAATATCTCTGCCTGCCCCAAGGGCGGCTTTAAACTGGATATTGGGAAGGAATCCTTCCCCATGAGGGTGGGGAATGGAATTCCCAGAGAAGCTGTGGCTGCCCCTCGGAAGTGTCCGAGGCCAGGTCAGAGCAACGTGGGAGAGTGGAAGGTGTTCCTGCCCGTGGCAGGGGTTGGAACAAAGTGATCTTTAAGGCCCCTTCTGTTCCAAACCGTTCCGCGATTCTGAAGTTTGGATGGCAAACGTTCAGGATTTGAGGTTTTCTGGTCTTTGGGGTTGTTCCCCACTGGCCCTCAAAGCATTTTCTTGGCCTTTGAACGTCCCAGTCATGAGGAAGATGAAAAGCACTGATTGCAAAACTCTGCTAAATCAAACCTCTCCGAGTTCTCTACAGACAAACCCAGTTTCTTTCCACAGCATTCTCCTCTCTAATCCCCTCTTGGCAGAACACGCCGAGGTTTGGATACCAGAGCTCAAATTACCTTCCGTGGTAAATAAAACAAACCAAAAAAAAAAAAAAAAAAAAAAAAAAAAAAAAAAAAAAAAAAAAAAAAAAAAAAAAATTAACAAAAATAATAAATAAGGGCTCCTTACCCTAAAAACAAACACCCACTGAAAACAGCTCCTCCTTCACCTGGTGCTGCCCAGGTGCCAGGAGATGCCGCTCGGATTTTGTAATTGAAGGTGTTCTTTGCCCTCAAATTCGGAACTGAACATCTCCAAACTTGAGCTGTTGCTGGGGGCCGGGCTCAGCTCCCAGGGAACAGGGACAGGACGAGAGGAATCAGCCTCGAGCCGTGCCAGGGGAGGTTTAGCTGGATGATTAGGAAAAATTTCTTCCTGGAAAAGGCAGCCGGGCCTTGGAAGGGGCTGCCCAGGGAGGTTTGGAGGTGTCCGAGGAAGGTCTGAACGTGCTCTGGGCTGGCTGGGCATCAGGCACATGATCTTGGAGGTCTTTTCCAACTTTAATTCTGGGATTTATCCACGGCTTGCGGGGGGCTCCTGTCCAAGGCTCCTGTTGCAGGCCTTTAACAGGACGTGGCATCAAACGGGATGGTTCCCTCCGGAGCCCACGTGGTGCCGGCGCTCACAGGGCTCCTTTTATGTGGCTGAGTACACACAACACCCTTAACAAACACCTCGCCGAGCCCTCCCTGTGTATTCAGCCTATTATGACCCCAACAAACCGGGATTGTTCACGGGCGAGGAACAATGGGCTGGGATGTGCTGGAGGAGGCGATCGATGACCTGGGGAAGTGCACATTAGCTAATCAACCGGGCTCCATCTGACCATTCCCAGCTTTTTTGTACAACTCTGCTCTTGAAAGCGTAGAAAAACACAAGGGTGTTCAAGAGGGATGTTAAAAAAAGCGTGGGGTTCGCCCTCAGGTTGGGATTGAATTCCAACAAGAAATTCCCCATGTCAGAGGTTTTCTTTGGTTCGTCCGTGTGGGGCAAAATGCTCAGTTCGATGCCAGGGATTCTGGGAGCTTCCAGGGTTTATTGCTCAGCTTCAGGAGCTTTTAGGGATATTCTTACCCAAAGAGACTTTTGGAATGTCTTTGGTCAGGTACATGAAAATGGGATAGAAATAGAAATATTTGGGAGCAGAAGCTGCAGGAGTTTGCATCCTCTGTCAGAAATTGCTTGGATTTGGGACCTTAAATCCCATCCATCCCACCCCTGCCATGGCAGGGACACCTCCCACTGTCCCAGGCTGCTCCCAGCCCCAGTGTCCAACCTGGCCTTGGGCACTGCCAGGGATCCAGGGGCAGCCACAGCTGCTCTGGGAATTCCATTCCAGTCCCTCTCCACCCTCCCAGGGAAGGATTTTTTTTCCCAACATCCCACCTAAACCTGTCATTTTCCAGTTTGAAGCCATTCCCTGTGTCCTGTCCCTGCAGCCCTTGGGAATTGTCTCTCTCCAGCTTTCCTGGGGCTCCTTCAGGCCCTGCAAGGCCACCCTGAGCTCAGCCCAAAGCTTCTCCTGGCCAGGCTGAACAATCCCATTTCTTCTTGGCTTTTTTGCATGTTTAATTACAATTATCAATTATTTTACATATCGCTTGGCCAATTTGGGCTCTCTCAGCTTCTCGTGAATTGAATTCAGGTGATCAATAACAACAAGAACCAAACGAAACCAAAATTCCTTTGCAAGGAAAACAATTCCTGTAAATTGCTGCATCCTCTGGCCCGTAGGAAAGACAACACTGAGTGAAAGGCGACTCTTGATTTTATTGGGGCCACGATTTACAGATTTTACCAGGGGAGCACTGGTGGTGGCCTCAGCTCTCATGGCATAAAGGTGGATTTCGCTTTCCAATTCCCACGTCCAAACAATGCTCCTCATTCTGCAACCTGTGAACAACTGCTCCGGAGCTCAGCGCCTTTGATATCCTTGAGAGCTACACAAATATGAGCAATTTGCCATGCAAAACCATTGGCAGATTTGAATTCGGGATTAATTAGTTCACGGGGGAAGGAATCCACCAGCAAACACGAGCTGCTCTGCCACACAGCAGAAAAGTGAAGAGTTGTGTTCACTTGAAAAGGGGAAAAGTGGGAAAGTGCAGGAAAAGCCCTGGGGGTGCTGGTGACAGGGGCTGGACACGAGCCCAGGGGTGCCCAGGTGGGCAAGAGGCCCCTGGCACCTGGGCTGGATGAGGAATTGTGTGTCCAGCAGGAGCAGGGCAGGGATTGTCCCTCTGTGCTCCAGGGCTGTGTCCAGCTCTGGCTCCTGCAGGAGAGCCCTGGAGGGGCTGGAGCGTGTCCAGGGCAGGGAAGGGAGCTGGGGAAGGGGCTGGAGCCCCAGGAGGGGCTGAGGGAGCTGGGGAAGGGCTGAGCCTGGAGAAAAGGAGGCTCAGGGGGAACCTTGTGGCTCTGCACAAGCCCCTGACAGGAGGGGACAGCGGGGGGGGGTCGGGCTGTGCTCCCAGGGAACAGGGACAGGAGCAGAGGGAACGGCCTCAGCCTGGGCCAGGGGAGGCTCAGCTCGGACAGCAGCAGGAATTTCCCCATGGAAAGGGGGCTCAGGCCTTGGCAGGGGCTGCCCAGGGAGCTCTGCAGTGCCCATCCCTGCAGGTGGCACCTGGAGGTGGCACTCGGTGCTCTGGGCTGGGGACAAGGTGGGCACGGGGCACGGCTGGCACTGCCTGGGCTGGGAGGGATTTGCCAGCCCCTGGGATTCCATGGAAAGGGAAGGAGACATTTCAAGTGAGGGAAATCCATCCCTGGGTGTTTGTGCCAGGCTCTTGTGTCCAGGGTGGTCTCCAGCATCCTCCTCCCCCTGCCTTGGCCAGCAGGAGCTGCAGGACCAGCCGGGCACCTGACGGAGTCAGGGAGGGAGGGAAGGAGGGAGGAAGGAAGAGAAAGAGAGAAAGAGAGAAAGAAAGAGAGAAAGAGAGAAAGAGAGAAAGAGAGAAAGAGAGAAAGAGAGAAAGAGAGAAAGAGAGAAAGAGAGAGAGAGAGAAAGAGAGAAAGAGAGAAAGAAAGAAAGAAAGAAAGAAAGAAAGAAAGAAAGAAAGAAAGAGAGAAAGAGAGAAAGAAAGAAAGAAAGAAAGAAAGAAAGAAAGAAAGAAAGAAAGAAAGAAAGAAAGAAAGAAAAAGAAAGACAAACAGCTGTGCTAATCCCTGTGCTTGTTAGATCATGTTCAGAAGCTCCCAAGCTGCCATGGCAGGGCACGGTTTTGTTTCAGGAGGGTGGTGCCTACCGAGGGCACGTCCATGTGATTTTTGTGTTTGTACATTAAACATTTCCCCAAGATGTAATTCCTTCCCTCCTGCACTCAGAATAAAGAGACTTTACGAGCCGAGCTGCCTCCAGAAGGCAAGCACAGGAGGGCTGCTGGGGCAAGATAGGGCAAATGGAAATGTGTCTGAGCTGGCTGCTCCACCCAGCCTCTCATCTTTTAGAGAGAAAAGGAAAAAAAAAAAACAAAACAACAACAAAACAAAACCCATAAATGTTTCCAGCGAGCCGGAGAGGCCAGGCCTGATGAGCGCAGACGGTCTGCAGGCATCTGCCCAAGGAGCTGACGCTTGGCTGGTACATCCTCCTCTGATTTATGTTGTGTGTGTGCGTCTTAAGCCTTAAATTGTCGAGTCTCTGGCTGGCTGCGGCGGGATTACGGGAGGCTTGGAGGGTGTTTGCAGCTCGCAGAGCTGGCGCTGATACCGGGGCTCCTGGCGCTGAGTCAATCCCAATCTCACACCTGTCTGAGACAATGAGGGCCTTGTTGCACACATCTCCACCAAAGGCTGTCATCCCACTTGTATTTCGTGTTGGAAGGAGGAAAAAAAAAGTTTTAAAAAAATAAAGGGAGGAGTGAGGGAGCGCTGTCTCCTCACGAGGCACATGTCCCTCTTTTCTGTGTGGGAAAATGTATTTACAGGCCCGAAGGGAGAGATGGAGAGTTTATGTACGAGGAATGGAGTGACAGGACAAAGGGAGGCTGCAGACTGAGGGCAGGTTTCGATTAAATATCAGATATTCGCCTTGGCTGTGCGTCCTTGCCCTCGGGGTCTCCCTTCAGCCACTCTTTGTCCCCCGGTTCTGCAGCACAGATGTCTTAGAGGTGCTCCCTGTGGAAGCTGGAATGGTGAAGAACCTTCTCCTGCCCCTTCTCTTTTGTCATTCCTGGTGCTGAGCTGGCGGCAGAGGGAGCCAGGGGGTGCACACCCATCCTGGGCAGGTTTTTCCATTTAATCTGTGCTTGTAGGAAGGGGCTGGAGCCCCAGGAGGGGCTGAGGGAGCTGGGCAAGGGCTGAGTCTGGAGAAAAGGAGGCTCAGGGGGAACCTTGTGGCTCTGCACAAGCCCCTGACAGGAGGGGACAGCCGGGGGGGTCGGGCTGTGCTCCCAGGGAACAGGGACAGGAGCAGAGGGAACGGCCTCAGCCTGGGCCAGGGGAGGCTCAGCTCGGACAGCAGCAGGAATTTCCCCATGGAAAGGGGGCTCAGGCCTTGGCAGGGGCTGCCCAGGGAGCTCTGCAGTGCCCATCCCTGCAGGTGGCACCTGGAGGTGGCACTCAGAGCTCTGGGCTGGGGACAAGGTGGGCACGGGGCACGGCTGGCACTGCCTGGGCTGGGAGGGATTTGCCAGCCTCAGGGATCCCGGGATTCTCTGCCCGTGGCATTCTTGCTGCAGCCTCCATTCTTTGCCCCAAAACATCTTCTTGAGCAGCAAAGTCGGGAGGGGAGAGGGAAAAGGAGAAGGAGGCACCTCTACCCTGCAGTGAGATGGAAAAGGGTCGGAATCAGAGCCAAACACAACTCCTTGCTCTCCTCCCCGGCCCAGCTGAGGCTCTGCCCTTGCACCTCGCTGGGAGAGGAAAAGGAAGGGTGAACTCCTCGAGGAGCGAGCACAAAGACAGATGGCAAAGCTCCTGCTGCCGGTACTTGCACGCCTTTGTTTGAGCACCCAGGAAAAGGCCCCGAGGTGAGAAAGGCAGACAGGAGCTCGATGTTATCCACCTTATCGATGTTATCTCCTCCAAACCTCGCTCCCGGTCCAGCGGTGGCCACTCTCCAGCGCTGCCGGGCTGCTGGGGAGCAGGAACGGCTCCTTCAGCCTTCCCAAACAGCATTTCTGCCTCGGGGCCCCAATCCTTCCAACATTTTCCTTGGGAATTGTCTGGCTTTGCCTCTTTGCGTCTCACGCTGGGCTGCTCTGGAAGTTCAGCCCGGTTGAGAGAGGGTGAGGATGGGGAAGAGCTGCTGGAGCACCGGGGGATGGATCCTTTCCTGCTTCATTCCTTGGCAGGAGGTGCCAGGGCAGCTCTGAAATCGTTTCGGGATCGCGGTAAGGGGGGAAAAAATGAGTAATGCAGACTCTTAATTGAAACAGATGAAAGAGCTGCACAAATAAACAAAGAGGATTTTTTGGGGTTTTGGTTTTTGTTTTTTTTTTTTTTGGCGTTGTTTTGTTTCTCTGGCGGCCTCAAAATATCAACAACTGCAAAACAACGCCAGCCAATGTGTAATTGTGGATGAAGTCAAACCAATCGTTTCCAAATGTTGCTGGGGTTGTTTTTTTTTTTTTAATTGTGGAAATGCAGATATTAAAAAAAAAAAAATTAAATTCAATAATAATAATAATAATTCAATTCTTGAAGTTCTTCCCTCCTGACCGAACCGCCAATATAATCGACAGCAACCTTGGGTTTTTGCCGCTGCGTTGGATTTTTTTACATTAAACATAAAAACATTTGGCCTTACCCCTATTTAAATAATATTCGCTTATGTATCAAGATTGTGTTTAGCTTTGAGACGGTTTCTTGAAATGGGAAAAAGTTCCTTTTGCTCACAGTGATGACTTTGGGCTCTCCTTGCCACGGCTGCCCAGAGCTGCTCTGCTCAGCACATTGTGGCAGCTCAGATGTGTTCAGCGGGGTTTCTGAAAACTTTCTGGTTTGCAGAATTGCAAAGGGACAGCGAGAATTTCACGGGATATTTTGGGGCAGACGGGCCGCTCACGGGGTTGTGCTTGAAAAGAGATTTTAGCAAGCTGGACTTTTCGAATCCGGGAGTTTTTGGGGAGCTAAAGGTCAGGGTTTGGCATCTAAAGGTCGATTTTGATGTTGTTTAATACAGAAAGTGAAACTCCTATTTGTATAAAACATCCAGCATTTCCCATTCCGTCAAAGAAATCTTCCCCAGCCTGGCAAAACAACGGCACTTTGTTGGTTAAGACTGGGAATTACTGTATTTCTTCCACACCGGGACATTTTGCAACGTTTGACGTGTGTTGACACTTCTGTTCTCCACGGGATTACAACTTTCCTTCCACGCTGTTCTTCCTCACTCCACCCTGGCTGCTCACACCTCCCTGCACACAAACCTGGAACCAGGAGAGTGATGGAAGAGCACAAAATTTAGGGAAGCAGGGCAGGGATTGTCCCTCTGTGCTCCAGGGCTGTGTCCAGCTCTGGAGAGCCCTGGAGGGGCTGGAGCGTGTCCAGGGCAGGGAAGGGAGCTGGGAAGGGGCTGGAGCCCCAGGAGGGGCTGAGGAGCTGGGAAAGGGCTGAGCCTGGAGAAAAGGAGGCTCAGGGGGAACCTTGTGGCTCTGCACAAGCCCCTGACAGGAGGGGACAGCCGGGGGGGTCGGGCTGTGCTCCCAGGGAACAGGGACAGGAGCAGAGGGAACGGCCTCAACCTGGGCCAGGGGAGGCTCAGCTTGGACAGCAGCAGGAATTTCCCCATGGAAAGGGGGCTCAGGCCTTGGCAGGGGCTGCCCAGGGAGCTCTGCAGTGCCCATCCCTGCAGGTGTCACCTGGAGGTGGCACTCGGTGCTCTGGGCTGGGGA
The DNA here is from genome assembly GCF_015227805.2 of Hirundo rustica. Classification (NCBI taxonomy): domain Eukaryota; kingdom Metazoa; phylum Chordata; class Aves; order Passeriformes; family Hirundinidae; genus Hirundo; species Hirundo rustica. The sequence continues at coordinate 117,699,697 of NC_053451.1, forward strand.
CAAGGTGGGCACGGGGCACGGCTGGCACTGCCTGGGCTGGGAAGGGTTTGCCAGCATCAGGGATTTGGGGATTCTGTGTGGTTGTCCCAAGTTTCCCACAGGAAAAGCTCCAGGAGAAGTGGCAGGGACGTGTCCAGGACTTGGGACATCCGCAGCTGCCCCCAGGTATCACTGACACATAGCTCCGGTGATTTCCCTTTTCAATTCCCCCTTCCCTGCCCCGAGCGCTCTGATGCCAAGTCTGTGTCCAGAGCATTTCTGGCTGATCCCTGAGCATTCCCAGCCCTCTGCCTGCTTCTTCAGGGCTGTCACATTTGGCACCTTGCTTTGGAAGGACACTGAAGGGTTTCTGTGTGGGTTGATTTGATTTTCTTCCCCTTTTCACCTTCAGAAGCACCAGAGAAGCACTTTGACCCTCAAAACTCCCACTCCCTTCCCCTTCAGATTTAGAACCAGCTTGTTCTGAGCAGGGACAGCACCCAGGGAGCCAGGCCAGGAGGGACTGAGGTTGGATTTTAGGGAAAGGTTCTTCCCCCAGAGGGTGCTGGCACTGCCCAGGCTCCCCAGGGAATGGGCACGGCCCCGAGGCTGCCAGAGCTCCAGGAGCCTTTGGACAGCGCTGCCAGGGATGCACGGGCTGGGATTGTTGGGGGTCTGGGCAGGGACAGGGCTTGGGTTGATGATCCTGTGGGTTTATTCCCACTCAGGATATTCCACCATTCCATGATATCCAGAGGACATTTCCATGTGCCCCGCAGAGCTGATCCAGCTGAGCTGGATCCAGTGCGTGCCTTGAACCCACAACTGTTGCAAAAGATCGAACACGGAGATGAGTCCTTGCCTTCCCCCAGACCTCTGCCCCTGGCTGTGCCCCTGCAGCCCCTCTGCTCCAGGGTGGCTCAGGGACAGGTCCTGCTGTCACCTCCCGTGGCCACGGCCCGGGGGGAAGGGGCTGCTGCATTCCCCAGCCGCTCTCCAAGTGCCGAGGGATTCCAGAGAGGAAGCAAAACATTTCTCCAGGGGTACTTTAAACGGATTTCTGTCCTGAATGCCCCTGACCGGGCACTGAGCTGGGGTTTTCAGCACCTGCTCCTGGGCTCGAGTGGTTTTCCATCTGGCTTGTGCAGATCTCAAATCACGAGAGTTTCAGGGAGCAGATCCCTCAGGAGAGTTTTCAACAAGCCTGGTTTAGCTGAGGATCACAGCGAGCCACAGCTCCTCAGTCACCTTTTACACCACGACCTGTGCGTGGCTCCGAGTCTGTGCAGAGAGGTGCTCCCGTGGAGAGGACCTCACTTCCCACAAAGCTGCCCTCTGGAGAGAGGTTCCATCCGGCAGGATTCCTCTCAAGGTGACTTCGGCAGTTCGAGTATGAAGGTTGCATTTGATATGTCACCTCCTCAGTCAAACGAGCCGGGGTGTCTTCAGATCATCAGAGATCTGCTCATTACCGAGAGTTGGTTTTTAATCTTCGGTGGGATTTAAGAGAATCCGAGCAGATTTCCGTTTGGGTTTGGGGGGTGACTGTGTGCCCCTGGACGAATCCTCCTTTGTCAGAGTTTGTGGTGCTTTCTTCTGAGCGCTTGGGATGGCACCATGAAAGTGGAAACGGCTGTCATCTTCAAAGGCCTCTTTTATTCTGACAAAACTCCACCTTACGCACCCGTATTAACAATCTGTTGCCATCCTAATTAGTTCACATCAAGGTCAGTGTTTGGTGGGGGATAAAATGGCTGTAAAGCTCCAGAGAGCAGCTTGTTCTTCCGCTGCTTTCATGCTGGAGAAGAGCAGGGAGCAGTGAAAGTGGAAAAGAGGAGATGGATGAGGACTTTTTGTTTATCTCTGGGCTAAAGGACTTGGATGCAGGGTAATTAGTTCACATCGTCAGGAGCAACCTGCGAGGCACCTGAGGCCACGCTGCGCTCGCTCATTTATCACCCAGTGAACTGCAGAAACTCCTTCACTCAATCCTTTTCCTTCAGGCGCTGATTTCCCAGTGGGAATAACACATCCAAGGGGATTTCAGCCTGGGATTTGTCTTGAAATGCAGACACGGAGCTGGAAATGTGTTACTGTGGCAGGAACTCGTGACTGCCCAGAGCAGCTGTGGCTGCCCCTGGATCCCTGGCAGTGCCCAAGGCCAGGTTGGACACTGGGGCTGGGAGCAGCCTGGGACGGTGGAAGGTGTCCCTGCCCATGGCAGGGGGTGGAATGGGATGAGTTTTCTGATCTCCAGGGGATCAGAACATCCTCACAGGAGCAGCAGGGTCGGGTCCAGCCCATGGCTGTGGAAGCTTTGCCCAAGAGAGGAAGGTGCAGCTTTGGCCCCACAATATAAGAAGGATTTAAAGCTCTTGGAGTGGCCAAAGGAGGGACACGAGGATGGGGAAGGGTCTGGAGGGGCCACACGAGGAGAGGATGAGGGAACCTGGATTGTCCAGCTGGAGGAGAGGAGGCTGAGGTCAGACTTCACTGGGAGTGCAGCTCGTGCCAAGGGACAGCTCTGGGCTCTGCTCCTGGCACAGCACCCAGGGAGCGGCTGGAGCTGTTCCAGCAGGGATTGAGGTTGGATTTTAGGGAAAGGTTCTTCCCCAGAGGGTGCTGGCACTGCCCAGGCTCCCCAGGGAATGGGCACGGCCCTGAGGCTGCCAGAGCTCCAGGAGCCTTTGGACAGCGCTGCCAGGGATGCACGGGCTGGGATTGTTGGGGGTCTGGGCAGGGACAGGAGCTGGATCCATGATCCCTGTGGGTTTATTCCAGCTCAAGATATTCCATCATTCCATGATTTAATCCCACGTCTGCAACCAGTGACTCAGAGTCACTTCCAGGTGCTGGCTCAGGGAATATCTCTCAGTTTCCTCCAGTCTTGCTTCACCCTGTGCAGGGGAAACTTCTGAGGCTCATCCAGGCCGGGGCTCGTTTCGCTGAGCTCCAGCCGCCTGTGCCCCGCGTGTCTGACACAGTCACGGGCTATCTCTGCCATCGAGGAGGGAAACAGCTGTTCCTGGGCTGTGATTCACCCTCCTGGCTCGGCTGGGATGTCTCCCTAAGGGTGAAACAACCCGAACCCCACCAGCGTCTGCGGCTCTGCCCTGCTGGCAGCAAAGTCTGCAGTCTAGACAGGCAGCTCCGCAGCTCTCAGGTGGGCCGGATCCCCCCCGGGAGCCGGGACGGCGGGAGACGGCCTGATTAAGCTTCGTACGCAATTAACGGGAGTTGCCTGCGTTTCCAGGGCACGATTTCCCCGCCCGAGCGCTGCCCCTCACCTGACCCTTCGGGAAGGGCTGGAGGTGGGAATTCAGCGGCACAAAGCAGATCCACCTCCCCCGAGCTGCTGCTGCGGGTGAACTTTCCCCGCCGGGGTGACAGCGGGTGATTTCTCTGACTCAGCCCAACCCCAGCCTTGCCCTTCTCCCCCGTGCTCCGGCTAAAACCTGGGATTGCGGGAATTCCTCGGGAGGCAGCGTGGGGATTCAAGGGATTCTTCAGCTGTGGAGGCACTCCCGGAGCTGGAGAGGCTCAGGAGAGCGGAGTGCGGGACCCGGAGCAGCCGGGGAGGGCACGGGTGGGGCAGGAGATGTCACACCCGGCAGGGTTTGGCACCGGGGAGGCTCCCGCAGGTCATCCCCCTCCAGACGGGGATTCCTCAGGGATTTATCCCCGCGGATTTACGGGGAGCAGCGACCGCTCCAGGAGGTGCCATCCCCTCGTCCCTGAGGCTGCGGGTGTCGCCTCCCGGCAGGGCACAAGGGGGGACAGCGGTGACATCAGCCGCCCGCCGCCGCCCCCGTGCCGTGTCCCTGAATTCCCGATTCCCGCTGGCCGTCTGGCCTTGGGGACAAACTCCCAGATAGGGCAGGACACGGCAGCGGCACCGAGTCTGGCAGGGCAAGGTCAAGGTTGAATTCTTTTATTTTTATTTTCTCTTCTTTTTTTTTTTTTTTTTTTTTTTTTTTTTTTTTTTTTTTTTTTTCATGCCTCGCCCGCGCGGGGAGGGAGGAGGAGGAGGAGGATTGGGAGGAAGGGGAGGGTGGGACGGAATCTCCCCGTCGAGCAAATACCCGCGGCTCTGCCGGCGCTGGCTCACACCTGGGAGGCAAAGAACAACGCGGCGGCGCTCGGCTTTGCGAGCCGGGCTGTCCGCGGCACTCCGCGCTTCTCCCGGCCGGGAGGAGCGCAGGGACGGCTCGCGTTTCACCGGAGCACTCCGTGCACCGACCTGCTGGGATTGTGAAATCCCGCTTTTCACACCCCCGGGCTGGCTTGCGCTCCCCGCTGCTGGCTCCGAGAGGGGTTTTTAGGGGACCCCGTGGGGCGCTGCTGGTTCCTTCAGGGCGCACGTAAAGCTCCGAGCAGCTCGTTCGGGGCAGCATGAAACTCGAGGGATAAACTTTATCCCCGAAACATCCACAGCTGCTTTCTCCCGCTGCCTTCAAGATCATCTCGCTGTCGCTGCAGCACCAACTCTCTTGGCGTGGATGTGAGGAGACTGAAGGATTTTTTTTATTATTTTTTTTTTTTTAAACCCAACCTTTGGGATGCGCTCCTTTAGTTTTCCTCCTTCCCTGGCAGCTCTTTCTAGAGAAAAGCTGGTGAAAAATCCTCCCCCACCGCAGCTAGGACAGGCTCAGCCAGCTGGTTTGAAAGGTTTCTGCTCGAGGCCCATGTTTGTCCCCTTAATTTCAGGAGGCGATGCCTTAGCGTGGAGAAACCCCCTCGCTCCCCCATCCCAAAGGTTTTATTTTTAGAGGCTCCATAACTCCTCCAGGCTTCTCAGAGCTCCAGGAACAGTGAAATAAACCGACAGCAAACACCGAGGCGGGAGGTGCCTGGCCAAAGATCCCTTTGTCCCGGGGAACAGCCGGGGATTTGGGATCCTCTCCCACCCCAAAACCCCGCGGCGCGTCTGTCACCGTCGCTGTCAGACAGAACCGCTCCTGTCACCTGTCAGCAGCCCCAGAGGGGCTCCAGAGGGAGCAGGGAAGCCTCATCCCCCACAAATTCCCAGCGGAAAGGAGAAACCCTTTGGAAAACTTTCCCCCGGGGGTGCCCCCGGTGCCACGGGCTGGCACCTGGAGGGGCACCGGCCCAAAGGGGGGAAAAAAAAAGGAAAAAAAAAAAAAAAAAAAAAGAGCGGCTGGTGGAATTTTACAGTTCTCTGGGTAATTTTCCAGCTCCGCCGTTCCAGGGCTGAGAACGCCAGCCTTGTGCGGCCGCTGCCCTCCCTGCCCGGGACGGACCGGGCCTTTTTGGAAAGTCCCCCTTTATTAATGCCAATGACTAATTGCTTCAGCCGCCGGGACTGCCGCACCTTTCTGGCCGCGCTGCGTTGGGCTGGGGATGAGCTGGGTGCCGAGGGAGGGGAGGGAAGAGGGGAGGGAGGGCTGAGTCATTTTTGCACGCCTGGCTTCGAGCAGGTCAGAGGCATTCCAGACCCTTTCCCCCTTTTTTTTTTTTTTTTTTTTTTTAATTTAATTTTTTTTTTTTACTTCCCGTTGCTCCACCTGGAGCCGGCCGGGGAAGAGAGGCAGAGCCGGGCGGGAGGTGACGGCAAAAGCAGGAGGAAAAGCCGCGCTGGAAAATTTTTTTTGGCATTTTCCCGCCGAGCACGAAAAGCACACGGGGTATTTCTGTGCTCACAGGTCATTTCCTCGATTAGGCAAGAGAGCTCGGTGAACGAACAAGCCCGGTCAAGACCGCTCCTGCCTCACGCTCCGAGGGAAGGCAAAGCGACAGCGGGAGAAGTTTCCCTTTGGAAAGATTAGCGAACGGCAGCGGGGGAAAGAGGGAGGGGGAAGAGACAAATCCCAGCCTCGGAAAAGCTTTTTTGGGTGATTCAGGAGCCGGCTCTCCTCCTCTGGAGTGCCCGGAGTTTGGCAGCACCGAGCCGGTGCCCGCTGCCGGCTGCCGCCTCTCCCATTCCGGGCAGGAATTGCGGAGCCGCTTTTGGGTTTTGTTGCGTGTGACTGACAGAAATCCGAGCGGCTTGCGAGAGAAAAGCCCGGCAGCGGTTTCGCAACTCCTCCGGCCGCGCCGAGGATGGGGCGGGGGGGGGGGTTGAGATGACAATTAGCGGTTAATGAGGCGCTCGGCGCTGCCCGCGCCGCCCCTCCCCGTCCTGGCCGGGCAAAAATCGCTTCGTGGGTTTTTTTTGTGAGGGTTTTTATTTTTGTGTGTCAGGTGTTCCGGGCAGGGGAGGGCGGATTGGAGCCGGCAGGAGTGATGAGGGAGGTGGAAAGGCCGGGGAGGGCAGGAGGCCTGGCAGGAGGGGAGCTGGGAGTGAGAGGGGGTGAAGGGAATGAGAGAGGGATGAAGGGAATGAGAGGAGGATGAAGGGAAGGAGAGGGGATGAAGGTGGGAATGAGAGGAGATGAAGGGAGCGAGAGGAGGATGAAGGGAATTAGAGAGGGATGAAGGGAATGAGAGGAGGATGAAGGGAATGAGAGGGGATGAAGGTGGGAATGACAGGAGGATGAAGGGAATAAGGAGGATGAAGGGAATTAGAGAGGGATGAAGGGAATGAGAGGAGGATGAAGGTGGGAATGAGAGGAGGATGAAGGTAGGAAGGAGAGGAGGATGAAGGGAATTAGAGAGGGATGAAGGGAATGAGAGGAGGATGAAGGGAATGAGAGGAGGATGAAGGTGGGAATGAGAGGAGATGAAGGGAATGAGAGGAGGATGAAGGTGGGAATGAGAGGAGATGAAGGGAAGGAGAGGGGATGAAGGGAAGGAGAGGGGATGAAGGTGGGAATGACAGGAGGATGAAGGGAATGAGAGGAGGATGAAGGGAATTAGAGAGGGATGAAGGGAATGAGAGGATGAAGGGAAGGAGAGGGGATGAAGGTGGGAATGTGAGGAGGATGAAGGTGGGAATGTGAGGAGGATGAAGGTGGGAATGAGAGGAGGATGAAGGTGGGAATGAGAGGAGGATGAAGGAGGGAATGAGAGGAGGATGAAGGGAATGAGAGGAGGATGAAAGTGGGGATGAGAGGAGGATGAAGGTAGGAATGAGAGGAAGATGAAGGTGGGAATGAGAAGAGATGAAGGGAGTGAGAGGAGGATGAAGGTGGCCGTAAGAGGAGGAGGATGAAGGTGGCAGTGAGAGGGGGGATGAAGGGAATGAAAGGGGGATGAAGGTGGGGGTGAGAGGAGGAGGAAGAGAACGAGAGGAGGATGAAGGTGGCACTCCCATCTTCATGAAGATGGCAGTGAGAGGGGGGTGAAGGGAGTGAGAGGAGGAGGAAGGGAATGAGAGGGGATGAACAGAATGAGAGGAGAAGGAAGGGAATGAGAGGAGGACGAAGGTGGCACTCCCATCTTCATGAAGGTGGCAGTGAGAGGGGGATGAAGTAATGAGAGGAGGATGAAGGTGGCCGTGAGAGGAGGAAGGTGGCGGTGAGTGGAGGATGAAGGAAGTGAGAAGAGGATGAAGGGAATGAGAGGGGACGAAGGAAGTGAGAAGAGGATGAAGGGAATGAAAGGAGGATGAAGGCAGCAGGGAGAGGAAGATGAAGGAAATGAGAGGGGGATGAAGGCAGCAGTCTGGCCCATCCCGAGGTGTACCTGCTCCCGCCCCGCTCCACGGCCTGACTCACATCCTGCTGCTGCTTCCTGCAGCTCCCAGGAACGCCGGATGATGCCGGGATCCAGGCTGGCAGCGCCGCTTGGCTGGGAGCAGCAGCAGCAGCAGCGTGTGACCCGCGGGGACACGCGGAGCTCTCCCTGCGCTCCAGGGCCTCACACACATCCACGTTTGCCTGGCAGCTCCCGGGTGCTCCGGGATCCGTCACCTGGTTTGGATCCGGAGCTTTTAACGCGGCATTTTCTGCTCAGAACGTACAAATCCTGTGGGGGTTCCCTTTCAGCCAGCGTGGTTTGTTTGTTACGTTGAAATAGAGGGAGGATTTTTGCCGTGACCTCAAGGAAAAACCTGACCTGGGGTTTATGAATCACCCACTGAAAATTGCTGATCTGTGGCATCCCAACAGGATGGCACCGTTCTTGGAGAGATCTTTTATTCTTCCCAGAGCAGCTGTGGCTGCCCCTGGATCCCTGGCAGTGCCCAAGGCCAGGTTGGACACTGGGGCTTGGAGCAGCCTGGGACAGTGGGAGGTGTCCCTGCCGTGGCAGGGGTGGGATGGGATGAGCTTTAAAATCCCTCCCAACCCAAACCAGCCTGGGATTCCATGATTCCCCACTAAAACCGAGGGAAGGAGGGAATGACTTCGTTGTTGTTGTGCCTTTTCCCGGAGAACACCAGGTGCTGTTTGGTTCCAGTCTGTGGAATTCCCTCACTCTGAGAGCTTTAATTGGCCAAGAGTGATAATTTGTAGTGCTTAAATTTAAGTGCAGAACACCATTTAAAAAAAAAAAAAAAAAAAAAAAAAAAACAACCACACAGCTGGAGACTGAGAATTTTGGGGGCTTCATCCAGCAGTGAGGATGAAAAATCCAAAGGGGGAGGCTGGGGAAGAGAGAGGAGCCTGTGGAGTTGTTGTCCCGTGTCCTCAGTCGAGAGGATTTATGGCCATCACCGAGGATGAGGTGGCTTTGGACACTGGGGCTTGGAGCGGCCTGGGACAGTGGAAATTGTCCCTGCCATGAAAAGGGTGGCACTGGGTGGGCTTTGAGGTCCTTCCCAACCCAAACCAGTCTGGGATTTTGTGATTCCACAGGTGTCCCTTACATTGTTCCCCCTCCAAAATAGAATCACCATCCCAGGACTTTCTTTGTCCCAGTGATTTCTACTTCCTCTGTGCTTTGGGGCAGTTTTCTGGAGCAGAGGAGGCTCTGGGAGAGCTCAGGAGTTGTGCTGTGCTTTTGACAGAGGCCTTGACCCGTACGACCCCTACTGAGTGATTTACTGAAAATATTTGGTGAAGTCACAAACTTTTTTTTTTTTTTTTTTTTTTTTTTTTCTTCTCTCATTAGAGACTAATTTTTACTTGTGGCAGTTATTTGAAGTTTAGTTATAATTGGTGTACGAAACCCCACCGCCAGTTCCTGCTTGCTTTTTTTATTGCACAGTTTTAACACAGGAATTTTATTGTGATTTTTTTTTCTTTCGGTAAATCTATTTTGTGATTTTTAACGCATTTATTTTTCCTTACTGTGCTCGAATTGAAATGAGACTTGATATCAAGGCAGTGTAAGCGTACCGACAGGCCACAAAACGCAGCAAACGACACTTTTCAGAATAATCTGCATCCATGACTTCTCAGAAACAGCTCTGGGGCCGAGCTGTGCTCCGTGTCACACCTGGCAGGGGTTTGCTTGCCCTCCTTCCCCGGGCAGGTCCTGCTGGGCAAGGATGGCTCCAGGTCCTGGCAGATCCGCCTGGGATGCAGGCGCCATCCGAGGAGAGGCTGAGGGAATTTGGATTATCCAGCTGGAGGAAAGGAGATGGAGGGGAAACTCACTGGGATTGCAGCTCCTCAGAGGGACAACTCGGATCTCCGCTCCTGGGACAGGGACAGCGCCCAGGGAGCGGCTGGAGCTGTTCCAGCAGGGATTGAGGTTGGATTTGAGGGAAAGGTTCTTCCCCCAGAGGGTGCTGGCACTGCCCAGGCTCCCCAGGGAATGGGCACGGCCCCGAGGCTGCCAGAGCTCCAGGAGCCTTTGGACAGCGCTGCCAGGGATGCCCGGGCTGGGATTGTTGGGGGTCTGGGCAGGGACAGGGGCTGGATCCATGATCCCTGTGGGTTTATTCCCACTCAGGATATTCCATCATTCCATGCCCCCTCCTATGCACCCCTCTCTTGGACACCCCCAGGGGATGCGTTTTGAGGTAATTCCCGGTTGGGAACAAGCAGGAGCCGTTCCCAGAGCGCTGTGGGGGCTCCGGGAAGCCGCAGCTCGGGGTTTTGGGGGGTTTTGAGGGGTTTTGAGGGGTTTTGGGGGGTCCGGGGCTCTCGGGGCCAACGCTGCCCGGAGCGCCAGCGCCACCCAGCGGCCACACCGCGCAACAGCCCCCCCCCGCGGGCACAGCTGGGCCGGCGAACATCTGGCGAAACATCTGGGAAAACAGCTGGAAAAGCAGCCGGGAACGCTGGAAACCGGCGCGAGCGCCCCGCTCCCGGTAGAGGGTTTTTTTTTTTGTTTTTTTCAGCCCCGTCCCTGCCCCCGGAGCGCCTTTGGTTAAGTGGTTCAAGGGTTGCGCAACCTCCGCGCGGGTTAATTACAACTGTTAATTACAGCTGTTAATTACAGCTGCGGAGCGCCCGGAGAGCGCCGCGATTTCGGGGCAATAAAGCAAGACGAGGCACGAAAGAGGGTTCAGGAGCCGGCGTTTAATGAGGGGAAGGGGACGGGAGGCCGCAGGAGAGGTGCGAATTATTGCCCCGTAATTCTCGCCCTGCAGCGGCTGGGTGCAATTAATAACTGTTTTCACGTTCGAGATGCGTTTTCTCACACCGTTAAAAAAAAAAAAAAAAAAAAAAAAAAAGGCAGGAATGGAAATTAATCACTAGCGGGAGGAGCAACCTCGCTGGTTTCATGGTGTTTTGAGGGGTTTTTTCAGTGATTTGGGGGATCCTGTCCGGCTTTAAATCTGCGCAGACCCAAAGCTCTTGAGGTTATTTCCTTGTGTCGAAGTTGTTCTCCCTGGAAATCTCTTCACAACAGCTGGGAAGCAACTCCCGTTTATTTGCACCAGGTTTTCACCAGGTTAACCTCAACCACTCCGGTTTCCCATGCCAAGCTCCCAGCTCCCGAGCCCTCTTTATTTGGGAAGCAGGAAAGACTTTGTTGCCTGTTTTTTTTTTTGTGGTTTTTTTTTTTTTTTTTTTTTTTTTAATGTGTTCAATTCCAACCCGTTCCCGTTTAATTCGTGGAAACCTGAAAGCTGAAGGGAAGCAGACATCCCCAAAATAAAACCTTGTTTGAGGCCCTCGATCCAGCAGCTGGGAACGCAAACCTTGACTTTACTGGGAGCTGGGTCTGCCTCTCGGTGCTGAAACTGGGCCATAAAAACGCAATTCCAGGGATACTTTTCTCCCCTCCTTATTAAAAACCCGGGAGGGCGGTGCCTGGGGTTATCAGCACAACCTGCTTTCGTGTGTGTGTGTGTGTGTGTGTGTGTGTGTGTGTACATCTGTAATTCGCTGTATTAACATCCCTCAGCCGAGTGCAGCTCCTTAACCAGCCCGAGGGCAAAGAGGGAATCTTTAAGAGCGAACTCAGGGATTGGGAATGCAGGTAGCCAGACGGAAAATTGATTCGTTGTTTGAGCCTTCACTTAAGAAAGACTTAATGGGATGAGGAGATTAATAAAGGAGGTTCCCTGGGGCTGCTGGCGTTGCTTTGGGGAGCCCAGAGGTCAAGATAACAGGAAATGGATGAGGTGGGTCAGGTATTTCCAGGATTTCTGTGGATGTCCTTACGGAGATTTCGGTTCGTTATTTGATTTTTTAGTCAAGGCAATTGCAGCTTTGTGCACTGATGTTTTTCCTTCTGGGGTGCACAGGACGAGCATTTCCCAGCAGGTCAGGGCTGATCCTGCCCCTCTGCCCAGCCCTGGAGGCACCTCTGGGTGCTGTGTCCAGCCCTGGATCCTCAGCACAGCAGGGATGGGAGCTCCTGGAGCTGGGGAAGGGCCTGGAGCAGCTCCGTGCCCAGGAAAGGCTGAGGGAGCTGGGGCTGCTCAGCCTGGAGAGGAGCTCAGCTGAGAGGGGCCTCAGCCCTGGCTGTCCCTGGGTGTCTGTCCCTGTCTGTCTGTCCCTGGGTGTCCCTGTCTGTCCCTGGGTGTCCCTGTCTGTCTGTCCCTGTCTGTCTGTCCCTGTCTGTCTGTCTGTTCCTGTCTGTCCCTGGGTGTCCCTGTCTGTCTGTGTGTCCCTGTGTGCCCTTGTCTGTCTCTGTCTGTCTGTCTGTCCCTGTCTGTCTGTCCCTGTCTGTCCCTGTCTGTCCCTGTCTGTCCCTGTCTGTCTGTCCCTGTCTGTCCCTGGGTGTCCCTGGGTGTCCCTGTCTGTCTGTCCCTGTTTGTCTGTCTGTCCCTGTTTGTCTGTCTGTCCCTGTCTGTCCCTGTCTGTCTGTCTGTCTGTCTGTGTGTCCCTGTCTGTCCCTGTCTGTCTGTCTGTCTGTGTGTCCCTGAGTGTCCCTGAGTGTCCCTGTGTGTCCCTGTCTGTCCCTGTCTGTCTGTCCCTGTCTGTCTGTCTGTCCCTGTCTGTCTGTGTCCCTGTCTGTCCCTGTCTGTCTGTCCCTGTCTGTCTCTGTCTGTTCCTGTCTGTCTGTCTGTCCCTGTCTGTCTGTCCCTGTCTGTCTGTCTGTCCCTGTCTGTCTGTCTGTCCCTGTCTGTCCCTGTCTGTCTGTCTGTCCCTGTCTGTCCCTGTCTGTCTGTCTGTCTGTGTGTCCCTGTGTGCAGGGAGGGGCAGAGCAGGGCCCAGGCTCTGCTCCAGGCCCAGCAATGGCCCCAGAGCCACGGGCAGGGACTGAGCCCAGCAATTCCCCTGAAATTCTGCCCAGCCCTGAGCAGAATGTCCAGAGAGCCCGTGGGGGGGTCTCCTCCCTGGGGAATATTCCAGAATTTGGAATTTCCCAGTGACCTCCTGTGGTCCCTCTGACCTCACCCACCCTGGGGCGCTCCTTTTAGCAGCACTCAAAAGGAAGGAACCAGATTTAAATCCACTCTCAGTTCTTGGTAAACCTGGGACAAGATCTTGATTCCTCCATCTTTTCGTGCATCTTTCCGTGTCCATGGGATTCTGGGGTTCCAGGATTCTGGGATTCCGGGATTCTGGGATGCAGCTGAGCAGAGCTGTTGGAAAGGAGGTGACAGAGGGACCTGGAAGAGCTCAGCCAGGGCTCCCCGGGCAGGGTGAGGCAGTTCCCATCCCTTGGCTGGGATTCTGTGTTGGAATTCCCATCCTGGGATTCCTGAAATCCATGGATCGCCAGCCGAAATCAGGGAGCAATGAGTGAACTCGCCCCATCTCAGCACCGAAACCTCTGCGGTGCCAGCCCAGTGCAGGGCTCACTCTGGGGATGCTTTGGGGCGTTCCTTTTGATGCCAGCCCTGGAGATTGAATTCCTGTCCGTCCCTGTGACCTTTAATAAGCTCCAGCCATAAATTAACAACTCTGCAGTTCAGAACACAACAGGTTCTGCGCTCTTTTTGCTCCTCCTGAAGCCCATTCAATGCAGGTGGATGTTGCTTTTTTACCAGCACGAGTCAACTGATTTTATTTGGAAGGAAGGCTGCCTGGAAAAAAAAAGAAAAAAAAAATTAAATATTAATCGTATCTGAATTTGAACTTGTTAATCAGCAGAAAAATCTAACTTCAATCTGCAGCTTCAGCAGTGGCTCTGGAAAAGCTGGGAGTTTTGTCTCAATCCCGCCTTGTAAACAGATGGAGCAAACAAGACGTGAAAACTCATCTCCTTAAAGAACAACAAAAGAATATTTTCCAGATGGGCTTTCTGATGGGAGATCAAAGTCCTCATCTCAGATTTGGGAAATTTCCCTCCCTTGCTGGTATCAGTTTTATCTGCATGCAGATCATCCAGCATTTGGGGTTTTGTTTTTTTTTCAATAAAGACAATTTTCTTAAAGGAGTTGCTCTTAAAGCTGAAGAAAATAGAAAAGATTTTACTAAAAATAGGGGGGGAAATGGGTGGGTAAAGGGGAGAGGAAACTCTTTGATTCCTTTGATTTATACAAAAATGAGATATTTCAAAATCCCAGCTTCACCTGCAAAATGGAATAAGGAGGAAAGAATTGAGGCAACTGATTTGGACCAGCTCATTTTTGGGCTTCTCTGATTCTAAACCTCATCCAAACTGGTCCTGTGGCCAGAAAATAATCCCATGGTGGTTTTAGAGGGGTCTGCATCCCCTCAGGAACCGCAGTGACAAGGGGGGAATGGTTCCCGGTGCCAGAGGGCAGGGCTGGATGGGATCTGGGGCAGGAATTGTTCCCTGGCAGGGTGGGGAGGAGCTGGGAATTCCCAGATTTGCTGTGGATCCCTGGCAGTGCCCAAGGCAGGTTGGACACTGGGGCTTGGGGCAGCCTGGGACAGTGGGAGGTGTCCCTGCCATGGCAGGGGTGGCACTGGGTGGGCTTTGAGGTCTCCTTGATCTCCTGCACGACAATTTTTTGTCTCAAAGAGCTGTGAACACCCAGCCCCAAAGATGAAGGAGGAGTTTTCCCCTTGGAAATTTTAATCTGGTTTTCCCTCTCTTCTCTTCTCTGGCGTTGGGGCATGGGCTGGATCTCAAAGGTCGATGACCTCAAAGGTCTCTTCCAACCCTGTGGAATTCTGTGTGTGATTCTCTGTGTGATTCTGTGTGTGATTCTGTGTGTGATTCTGTGTGCGATTCTGTCTGTGTAATTCTGTGTGTGATTCTCTGTGTGATTCTCTGTGTGATTCTCTGTGTGATTCTGTCTGTGATTCTGTCTGTGATTCTCTGTGTGATTCTGTCTGTGATTCTGTGTGTGATTCTATCTGTAATTCTGTGTGTGATTCTGTGTGTAATTCTGTGTGTGATTCTGTGTGTGATTCTATCTGTAATTCTGTGTGTAATTCTGTGTGTGGTTCTCTGTGCGATTCTGTGTATGATTCTGTGTGTAATTCTATCTGTAATTCTATCTGTCATTCTGTGTGTAATTCTGTGTGTGATTCTATCTGTCATTCTGTGTGTAATTTTTCCTGCTTGCTATTAATGGGAAACACCAAAAGAGCCTCACAAGGAAAAAAAAATAAAAATCAAAATAAAAACAAAAAATAAATAAAATAAAAGCAAGTAACGCTACAGAAGGAAACTCACTCGACGTCCTCCTGACGAGGGCGTTTTACAGAACTGAAATTTCCTCACCGGGGCAATTCCAGCCTCTGTTCCCGCTCCGGGCTGGCGGGTTCTGTCCTTCAGAGCGGCCCATGGGGGTGTGTTTGTGCTTGCAGACACCCGGCAGGTGCAGCCCTCGCCGCCCTGGTCCTACGAGCAGTCCTACCAGTACCTGGGCTCCATCGCCACGCCCGCCGTGCACCCCGCCACGCCCATCTCACCTGGCCGCGCCGGCGGCATGACCTCGCTGACGGCAGAGCTCTCCAGCCGCCTCTCAGGTAAGGACAGCGCCCACGGCGACGAAGGGACGCTCCCCCGGTGGCCCTGTCCCCAGCCCTGCTGTCCCCAAGCCAAGGGGACGCTTCCCTGGTCATAAATTCATGGCCCTGTCCCCAACTCTGAGTCCCCCGTGACAAAGGGACACTCCCTCGGTGGCCTTGACCTCACCCCGATACTCCCGTGCCAAGGGGATCTTCCCTGGTGACAAACTGGTGGCCCTGTCCCCAATCCTGGGCTCTCCTTGCCAAGGAGACGCTTCCCTGGTCATAAATTGGTGGCCCTGTCCAAACCTCTGGGTCCTCTGTGACAAGGGGACATTCCCACTGTGGCCTTGTCCTCACCCCGATGCTCCCGTGCCAAGGGGATCTTCCCTCGTGACAAATCTGTGGCCCTGTCCCCAACCCTGTTTCCTCCAAGCCATGGGGACGCTTTCCTGGTGATAAATTCATGGCCATGTCCCCAACTCTGAGTCCTCCGTGACAAGGGGACATTCCCACAGTGGCTCTGTCCTCACCCCTGCTGCCCCCATGCCAAGGGGATCTTCCCTGGTGACAAACTGGTGGCCCTGTCCCCAACCCTGTTTCCTCCATGCCAAGGGGACACTTCCCTGGTGACAAACTGGTGGCCCTGTCCCCAACCCTAGGCTCTCCTTGCCAAGGGGACACTTCCCTGGTGACAAATCAGTGGCCCTGTCCCCACTCCTGGGCTCCCCATGACAAAGGGACACTTCCCCCGTGACAAATCTCTGGCCCTGTCCCCAGCCCTGCTGTCCCCAAGCCAAGGGCACTCTTCCCTGGTGATAAATTCATGGCCCTGTCCCCAACTCTGGGTCCTCTGTGACAAGGGGACACTCCCCCGGTGACCTTGTCCTCACTCCTGCTGCTCCTATGCCATGTGGACCATCCCTGGTGACAAATCTGTGTCCCCAACCCTGTTTCCTCTATGCCAAGGGGACACTTCCTTGGTGGCAAATTGGTGACCCTGTTCCCAATTCTGAGTCCTCCGTGAGAAAGGGACACTTCCCCGGTGACAAATCTGTGCCAAGGGGACCTTCCCTGGTGACAAACTGGTGGCCCTGTCCAAACCCCTGGGCTTTCCATGACAAAGGGACACTCCCCCGGTGGCCTTGTCCTCACCCCCGCTGCTCCTATGCCAAGTGGACCATCCCTGGTGACAAATCTGTGGCCCTGTCCCCAGCCCTGTTTCCTCCATGCCAAGGGGACACTTCCTTGGTGACAAACTGGTGGCCCTGTCCCCAACCCTGGGTCCTTAATGACAAAGGGTCACTTTCCCAGTGACGAACTGGTGGCCCTGTCCCCAGCCCTGGGCTCTCCATGACACAGGGTCACTTCCCTGGTGACAAATCAGTGGCCCTGTCCCCACTCCTGGGCTCTCCATGACACAGGGTCACTTCCCTGGTGACAAATCAGTGGCCCTGTCCCCAGCCCTGGGCTCTCCATGACACAGGGTCACTTCCCTGGTGACAAACTGGTGACCCTGTCCCCAGCCCTGCTGTCCCCGTGCCAAGGGGACACTTCCCCAGTGACCAGCTGGTGGCCCAGGTGATGGCCCAGCCCTTCAGGGGCTCTCTGGGCAAAGCTTGCTCCGAGGTTCTGGGGGATGTGTGGGAAGAGCAGAGGAACAGAGAATTTCAACAGACGAGCTGCGTTTTGATAAACCACTCACGGAGTTAATTAGGTGGGGGAAGATCCCAAAGGTCGCAGATTCCAAGCTGTGCCCCATCCCTACCTTGTCCTCAAGCCAGTGCCACATCCAGGTGTCCCCTGGACACCTCCCCGGGCAGCTCTTCCCAAGGCTTGACCACCCCTTCCATGGGGAAATTCCTCCTGGTGTCCAGCCTGAATCCCAAACTGGTTTGGAGTGGGAGGAACTTCAAAGCTCATCTCATTCCCACCCCGCTTTCCCCTCTCCCAGGTTGCTCCTGGGGTTGGGAGCCCAACAGAGCATTGTCCAAAAGGAAGGAAAACGAGGAAAAGCAGCTCTTTGGAGGTGCAGGGAGCTATTGAAATGATTTAGATTGCCGAGGAATCGCCAGCTTGCCGAGAAACGGACGGCACAGGCATTCCAGCTCCGTTTGCTTCCCTCCCTCCAAATCCAGGGCGGGGCACGGCAGGTTTGGGGTGGGCGTCGGCTGCATGGACGGTGGGGTTGGACATTTCGAATGTTGCGCTGGATTTTCTTGTTTTCCACATCCATCAAATCGCCCTGCCGTGTCACGGAGACACACAAAGCAGTCACACGCAGACAGGAGATTTTCGCAAGGCAGAGGTCCTTCCGATTCCAGCTCACAGCTGAGAGAGCCGAGAGAAGAAGAGACCCCTTTGTTTATTTCTTACTTTTTATACATTTGTGGGTCTAGCAGAAGATTGGCTTTTTGGGGTTTCCACCCCTCAGCCTCAGCGGCCAGACCAGCTGTCAGCTACAATTGTTTTCAGGTTAGAAATATGCAAACAAAGGACAGAGAATGAAAAACAAAGGGTTTGTTTATGTTACATCTGTGGGAAAAGGTAGAAAACTGCTCTTAATATTGTACAATAACTAAAAAGATTTGACTCCATTTAAGAAAATCAAAAGGCTCAGAAAAACCAGGGTAACACTGCAGAGCTTTAGAAGCCACCAGAAAAGTGGAAGTGAAATCCCCCCCCGATTCCACCCAGTTTAACCGTCCCTGACCTGCACATCTTGAACCAATCCGTGCGTGCAGCAGCAGGAATCTTCTATAAACGAGCGAGAGCCATATCATTCTAATTTGCATAGAGCTTTTGCAAAAATCCCCCCCTTTAACTCCACATCTTGCTCTCATTTTTGAAGGCTCAGGGCTTCTCCTAAGATCAGAGGGAACCACTTGAACGTGCTCCAGCCTGTTCTGTTGTTGTCGTGTAGAGCTCGCTTTGAAAGCCTCACACCAAATCTAAATTATTTGTTAGGTCTGGGTGATAATTGCACTGTAGAGAGTGCTGAAAACACAGGGAGCTTTTCAGAGAGGGGGAAAATTAAAAAAAAAAAAAAAAAAAAAAAAAAAGCCATCTCTTCTTAAAAAAAAAAAAAAGTCTGTAAAGATTCTCATTCTTTATTTACACAGAATGAGAAATCAAAAAATAATAATAAAAAAAAAAGTTAGAATGCCCCCTTGTTTTCCACCAGGACCCCCAGATCCTTCTTCACAGAGTTGCTTTTTCTGCCCATGGCCACATGGATTTTCCTTGGAGCTGGCAGAGTTTCTCCATGCCTTGTGAGGGAACCTAGAAAGGTTTTGTTCCCACGTCAACATCCTTCTTTTCCTGTTCTAATTCCTTGCACTAAACGTCACTCAGCGTTCCTGGGAAAATCTGTCACAACCTTTTCTGTCACCTGCACTTGGCGCCTCTAAAAATTTCCTCTTTGGCGGAACAAAGTACAAATTTGAGGAGGATTTTAGGCCCTCCCAACCAAAGACCCGGAGCCTCCAAGTGAAAAACAACAATCTGGGATATATTTGAACCATCTTGACGCTAAATGTCATTACTCTGCTTTTTGCCAGGGCAGAACGAACCCTCCCCTGATTAACGATGTATCCGGGCGGTTTTAGGAAGTTCCTCAGGAATGAGGTGTGGGAGCAACATTAAAAATCTGGCAGATGCCACCTTAACCTTGGCTCCTCCAAAGCTCCAGCTGCTCTGTTCCATCGTGTGTTTTCACACGTTAAACCTAAAGGTGACGGGGTTTGGGGGAAAGAAACGCGTTCCCGTTGGTTTTCCAGGGGGGAAAAAAAATGGATGGCAAATCTTAAAGGAAGCAAAGAGCAACTTCAGAGCTCCTCTAAGAAATTAAGGGAAGCTCGTCAAGGTGGGCTGAGGTGTCCTGGTGAGCTTTCAGAGCTTGGCTCTGGAGCGTGTCTGCTCCAAGAATCCCAGACTCAGTCTGCTCCAGGTTGGAATCCGGGGAGAGCCAAGGGCTTTGTTTTCCCTCTGCTCCTCCTCAGGAGTATTTCCTTCAGCACGCGGCACCTCTGCTGCAGACTCCACGCCTTGGCTGCCGGGAGAAGCTGTCTTTCTTCTGGAAAGACTTTTTTTTCCGTAATTATTATTGTTGTTATCTTAACCAGGCAGAGCCGCCAGCTCTGAGGATGAGACCTTCCATTAACCTGAGTCACGATGAGGATCCTTCCTAAAGAGGATCTGCTCCGCTTGTTTAATCCGGGCAGGGAAAGGGAGGATGGGGCCGGACGTAATTCCATGGATGTCAGACAAAGCAGAGCGGGATTTGACTCTCCTGTGGAACATTTCAGAGCGAGAGGCTGGGCCAGGGGAGGCTCAGCTCGGACAGCAGCAGGAATTTCCCCATGGAAAGGGGGCTCAGGCCTTGGCAGGGGCTGCCCAGGGAGCTCTGCAGTGCCCATCCCTGCAGGTGGCACCTGGAGGTGGCACTCAGTGCTCTGGGCTGGGGACAAGGTGGGCACGGGGCACAGCTGGCACTGCCTGGGCTGGCAGGGATTTGCCAGAATCAGGAATTCTGTAATGAGCTGAGGAAGGGGATGGAGCCCCAGGAGAGGCTGAGGGAGCAGGGAAAGAGGCTGAGCCTGGAGAAAAGGAGGCTCAGGGGAATCTTGAGGCTCTGCACAACTCTCACAGAATCACTGGGTTGGAAGAGACCTCCAAGATCATCGAGTGCAACCCAGCCCCAACAGCTCAACTAAACCACGGCACCAGTGCCACATCCAGGCTTTGTTAAACACGTCCAGGGATGGTGACTCCACCACCTCCCTGGGCAGACCATTCCAGGACTTTATCACTCTTTCCATAAAAAGCTTTTTCCTAATATCCAACCTGCATTTCCCTTGGTGCAGCTTAAGGCTGTGTCCTCTCCTTCTGTCAGTGCTGACTGGAGAAAGAGACTGACCTGAGCACAGCCACCTTTCAGGGAGTTTAGAGAGTGATGGGGTCACCTCTGAGTGTCCCTTTCTCCAGGCTGAACACCCCCAGCTCCCTCAGCTCCTGACAGGAGGGGACAGCCAGGGGGAAACAGGGACAGGAGCAGAGGGAACGGCCTCAGCCTGGGCCAGGGGAGGCTCAGCTCGGACAGCAGCAGGAATTTCCCCATGGAAAGGGGGCTCAGGCCTTGGCAGGGGCTGCCCAGGGAGCTCTGCAGTGCCCATCCCTGCAGGTGGCACCTGGAGGTGGCACTCAGGGTGCCAAGATGGGGATGGGTCACTGCTTGGAATCGATGACCTTTGGGATCATTCCCTGTGATTGGGACACGCAAAGCAATCACACGGAGACGAGAGATTTGCAGGGCAGAGATGTTCCTCCGAGCGAGCTCAAGGCTGAGCCAAGCCCAGAGCCCTCTGCCTGTTTATTTCTTACTTTTTATACATTTGTGGGTCTGGCTGTGGATTGGCTTCTGGAGTTTTCACCCCTCAGCCGAATGGCCAGACCAGCTGTCAGTTACAATTGTTTTCAGGTTAGAAATATGCAAACAAAGGACAGAGAATGAAAAACAAAGGATTTGTTTATGTTACATGTGTTGGGAAAAGGTAGAAACTGCTCCTAATATTGTGCAGTAGCTAAAAAGTCAGACTCCATTTTACGAACAATCAAAAGGCTTAAAAAAACTCAGAAAAACCAGGGTGACAATTCCCAACCTAATTAACCCTGCGACAGGTTCATCAAAATGCAGCTCATTTATTAAAATTCCCGGGAGGCGCCCAGGGAAGGCCTGGAGGTGGCACTCAGGGCGCCAAGGTGGGGACGGGGATCGATGACCTCACACCTTCTTCCCCGACCGGACTAATTCCAAGCTCCTCTAACATCTCCCCGCCTCCCTTCCCCTTCCCCGCCGCCCAGGAGCGTCCGACCTGACGGCGTTCAGCGACCCCCGCGTGGGAATCGACCGCTCCTTCCCGGCGCTGCCGTCCATCTCCGACCCCCGCATGCACTACCCGGGCGCCTTCACCTACACGCCCACGCCCGTCAGCTCCGGCATCGGCATCGGCATGTCGGCCATGTCCACGGCCACGCGCTACCACACGTACCTCCCGCCGCCCTACCCCGGCTCCTCCCAGGCCCAGGCCGGCCCTTTCCAGACCAGCTCCCCATCCTACCACCTCTACTACGGCACCTCGGCCGGCTCCTACCAGTTCTCCATGATCTCCGGCGGGGAGCGGTCGCCGCCGCGCATCCACCCGCCCTGCACCAACGCCTCCACGGGCTCGGCGCTGCTCAACCCCAACCTGCCCGGCCAGAGCGAGGTGGTGGAGGCCGAAGGGAGCCACAGCAACTCGCCCACCAACATGGCCAGCACGGCCAGGCTGGAGGAGGCCGTCTGGAGGCCTTACTGAGGGAGGTCGAGCGGGAGGAGCTCAAGGGTCAGGACTGACGGGTTTTCCCCATTTCCCGGCGCGCTCCGGAGGGATCCCAGGAACTTCCTTCGTGGGGCCCCCCGCCGCCTTGGCCCGCGAGTTTCGGGAGCGAAACCCTTCCCGAGTCAGCGCTGCCCGGGGAGCGCTGGCTCTCGTCGCCAGGCCCCGGTGGATCCGCGTCGATCCGGCAAAGTGTTCCCGGCAGGAGAACGAGCTTCTGGAAAGGAGGATGCCCCGGTTGGCGGCGCAGAGGTAGCGAGGGAGGGTAGAAGGGTGTCCAGCCTGATTCCAGGCCTGTGGTTTCCCAACGCGCCTGGGCTTGAAGGTCTCCGCAGCCCTAAAAGAGAGTTTCGGTTCAATTCTATTTTTAAGACGTAAAACCTTAAAAAAAAACAAAAACAAAATTATCAAAAAAAAAAAAAAAAATCCGCCCCCCCCCCCCCCCCCAAAAAAAAAAAACCAAAAATAAATCTTAGCGAGTTTACTGCATCTTATGGACATCTTAAGTTTAAGGAAGTATAGGAAGATTCCCAGAGGGAAACTGTGAACGCTTCTGTTTTAGCAATGCTGTGAATGAGAGGTTTTATATGTTGGACTTCATTCTTTCTTTTCCTCGTTTTGTTTGTATATTCCAAAGAATATGGAATTTTTTTTATTACTGGGGTTTTTTTGTTTTGGGTTTAGTTTTTTTGGTGTTTTTCGGTTTGGTTTTTTTGTTGGTTTTTTTTTTTAAGGATGCAGCTCATCCTGCTTTGCATCTAATTCGTTTTTATTTCTCTTGGCACCTTATAAGTTGCAAAAAAAACCCCAAAAATATTTTTCTCTTTTTTTTTTTTGTTTTGTTTTAATCATGCTTGCTTCTTTCTTGCTTTGTTGACTGAAAGAATCAGCCCCTTTTTCAATGAGTTAATTTAACTTTTTATCTCTTGGATTTTTTTTTTTTTTTTTTAACACAACGGCTACAGCCTTGGGTCATTTTCAACTACTGTATTTCTTTGATGAGTTCATTGATATTTATGCTTGATATTTAGACTTTTCTTATTTGTTGATACTATTATTATTTAAATATACCTATATTAAAAAAAAAAGAGATAATCAGCAATTGCCTTTTTTTGGTAGCAGCCAAAGTCAAATTTCTCACATTGAAAAAGGCTGGAATAACGACGGGCAAAAGTGACCTCCCAGTTCCCTAAAAATATTGTTTACAATTATCTCGCTCTCCTTTTACTCAGCTCAGATCCTCAGAGGCACTGAGGTGCCCAGCTCCTGCTGGAAGGCACCAAAATCCCTGGAAATTTCTGTAGCTTTCCAAGTGGTGGAGTCATCTCTCCCTCCTCCTCCTTTGTCACCAGTGGTGACCCTCAGGATCAGGAATCAGGGTGCAGATACCTCCTAAGGCAAATTCAATATTCCCTAATTAAATACCTGCCCACTGGAGGGTCAGGACGCAGGGAATGGCTTCCCAGTGCCAGAGGGCAGGGCTGGGTGGGAGACTGGGAATCAGGAATTGTTCCCTGGCAGGGTGCTGAGGCCCTGGAATTCCCAGAGCAGCTGTGGCTGCCCCTGGATCCCTGGCAGTGCCCAAGGCCAGGCTGGAGCACCCTGGGATAGTGGAAACTGTCCCTGCCCGTGGCCGTGTTGCTGGATGATCTCTAAGATCCCTTCCAACCCAAACCATTCCCTGTGATTCCCACGGAAAGCGGGGAATCCTGGCCCTGACTGGTGAGATTTGCTCCCAGGATTTCTGTGCGGCGCAAAAGCCCCGTCCCAGTCTGCTGGCAAACAGATCCCTCCCTGGGCAGGGCTGTCAAGCTCGCCTGGAAAGCTCCAGGAAAGCCAGGAATTCCATTCCCACCTTCAGGGAGAAGAGGAGGGCCATTTGAAGTCGGCGTAGCCGAGCCTGTAGTAAATCTACAGGGTTTTTACCAGGAGCAGGTTGAGCACGGAGCCGTCACGGCCGCCCGTCGTCCCAGCACAAACATATCAGATGTCACTGTAAGGGGGTTTTTTTGGCACTATTTTATTGAGGGCTCGCTCTGAACGCAGCCGCTCTTGTACTACTCCTTGACTCCAGACTGCTGATGTTGACACGTGTGTGCGTCCCAAACGAGCTGATTGTTATTTAATGTACCTCTCTCGGAGCAGAGAAACAATTGCGGGTCAACTCGGAGAGCATTTGAAAGCAGGACTTCAGATCAGTGTTTGATGTTTTAAAAAAGAAAAAAAAAAAAGAAAAAAAAAAGGGAAAAAAAAAAAGGAAGTTGAAAGGATTCAAAATTAAAAAGATCCTTGGCTGCAGGCAGCAAAACAGCTGGACTTATTTAAAACCATTTGTTTTTCAAGTTTTCTCTTTTATATATATATATATTTATATATATATATATATATATAATTTTTGCTTCTTTGTTTCATTTGGATGCAGTAGCACTTTGGTATTGAAAAGAATCGAAGAATTTCCATTGTCAATGAGGTTGTTTTTGTGCAGAAAATCAGGAGTGTTTCAAGAGATCTCGGCAAAAGCCCAGAATGTTTCTGTTAGAACACATGGCCTTGTGCTTTTCATTTAACGGAATACCCTGTATAATTTTCCAGAGTTTGCTCTGCAAAAGGACAGAAAACGTCCAGATTCTATCAGAAATATATTTCGAAAGTCTGGAGACCCTGCTGAATACACAGAGACCCCGACTCTAACCTCTTCGGTACCCCCCCCCAAAAAAAGTCCCACATCACTGAGCAGTAGCTCTGCTGCAGAATCCATCCGGCGCATTCTGTGCAATTCAAACCCTGATTTATTACAGCTCTCAATTAAAATCGTAATTGATTGCAGCTCTCGCATCTGCCTTGTGACTGGACCACCAACGTGCACAGAGCTGGGAGTGGAAACACAGCGAGGAGAGGAGCTTGGAGAAACCAGGAAGGGCCAGGTGACCCAGAGAGGGAATTTTAACAAAAGCATGGAGTGATAGGACAAGGAGGATGGTATTGAGATGAAGGAAGGCAGGGTTAGATGGGATATCTGGAATAAATTCATCCCTGTGAAATTTGTGAGGCCCTGGCACAGGGTGCCCAGAGAGGTTGTGGATTCCCCATCCCTGGAAGTATCCAGGGCCAGGTTGGACACTGAGGCTTGGAGCAGCCTGGGACAGTGGAAGGTGTCCCTGCCCATGGCAGGGGTGGCACTGGGTGGATTTTATGGTCCCTTCCAGCCCAAACCACTCCATGATTTGATGATTCCATGAGTTCAGCCCGGTGGTGGAAGTGAGGTTGGTGTGGTCACCAAGGTGAGGTCACCGTGGTCACCACATTGCCGGGCCTGGAGGACACCACAACCTCCTTTCTGTTCAGCCCTTTTAGCCCCCAGAACTGAAACCCACCCACCCTGGAAGCTAAAAAACATCAGGGATTCACAGGAACGGGGAGCTGGCGACTCTCAGACCCTAAATCAAACATTTCTCATGTCTGTGCCTCTCCTTTGTCTCCACTCATCCTAAAAAAGTGAGGTTTAATTTGGCTCTGCCCGGTGTGGACGGGATGAGGAAATGCAGAACTGGTCACCACCACGCTTCCCTGTGTCCTTAATGACACTTTTCTGGAATTTCCCGGTGTTTCCCATGTTTTCATTGCCCGCAACCAAATTTTGCAGCCCAAACCTCTCTGGTTATGTCCAGCACTGCAAAGGAAAGGAAGAGCCAAGCTCATTACCCCTGGCAATTAATCTGTTTAATCACTGCGGGTTTCAGTGTGTTCACTCATCAGAAACCACAGTTTCCTCAAATATTTGGGTTTGTAGCCATCACTAAGGATGGCAAGGCTGTGAAAATGCTCTCACGTCTTTCCTCTTGTATTTTAAGAGCATTTAACAAGCAGGAAAAAAAAAGAAAAAAAAATAAAAAAGACATTTGGATAAAACATTTCCCCATTTCCCCCATCCCCATCTCCAAATTCGAGTGTATAAGTATCTATTTTTATATGGATATAATATTTATATCGTTTTATCATCCCGGGAGCTGGATGGAATCAGAAAAACAGAATTCTTGTGCTGCTGCTCTGGAGCTGCAGCCAGCAGAGCGCTTTAGGTACCTCGCCCTCCCAAAATCCAGCTCCTGGCTGTCCTTACTCCCAGCTTGGGTGCTCCTTCCACAACTCCTTGTCCACGTCAAACATCTCCAAGGCAGATTTTGCCGGCCCTGAGGAGAAATATTTCCCTCTCCAGCACCACTTAAACTCATCTGAGAGTTCCTGCTCGCTCCCAGGGCATCGGAGAGGAGCTTTAACGCAGGGAGAAGAGGATGGGGAGAGCATCCCTGCCGTGAAGGGTTTGATTTGTACAACGATGCCAAAATTCTCCGCCGGGAAGGAGAGAAATCCTCTCCTCCAAACAGCCCAGAGCCTTTGCCAAAGCGTCCCAAATCTCCTGCGCTCTTGAAACATTCACTGCTGCTTCCTGGGTGACCTTTTCCACGGGTGCGTTTGAAATCCAGGGAGGAGTGGATCCGTTTTCTGTCCTCGGAGCAAAACCCTGCCTTGTTTTCCTGCCTTGCACTATTTTCCCCTGGGATTTTTTTGTTCACCTCGCTGGGTCACTCCCGAGCACTCGGCGTTTTCCTCCTTGTCCTTCAAGGGTTGCATCCCCGGAGTTACTTGTATTTATGTCTGTAAATAGATTTCCAAAGCTTCCTAGCCAAAATATTTAGTGCTTGTAATTACTCTGCATTTTTCTCTGGTTTTTGTTTGTTTGGTTTGTTTTTTTTTTTTTTTTTCCCTGTGTTTTTAATGAACTTACCTTTGTGTTTGCTGAAATACTGTAGTGAGACTTATTTCTTTTCCCAGTTAGTTAATTTTAGGCTTCGAGAGGAACTACGTTTTATTCACTTTTGTAAACAGTTATAGCATGGTCTCTTATCCAACATCCTTCACTCTTTTTTTTTTTTTTTTTTTTGTGGTAGGGGAGAAACAAACGTGCAAAAAAAAAAAAAAAATTAAAAAAAAAATAATTCTGTGGGTTATTTGTGGTATTTTGGGCTGGACAATTCCAGCTCTTTTTAAAACCAAAAATTTCAGTGTGAGGTGGCGAGGCTGAGGAGGGGACACAGCCCCATCAGAGTGGCACCAAAGGGAATTCGTTCAGCATTTTCTGGCTGTGTTTACAAAACATTTTCCCTTTCACGCTGAACTCTTCCTGAAGGAGAAACCATCAAGTTGGGGATTTTTTTGGGGGGTGGGGTTGATTACCAGGGATTTTTCTTCCTGGGGAGGGAGGGCAGGGGGTGGCTGCTGATTTTTGGAACCAGATAGGAAAAGAGAATGGAATAGATTTTTTTTTTCCCCCCAGTCCAGAAATCTCTAGATGCCACCCCAGGGTAAATTCTTGCTGTCCACAGGGATGGCTGTGTCCAGCACCACAGGAGAATTCATTACAACTACCCAGAGCAGCTGGACTGCTGCAGTAGTTCTAATGAACACTTTTCCTTCTTTTTTTTTTTTTTTTTTTTTCTTTTTCTTTCTTTCTTTCTTTCTTTGTACCACAGTTTCCTCTGTAAATTCAATATCATAATTAGTGTGAATGACAAATAAAAATGTTTGACAAGTATGCAGGTGGGCCTGGTGCATTCTTTTAGCTGGGAGAAAAACAAAAAAAAACCTCTCAGGGAAAAAAGGAGCCATCAAGAAGAGGAGGGTGCTGACTGGGTGTTACTCACAGCGCCGAAAAAATAGGTTTCCATACTTTTTTTTTCAATTCTTTCCTTCTTTTCTTGTCAAACGGTGTTTTCCTGCTGTGGAGTAAGCTGGTGAAAGGCCTGAAATCCCACGGGACATCAAAGCAGGAGGGAAAATTTACAGTGAGGATGCCCAGAGAGGTTGTGGATTCCGCTGGATCCCTGGCAGTGCCCAAGGCCAGGTTGGACACTGGGGCTTGGAGCAGCCTGGGACAGTGGGAGGTGTCCCTGCCATGGCAGGGGTGGCACTGGGTGGGATTTAAGGTCCCTTCCAACCCAAACCATTCCACGACTCCATGAAATGAGATTTTGCATCTACTGAAGTCCAATAACTGCATTTTATCCCCGGCTTCTTAATTAAATTTCAGTATTTCAGATTTGCCCGCAGCTCTTATTTTCCTTCATATTTTCCTTCTTGGCTTGGATCCTTTTGGGTCGTCATGGTTTGAACCTTTCTTGAGGAGCACCGAAACAAAAAAATGTCACGTTACTTAAAAGATTTGGGGTGTTTTTTGTTTTTTTTCTCTTTAAATAAATAATGAAACAGGACCGTTAAAGAAACATTACAATGGGCGTACCAAGCTTTCAAAATGAGCAAAATATATCCAAAGTTCATTTTGAAAGCCTCTGTATCCAGGCATCTGTAGATATAGATAAAATTCCTTCTAATATTTGCCCTGCAGAACACATTGCGTAATATTAACGAAGTTTTCAGTAATGTCCTTCTCCACAATAATCGGGGAATCACAGAACGGCTGGAAGGAACCTAAAAAATCACCCAGTTCCAAGTGCCCTGCCACCGGCAGGGAACCTTCCAGACCAGGCTGTTATATGTTTTATATATAATTTATATATATTTTTGAATATATATATTTCATATGTACCAGGATTGGCTTCCAGCTGCTCCTCTCAGTGAAGTGAGGAACCAGCTACAAAGCAAATCATCAAGTTGCATTTTTTTTTCCTTCTGACGGCTCTCAGGGTAACCCTCCATCCCGCAAACCGTAATCCCTGTTGTCTGCTTAAAATCCAGGCCGAAACACTAAGAGAAAACAGCGACTGAATCCCAGTCAGAGGCACAAATGTGGGGAGCCCCATCCCTGATGTGGTTTTCGCTTGTGCTGCTCAGCTTGGCCCCTTGAAATATCCTTCCAGCACGACCCTGAAACGTTGCGCTCGTGGTTTTGGGCGGACCCCCCTGCAGATTCCTCCCCGAACCCCGTGAGACCCAAGAGCGTTCCCCTGGAGGCGGATGCTGATGAGGCAGAGCCGCGTTTATTTTGTCTCTGGTTTGGACGGGCAGGGAAGAGAAGCCACAAATAGCGATAGTCAAAACAAACCCAAAAATCTGACACCCAAGGGCATCTCGGCAGAAATATTCGCTGCTGGGTTTTGAAGACTGGGCAGGGAACGGAGCAGCAGAGCTGTGGTTGAGGAGAGGAAGGGAAGGTAGATCCATGGATCCCATTTGGAGCAGATCCGTGGATTCCACTTTGAGGTGATCCATGGACCCCACTTGGAGCAGACCTGTGGATCCCACTTGGAGCAGATCCACGGATCCCACTCGGAGAAGATCCATGGATCCCACTTTGAGCAGATCTGTGGATTCCGCTTTGGGCAGATCCGTGGATCCCACTTTGAGGTGATCCATGGATCCCACTTTGAGGTGATCCATGGATCCCACTTGGAGCAGCTCTGTGGATCCCACTTTGGGTGGATCCCACTTTGAGCAGATCCATGGATCCCACTTGGAGCAGATCCGTGGATCCTACTTTGAGCAGATCTGTGATTCCCACTTTGAGCAGATCCCTGGATCCCACTTGGAGCAGATCCATGGATCCCACTTGGAGCAGATCCCACTTTGGGCAGATCCATGGATCCCACTTTGAGCAGATCTGTGGATTCCACTTTGAGGTGATTCACGGATCCCACTTTGAGGTGATCCACGGATCCCACTTTGAGCAGATCCGTGGATCCCACTTGGAACAGATCCGTGGATCCCACTTGGAGCAGATCCGTGGATCCCACTTTGGGCAGATCCCACTTTGGGCATATCCATGGATCCCACTTTTAGCAGATCCATGGATCCCACTTGGAGCAGATCCATGGATCCCACTTGGAGGAGATCCATGGATCCCACTTGGAGGAGATCCATGGATCCCACTTTGAGCAGATCCATGGATCCCACTTGGAGCAGATCCATGGATCCCCCCGGCTGTCCTTGTGGGAAAGGCCGTGTCCTCCCTCCTCTCCAGGCAGCCTGAGGAGAATCCCTGCCATCCCCAAATTCCCCAGTTTCCAGAGTGGTTGTGCCACTCCAGGGCAGTGGCACCTGCCCCTCTGCCTTCCTCCCTGCCCAGGGCAGCTGGAAAAGAGGGAACAGAGCCCACGGGAACCAGGGCAGCCCTCTGGGACCCCCAGGTGACCCCACCACACCAGTCTGGGCAACTGGAAACGTCCGGCTCAACCCTCCCCGTGTGGCTGCTCCAGAGGGAAGAGGAAGAGGAGGAGGAGATGAAGGTGATGAAGGTGATGAAGACCGAGGCTGGAGGCTGCAGGTGGTGACAGGAGAGGCTGCCAAGGGTGAATGCAAAACGTTGTTGACTCCTTGTGGCACTTCACACCCAGCTTTTAACGAGCTGTAATTACAGAGGCCACTGTCTCCCGCCTTTGAGGGCTCATTAAGCACCATCAGCCCTGAAGGCACCTCGAGCTCCACACAGGAAAAACAACCCAGGTGTGAGTCCAGCTCCACACAAATCTCCTGGATAAATAACACAGGTGTGAGTCCAGCCCCACAGGGATTTTCTGGATAAATAACCCAGGTGTGTGTCCAACCCCACAGGGATTTTCTGGATAAATAACCCAGGTGTGTGTCCAACCCCACAGGGATTTTCTGGATAAATAACCCTGGTGTGTGACAGATCCACAGGGTTTTTCTGGACAAATAACCCAGGTGTGAGCCCAGCTCCACAGGGATTTTGTATATAAATAACCCAGGTGTGTGTCCAGCCCCACAGGGATTTTCTGGATAACTAACCCTGGTGTGTGTCCAGCTCCACACAAATGTCCTGGATAAATAACTCAGGTTTTTGTCCAGCCCCACAGGGGTTTAGTGGATAAATAACCCAGGTGTGAGTCCAGCTCCATAGGGATGTTCTGGATAAATAACCCAGGTGTGTGACATACACAGGGATTTTCTGGATAAACAACCCAGGTTTTTGACCAACCCCACAGGGTTTTTTTGGATAAATAACCCAGGTGTGTGTCCAAATGCACATTGGTGTCCTGGATAAATAACCCAGGTGTGTGTCCAGCTCCACAGGGATTTTCTGGATAAACAACCCAGGGTTTTGTCCAGCCCCACAGGGATCGTCTGGATAAATAACCCAGGTTTTTGTCCAGCCCCACAGGGGTTTTGTGGATCAATAACCCAGGTGTGTGTCCAGATCCACACAAATCTCCTGGATAAATAACCCAGGTGTGTGTCCAGCTCCACACAAATCTCCTGGATAAATAACCCAGGTATGTGTCCAACCCCACAGGGATTTTCTGGATAAATAACCCAGGTGTGCATCCAGCTCCATAGGGATGTCCTGGATAAATAACCCAGATGTGTGTCCAACCCCACAGGGATTTTCTGGATAAATAACCCAGGTGTGTGACAGATCCACAGGGATGTTCTGATCAAATAACCCAGGTGTGTGTCCAGCTCCACAGGGATTTTCTGGATAAATAACCCAGGTGTGCATCCAGCTCCATAGGGATGTCCTGGATAAATAACCCAGGTTTTTGTCCAGCCCCACAGGGGTTTTGTGGATCAATAACCCAGGTGTGTTCCCTTGGGTGCACGCGGCTTCTCCCCTTCCCAGCAGCAGCACAACTCTCTGGGATCCGTGGGGCAGGAGCAAGATCCCTTTCCCTGGAGCGCTGGCTCCTGCCTCAGCGTGTGTGGTCACGGAGCAGACGATAAAACTGCATTATCCGCTCCCAGACAGAGCTTGTTCCCAACCTCCAGAGCTCAGAAATCTGTCACTGCTGCCACCGCCGGCAACGGCCCCGCGCTTTCCAGACATGACTAAAATCTGACTCAGCCCCGCAGCGTAAAAAGGGCAAAAAAAAAGGGAAAAAAAAAAAAAAAAAACAAAAAAAAACACCCACCCCAAAAAACAAAAACCCACCACGATTTCTTCTCATCCCCGCATCTTTTTGCAGCACGGAGTTGAGACGATTTGGGAATATCTCAATTATTACTCCAGGCACCCCCATCTCCTCTCTGGAAGAACAACACCATCCTTCCCTTTTTTTTTTCTCCCCCCTTCGTCCGGGGCTCCCAAGAACTTCGCCACCGGGATGCCCTGTGGGGCAGGACTTCTAAGTGTAGGCAGGAAAGGAATGTCCGAATTCCAGCTCATCCCAGGCTCCTGCCCGCCCGGGGGAGGGAGGCACAGCGCAGATAAAAGCGCGTTTAACCCCGAGGAGAAGGAAAATAAAAGCCCAGAACCTCCAGGTCCCCGGTGGAATGTCTAGCTACTGAATTAGGAAGCTTGTTTGCTGGTTTTGAGTTACAGGGACACCTCGGAGTCTCCCAGACTGGATTAGTCAGCACGAGTCACCGTCTGGGAATTGTTTGGGGTTTTTTTTTTTTTTTTCGACGAGAGGATAAAACAATTTAGGGAGCAAATCTAATGCACGGGTTTCAAAGGCAGCCTGCTCGCAGGGCAGGGAGGAGGGCAGCGCTGCGCTGAGCGCTTCGGAAAATCCTCGCTCCTGGGGGAAGAGAAGGAGCCTGCTCCCTCGCTGATCCACAATTGTTTCCTGGAGCACGCAAAAAGCGCCTCAGGCTGTTCCACTTTCAAATGCCTCCGACACAGGAGCAGCTGGAGCTTTCCTGGGGAAGCTTAAGTGGCAAATTTACACTCGCACATCCAGGAGAAGCTCCCTGACAGCTGCAAGCGCTCCTTCCTCAACACCACCGGGTTTCTTTCCCTGTCTCCTCACACCAGAACCTCTCAGGGCTCAGGCCTCTCAGTTCATCGAATCGCAGAACGGTTTGGGTTGGAAGGGGCGTGAAATTCCTTGAAAATCGGCGAATTTTCACGGAAACAGCAGGATCGCTACATGAAGCCTCAATGGCAAAGTTCACCCCTCCTCTCTGAAGTGAGTTGTTGTGAATCCAGGTTATTTTACACAGGAACGTTCCCATTTTCATTTTTGCCCCAGAAAACTGTGGCTAAATTTGTGGAGGAGGGGGGAAAAGAAAATCTTCCCTTTCTTTTTGAATTCTAATCCCTTGCCTCTGGTATTTCTGCACCTTCCTGCAGACCAGGAGCACAGAGGAGTCAGCCCAGCACAGGTAACTCTGAGGGATGTGTGATCCCATCCAGTGCAACACCAGCGTGTCCATCCCATGGGAATCACGATTCTGGGGCTGGATGAGTGGGAGCTGCTCTGTTTTAGAACAGAAAATCAAAACTTTCAGCACGGAAAAAAAAAACCCGCAAAACTTTCTGCACGCGGCAAAAACCTGCCAGTGTGGTCCTGAAAAAATTGTTCCTTTTGGAAATGATGAAAGCTGAAAGATCTTTGTTGCCAAAGGTTGGAGCCTGCCAATCCTGGGAATGCTGGGCCTTTCCAGGATCATCATTTGTGGGAAGCAGCATGACAAGGTTGGGGTGAGTCAGCACTTGCACCACAGACCATCCCAAATATTCCCAAGCAGCCCCAGGTGTGAGAGGCCAAAATCCAGGGATTTGGGTTGATTTTCGGTGCTGTCCAGACCGTGGCTGTGACCCCACGGGGTCTCTTGGGTGACTCTGCAGCTGTTTTACCTCTCAGTCCTGCCTCTCCCAGTGTGATCCCCTCAATCTGAGCTGGATTTTGGGGATCCCTTTTTTTGCCCGGCTTCCCTCTGTCTCCAGCCGTATCACCCGCCGGAAAATCTTGATCTCCTTCCTCAGTGCCCCACGGCCAAGCTGGACATTTTCAGCTCCCGAAAGTCTTCCACGCACCTTGAGTCTCATTAAGATGCCACGTAATGCATTCCGGAAGTTTCCATGTGTTCACTCAGCGTGGTTCCACCCAGGATGAGGAAGGAGTCACCCATGGAGTCCCCTCTTTGTGGGTGTGGAACTTTGCCACTTCTCGAGGCTTTCAGGACTACAGAACACTCAGGGAAGAGAGACACCCCTCCAGAAACTTCTGTGAGGGGTATTTTGGACATGTTTTGCAGCAGTGTAGACAGGGATATTGAGATGTGCCTCCCACGCAAAGATGGTTTTGGTGGCACAGGAGGGAAGAGCGAGCTGGGGGTGAAGAGGGCCAAGGAGGAGCTCAAATCTATCCCAAATCTTTAAATAAGCAAAATTGTATTTCCAGTCTCTTATCCCTCCCGGGTGGATATTGCAATTAGGAAACAGAAAAAAAGCGCTAGAGGACAAAACCCAGTTCTGTTAAGAGGACGAGGTTTTTCGTTGTCTATTAAAAAGACACAAGAACAGTCCCCAAACTGTGGTTTCTCCAGCTCTAAAAAGCTGGGGGGAAAAAAACCCCAAACCAAACCAAAACCAAAACTCCTGAATGTTCTTTTCTACCCTCAATAAAACAAACGTGTTCGAGCTAAACCATCCCAGGAACCAGATTCTCTTCTGTGATGCTGATGGAGGCAAATAATGCACGGAGGAGAACAACCTCATTTTCTCCCAGCTGCCGCTCGGCATTTCTCTGAATTCAGATTCTCTTTTCTCATCTGTACCACCACTCACACACTCTGTAGACGGAGCTTTCTGGCTTTTGTCTGCTGAGTGATGCATTTCAGCACAGACTGTACCTAACTCAGGGTTTATCCCTGGCTTCTCCGCTTGCTGGAGCAAAATCCCCTCCCTTCCCGTGCCTCGGTTTCCTCCTCGCACAAGTGACGCCGATCTTTGAGAAGCCCTTTGAGCTCCGTGGATGAAAAGGTTCACAGTTGTTGTTATTGTTGTCTCCACTACAAAAACATGCCCATAAATTGTCTTTGAGGAATAGTGAAGCAGGTTTCATTGGCTCCAGAGCTGAGTGACTGCACAGAGAAGAATTTCCTTCTTTGGCATTTTCCCCTGGTTTTAATAACTTTGAACTCTTGCTTTAGATCTTGTTTACATTAGGCTGGTTCAGTAACTGTGTGTCTCCCTCCAGCAATTGTCTCCCTCTTCCCCACCTTCCTCAGGTATTTGGTTTAGGTACCAAACATCTGAGTCAGGTCTTCCTGGAGAATGGCTGAGCTGGGGTGGATGGAAGACAAAAATAATTTTTCCCTGTCAGAGAGGAGAGGGACTTAATGGAGGAAACAGGCAGAGGCCGTGACTGTCATGGACACAGGCCCTGGGAACAAAAAAAAAAACCCCTTGGCTGTTCCCACGCCCTCTGGAAATGTTAAACACGAACTGTACAGATGGCATTGCTGAAACCATTTGGGTCAGAGGACGGGAGTGGGTTCTTTGGAGCTGAACAAGCTCCGGGGCTGCAAAGGTCACAGCTCTGCTCTGGGGCAGCCTCCCCTCGAGTCCCGGGGGCAGCTTTGGGCACCACAACGTGAGAAGGACATCAGCGCTCTTAGAGAGTGTCCCGAGGAGGAGACAAAGATGGGGAAGGGTCTGGAGGGGTCACACGAGGAGGAGCTGAAGGATCTTGGTTTGTCCAGCTGGAGAAAAGGAGATTGAGAGGAGATTCATTGGGGTCTACAGCTCCTCCCAAGGGACAGCTCCGATCTCTGCTCCCTGTGACCTGACAGGACCCAAGGAGCAGCTGGAGCCGTGCCAGCAGGGATTGAGCTTGGATTGGAGGGAAAGGTTCTTCCCCCAGAGGGTGCTGGCACTGCCCAGGCTCCCCAGGGAATGGGCACGGCCCCGAGGCTGCCAGAGCTCCAGGAGCCTTTGGACAGCGCTGCCAGGGATGCACGGGCTGGGATTGTTGGGGGGGTCTGGGCAGGGACTTTGGCTGGATGAGCCTGGTGGGTTTATCCTAACTCAGGATATTCTCAGGATCCTTCTAACTCAGGACATCTCTAACTCTGTGCATTACACCTGTACGACACAGAAGCAGGATTGCACGGGCTGCTCCTGCTTCAGTTTGCGAGGCGGTGCCAGGGGAAGGATGAAGCTGCTCAGAGCCCGGCTCGGCCAGTGCTGCCAGAGCGGGGCTCCTGCTCTGTCCTGGGGGAAAACATCCCCTGAGGAGCGCGGGCAGAGCGGGATGGGGCAGCACGGCGCGGAGGAAGCTCCCGGGGGGCGGCGGCTGCTGTGACTCGCTGAAATTCCCGGCAGATGGAGCTCGACTCCAGGCGATGCTGCCTCAGCCCGTCCTTGGCTCTGTGCACCCAGCGCTGGGGAAACGGCTCGGTCAAACCCAGCCTGGTGTTCGAGCGCCGCAGTCACAGGATCACTGAATTAGCAGGGTTGGGAGAGACCTTCAAGGTCATCCTGGGCAGCGCCAGCATCGCCCCTGTCCCCAAGGGCCACATCCAGACTGTCACCCTAAAGCTCAGCTTAACTCCATCTCACCTCTTTGGCTTTGCAGGAACCTGACCTTTGGCTGGGAGGGACCATCCTGGAGACTCCTCACAGCCCTCGAGGTGCTGAGTCTGGGAGCAGATGAACTGTGAGTTGTGGCACCCTGGATATTTGCTGGATG
Organism: Hirundo rustica; assembly: GCF_015227805.2. NCBI lineage: Eukaryota > Metazoa > Chordata > Aves > Passeriformes > Hirundinidae > Hirundo > Hirundo rustica. The sequence goes on from NC_053451.1 coordinate 117,735,499, forward strand.
TGCAGGTGCCTCCTGCTTTTATTTCATGGAATCACCGGGGTGGGAAGAATCCCTCAGGATCACCCAGTGCCACCCCAGTGCCACCAGCATCACCCCAAACCCTGTCCCCAAGGGCCACATCCAGACTGCTCCTGAGCACTGCCACAGACAGTGACTGCAAACCTCCCTGGGCAGCTCAGCCCAAGGCCCGACCACCCTGGCAGAGCAAATTTTTTCCAGATCTCCAATCTGGATCTTCCGTGGAACAACCTGAGGCCATTTCCCTTCCTCCTTTCCCCTGCGACACAGCAGCAGAGGTCTCCCCTGAACCTCCTCCAGGCTAAACAACCCAGCTGGTGGAGATTTCCCCCAAAGCTGGCAGCCACTCACCTCCCTGATATTTCCCTCTCTCTCCCTGCGGCTGGAAGACAGCTGAGGTTTGGGTTTATTATTTATTCTCAGGCTGCCCTTTCAAAGGGTTACCGCCCTCCGTGCAGAGCGATGGCCCCTCAGAGCAACAAGAAACTGGTTATTAAATAGAAATAATTATCATACCAATGCTAAAATCAAAATTTGGCCTAGAACACATCCCATATCCCATTCTACAAGCTCGAGCACAGAGGCTGGGTTGTATCTCTTAAGAAAACAGGGGGAGACACAGTGGTATTTATTCCTGATGAGCATTCCTAAATGAAGAGCAGATTACGTGGCCCTGCAGTTTCCCCGAACAACAAAAATCACAACAAATAACTCAAAGTTATGAAAACCCCAACAAACATGCCAGCATGAGGCCTTGGTTTCCAAGAGCAGTTCTCTTTCCTGGGATGGAGCTGTGAGGGTGGCATTGCCCCCCTCGGGGTGGCACGGAAAGGCCACCAAGGCCGGGTGTCCCCGAGCCGCCGGCAGCACCCTCGGTGGCTCCTGGGGAGCGGGGACACGGCCGCCACCGTAGAAATTACTTCACTGCTGTAGGCTCCAGGACGGTGTGGATGAACGTAGACAAGAGATCTCTGAAGCTGGGTTTTAGAAGATGAGGTTTATTGTAAGGGATGTGAGGCCTTGCTCTGAGCTGCCAGGCTGCAGCTCATGGCCAGGCCCAGGAGGTGGGGAAGGGAGAGGTAGGGAGAGGAAATTCCAAGAGAGGAAAAGTCCTCAGGGAAGGGTGCCAAGCAAAGAGGAAGAGGGGAAAGAGCAAAGAGCAAAGAGACCGTCCAGCCCCCTGGGGACCCCTTATCAGGGGTCTCAAGGTGGGCTGGAACAGGGCTTGTGCCAGTGGTGTCACAGACACCTGATACTTCAGGGGAGGGTCACAGGTGTGGGATGAACCCTGCATTGGGGGTGAGACAGGACATTCCCTTTGACCTCTGGGTCTGGCTGCAGGTGACCTTCAGCTGGCCACATCACTGTTTTCCCAGACATCCAGTAACTCTCAAACATCAAAACTTACTTTCAATTCTATCTCACTTACAGGTTTCACATTCTCAGAGTCTAAGCAATCATATTTGTTGTGCTCCTCTGAGGAATGGGTTTTCCCCTCAGAGTCCCCCTGAAGCCTGTGCTATGTAGTTCAACCCTTTTTCCCTGTCATACCTACTCCTGACCCTATTGGCTCAGGGCCAATATCTTTCCTTGGCCCAAAACTAAATAAACCCCTGTTTCTTCCTGGTTCTCTCTCTCTCTCCTCGGCCTCCTGGAACATCACATCGAGAATAAAGCTTGGACGGAAGCTGGGGGTGAGAGCCACTCTTTTGAAATCTCTATTCTGTCTCTCTGAAATATATTTCCCTAAAACCCCTGAATAACTGAGCTAGCGAGAGCCGGGGGGTGGCTAGAGGGAAGTATATTTTCACATATTTATAGGGCTTTCTGGCTTCATCCTCCCCACCACGCCACCGCGGCCACCGGCGGCCACCGCAGGGATCCAGGACAGGGCCCCGGAGGCCAGGGGCAGAGCGGGGCCCGGCGGAGCCGCGGGGCCGCTCCGAGCGCGGCCGCACCGGGCCGGGACCGGCGCCGCACGGGGCCGCAGGGACCCGGCCTCCTGTCACACACGGAGCTGCTGCAGGAGCCGAGGAGGAGCTTCCGTCCCCGGAGGTGTGATCCTGGCGTTCTGTGAAAGGTGTCCTAAAACAACAAAAGCACCGACGGGGCTTGGAGCCACCAGTGATAGCGGAAGGTGTCCCAGCACAGGTGTCACGAAGCCATGAGGGAGAGATGCCTCTGCCCCAGTGTGAAAAGTGCATATTATATGGCTCTACGAAAGATATTTACTGTATGTATTATGTTGTATTGATTGTTAATGTTGTATTAATATTTTGATAGTATGGTAAATGTAGTTTTGTAGCTAAAATGCAGTTTTTATGTACCAACCACAGGAAAACTTAAATCTTTCAGAGAAAAAAGAATTTACTACTTCCTTATCAGAAGAGACCAACTTCTCCTGCCTTGCTCAGACCTGAGGATGCCATAGAGATTAAAGGAAAAAAGTGATACTAACCAGAGACAATTCTTTGTTTGAATAGAATTTACGCATCATGTATGAAATGTGTGAATATTCAACAGGCGATTGCTTTTAAGAGATAATGTTTTGTTAACAGGGATACTTCTCCAGAGCTTTTTGCTCGGGGAGGCACCCAGACGTCTGTAACTTTTTTTTATTGTCTCGTAATGTCCTAACTCTAATTGTTCAATTTTTTTTACTCTAATTCTATTTTTATAACCATCTTATTTACTATTAAACTTTCAAAATTTTAAAAACAAGTGATTGGCGATTTTCACACCCAGTTAAGGGGCAAACGAGACCACAGGACAGCAACAGAGGGATTTTATCCGATATCAGGGGCTTGGCTGCACGAGATGCGTGAGGTAGGGAGAGAGAAAGAAAGAGGAAACACCTGTCAGAGAGAGGGAGACACAGAGCACGAGGTGCTCGGCTGCTCAGGTCCCTGCCGAGCCCAAGCGCTCTGCCGGGGCAGGAGCTGTGCGGAGCCCAGAAGCGGCTCCGCAGCTGCTCCCTGCTGAGCGCCGAGCCCTGGGCAAGGACACGGGAGCAGAGGGAGCCGGGCTCTAGCCGCGGGCTCAGCCGCAATTCCTTCTGCCGGATGCTGTGCGTGCAGGACGGAAGTGAGAGCGGCGAGAGGAGGCTCTGCTGCCCCTCGGCAGGCACAGCCAGCCCGGGAAGGAGCAGCCGCTGCTCCCGGCCCGCGCCAGACGGGCGCTGCCTTTGGACCCCGGCCCGGCTCCGCGGCCACGGGCAGCGCCAGAGCGGGGCTCTGGTGCCTTCGCTGTGCCCCAATCTGGAGACTCTTCCCTTGGGCCTTACAAACTTTACGAGAAAAAATAGACAAATTATTCTGTAACTGAACAGCGCTGGGACATGATAATGTATCGCAATTACAGCATCTTGTATATTCACGTTTTTATACCACAAACTGTAATATAAACAATATAAACAATATAAACAATACAAATACAAACAATACAAACAATAAAAATAACAATATGTAATAAAATAAATTATTTGTTAATTTTAGTAATTAAATTTTCTCTTTATTTTTATATTCTTAAATTATTTTCCTTATTGTTATTCTTCTTCATCTTATTACTCTTCTCTTCCTTACTACTCTTCTTCTTAGCTTCTTCTATGTATTTTTAAATTCTCATTCTTATTCCTAATACTCTTCTTCTCCTTCTTCTACATATTTTTTAATTCTTATTCTTATTGGTCTTCTTATATATATTTTTAAATTCTTATTCCTATTCCTATTCCTATTACTCTTCTTCTTCTAAGTATTTTCTAATTCCTATTACTAGGAATTACTAGGAAGAATTACTATTCTTCCTCTATGCATTCCTAAATATTCTTTGGGCCCTTTGGGGAGCATTTTCCAAGCCTCGCTGCCCAGGCGTTTGGAGACTCTTCCCTTGTGCCTTACAAACTTTACTAGAAAAAACAGACAAATCATTCTGTAACTGAACAGCTCTGGGACATGATAATGTACTGCAATTACACCAACTTGTATATTCATGTTTTTATACCGTAGACTGTAATGTAAACAATATTAACAATATAAACAATAAAAATAACAATATGTAATAAAATAAATTATTTGCTAATTTTATTCATTAAATTTTCTCTTTATTTTTATATTCTTAAATTATTTTCCTTATTATTATCCTTCTTCTTCTTACTATTCTTCTTTTTCTTACTACTCTTCTTTGCTTCTTCTATGTATTTTGAAATTCTAATTCCTATTACTCTTATTCTCCTTCTTCTACATATTCTTAAATTCTTATTCTTATTGCTCTTCTTCTTCTATGTATTTTTAAATTCTTATTCCTATTCCTATTACTCTTCTTCTTCTAAGTATTTTCTAATTCCTATTACTATTCTTCCTCTATGTATTCCTAAATATTCTTTGGGCTCTTTGGGGGTGTAATGGTTTTAATTTAATGAAAACGGGCAGAAACACTAATTAATGTAGGGGTTTTAGCATTTATTCTCCTTTTGTGGGAGGGAGGGATTAGGAGAAAAAAAAACTAAAGCAGGCTTAAGCTTAAAAATGAACAAAAATAGTTTTATTAACATACACTAAAAGAATGAAAAAAAAGAAAACTTAAAACAGAATGACACTTTAAAACACGCTTTTCTCCTTTTACAAACTATTAACTTTCTTATTGAACAATATAGAAAAAACACAATTTAGGATTTTCAGCCAGTTTCACTATTTAGACATAAGCACTCATAACTTTTTAGGAGAAGAGCCTCTCTAAAATTTTATGAAGACGTTTGCTACAAGACAAAATAGTCCAGTGCTCCCAATGTCACACATCTGCTGCCGCCCGGAGTTTTCACAGACTGTGATGTTCTATCAGCAGAGCTTCTCAGTGTATCTGGGCTACTATTTACGAATACTCCTTCTAGTCTAAAATCATCTTTGTCTCAAAGACTGAGACCTCCTTTTAATCCAGGAGCAGGGGCTTTAAAGTTCTTAAATAAATCTCAATTACATCAGTCCTTAATTTTGATTAGAATAGCATTCTACCCAAATAATACTAAGATGCCGCAAAGAACAGTTCATTTCTCCATAATTTACCTTAAAGGAGTCCGGTTAAAAATGTCAATTCTTCAATCCTATTCCAACATTATTAGTTCTTTTACTTCTAATCTGACTTCACACGGTGTCTGTTTCTACGTACCTTCTCTTTTTCTTTCTTCTTTCTTTAAGGAAGAATTGTGCTTTAAAAGTTCTGTGTTGCTAAGGAAAGGTTACATCCGCTTGGGGCTGCAAAAGCCACGTGCAAGCACCGAGGCTGCAGGAGCTGGAGAAAAATGCAAAGCTGTGCTGATGGAGGAAGCTGGCAGACGTCCTTTTTTCCACCCCTTGGTCTCACAGAGTGGCTCAGCTCGGAGTTGTTATGGAGCTGCAGGCTTTCTTTCTCTGCTGCCAGCGGTGATTAGGCTGGGCCATGGTTTGGCCCTTTCTGCCGTGGTCTGAGCACATGGACAGCACTGCTGAACTGCAGCTGCCTTTATTCCCTGCCAGCAAGCAGGGAATAAAGAGCTCAGCCGGCCCAGGCCCTCCCTGCGCGGGCAGCGGCTCTCGGAGGCCCGGCTAAGCCCGGCCCAGCCGCCCACGATGTTACCTCATGGCTGATTCCAACGCGAGAGCGAGCGATCAGCAGCAGATTAGTTGTAAATGCCCCTTCCAAAGTCTCATTGACACCTCCCATTGGTCAACCTAGCTGCCAATATCCCGGCCAGCTTTTTGATAGATCCCTGTCCTCCCCACCCAAACCACTGCACAGTCAGGGCAGGGAGAAACATTTCACATTTCTAAAACAAAATTGTGCCAACCCATGATAGGGGGGCATTTTCCAAGCCTCGCTGCCCAGGCGTTTGTGGCTCTGCACGATTTGGTTTTGCTGGCCTCACTTGGCTTTGGTTGCCCATCAAAAAGCCCTTCCCTGGCCTGGCCTGCAGGAGCTGCAGCTGCAATCTTCCTGCTCCTCGAGCTGAACCGAAGAGCCGCTGCTCCCTGTTGAGGGTTAAGTTTCCTGTAGAATTTTCCCCCCCCATAAGTTGCTAGGAGACTAAATGCTGATAGTTAAAAGGGTGCTCAACCCGACAAAGGAAGTGGATCACTTAGTTTTGGGGGAGGGAAAAAGCTCCCCGGAGCAGAGGGTGGAGGACTCACTGCTCTCGGTTTTCCCGGGGAGGACGGTCGGGCTACTAGTAGCTGCCTGGAGTCCACGGCTAACGGAGGAGTCTGGTCCTGGGAATTCCATCATCTGTTGGAGTGCCCAGGAATTCGGAGCTTTTTCGCTGCCCTGCTGGATTTTGGGTCAGCCCGGGTCCAGCTGCTGCAGGTTTTCTCTGGCACTGCCCATTTCGTCTGCCAGGACAACCCCCTGCCTGCCGAGGACAAAATCCACCACTTTCCAGCCATCAGTGCCGGAGTTTCCACCGTTTGCCCTCGGGGTTCTTGGTTCTGTTTTACTATTATTATAACTGCTGTTGTTTGTCTGTCCTGTTATATTTACTAGTAAAGGACTGTTATTCCTTTCCCCATAGCTCTGACTGAAAAGTTTTTTTTTTTAATCTTCCAAATTATAATAACACGGAGGGAAGGATTTGAATTCCTCATTTCCTAGAGAGGCCTGCCTCTCCCTAGCAGATACCTGTCTTTTAAAACCAAGACACTCCCACACCAGAGGAGAGGGACCGGCGGGAGCGGGGCTGTCGCAATCCAGAGACTCCAGCCGAGCTGCTCCGTCTGCCCTCGAGGGGAGCTCAGTGCCAGAGAGACACCAGGGCCGTGCCTCCTGCTGCATGGAACTCCTCCGTGGAAGCTCCACTTCCCTCGGCGTGAAAGCTGTCCCTGCACTGGCCTCTCCATCCTGCCTCATCCCTCACTCTTGGCGTGCTCCTCCGCAGGCTCAGCCCTTGCCTTTGGGTGGGCTGGGAGTTGGGATTCCCCTTCTCCATGTCCATCCCTTCATCCATCTCTGCCATCTTCTGCTGCAGAGCCATCCAGGGAGCTGCTGCCTCCTGAACAGGCAGCATTTCCCTGGACACTGTTTGTCTCCGTTTGGGACAGTTCCCTGGGACTGTCCTGTGCCCCTTGGCAGAGCCCTGTGTCCTCATCTGCTTCCCACCGGCAGAGCCCTTTTGTCCCCACCTCCTTCCCATGGGGACAGGTCTTGGACATTGCCAGTCCCTGGGTTTGCGCACAGGAATGAAAAATGTGGCATGCTGAGCTGAAATGGGATGAACAGGTTTCATTTTGGAGCAGGAACTGCTGGATATCAATCCCGGCTTGGCAGCCAATTTGTTCAGCTTGGCAGAGGTGAGACGTGTCCTCACCGCTCTCACAGCCAGTACTTCAATCACAGAGCACAGCATTAAACGGGAGAGGTTCGTCTTTTCTCCCACTCCCTGCTGCCTCCATCCAGAGCTTCCCAGCGCACCGGAGCCGTGGTGACCGTGCACAGTCCCACCATGGCACCTCTGCTCAGAACCCCACCATGGCCCCTCTCCTGACAGCCCCATCATGGCACCGCCCCTCACAGCTTCCCTCTGCCCCTCAATTATTTGGTAATTCTACTTTTTGAAAAGATCTTTTATTTACTTATGGATTCTTAACTAATCTTCTTCTATACTCCTTCTTCTTACTACTCTTCTATTTTTTTTTCTTCTATGTATTTTAAAATCCAAATTCTTATTAGTCTTCTTCTGTGCATATTTAAATTCAAATTCATATTCTAATATACTCTTGTATTTCTATATTTTAAAATTCTTACTCCTTATTCCTATTCTTATTCTTATTCTACATCTATGTATTTTAAAAATTCTTATTCTTATTACTATTCCTTTTTCTTCTATGCATTTTAAAAGTAGCCTTCTTCTTCTTCTTGTTCTTGTATCACTGTCTCCTTTTTCTTCTCTGTTTTCTTTATCTTCTTCATCTTCATCACCTCCTTTGTCTCCTTGGTCTTTGGCATTTTTATCTTATTTGCCTTTGTTGACTTCATCTTCTTTGCCTTCATCTTCTTAGATCCCTTCATCATCCTTCATTATCTCCTTCCTCTTCTTCGTTGCCTTTGTTTTCATATTGCTCATCTTCCTCTTCCCGTTTGTGCCCAGCTCCCGTTGGTGTTGGCAGCCCCATGAGCCGCACTCCTGCGGGGAGGGAGGCTCTGGGAGCAATCCCTGCTGTCGGTGCCCTGGCTTTTACTCCTCCGGCCGTGGCCTCATGCAGGAAGCCCGGAACAGCCCCCGCAGCGCCCGCAGCGCCCGCCTGAAGCGGGAGGGACGTTTCCTGGGGGCAGGCGGCTGCCCGCGGAGGGCCTGGGCTCCCAGCGGGGCAGGCCTGGGGCTGGGGGGGCCGTGCGGGGCAGGCACCGGGCTCTCTTCCCTTCTGCCTGTGACTGCTGATGGTACTTCTACAGCCAGGCATCGCTGAAGGGCACAGACTCCTGTCATCTGCTGCCTCAGTGCCTGGCTCAGGATCTCCCTGTTGATGCTCTGCTCCCCGTCTAGTGAAGTCAGGCTGCTGGCCGGGGTGGTGGAGGCGACACTGCGTGGGCTTTGTGTCCCTGTTGATGGCACCTCATCACTGACCACACAAGGTGCCTCTTCTGCCTGGGACGCGAGAAGCTCGGGAGGCTCCTCCTCCTCAGTAGCTCCGGTCGGGGAGGCAGCTGCCAGCTCGGTGACCGTGGGACTCCATAGGGCAGGAGAGGCACTGGGCAGGGCACGGGCTGACTCTGCTGTCTCCTCTGTGCCCACACGCCTGGAACAGCTGGGTTCCTCCAGGGGCTCCACGTCATCCACCAAGCCCAAGGGTTTGTTCCAGATGTTGTCCTGGATGCCAGCTTCCCCTTGGGACACCTCCTGAGCTGCACAGTGCTTCCCTTTGGAAAGCACTTCGTCATCGTCACTGGAAAGAAGAATTGACATGGCGTCCAACAGGTCTTGCCATTGGTCCTCCACATCATCACTGCACCATTCCAGAGGGGACTGTCTTTGACGTCTGAGAGCTTGGTCCTCTTCCTCCTCCTCAGCACCATAATTGTTGGGGAAATGGACTACCAGCCATTCCAGCACCTTCAGATATCGCGACACTCCCTGCCGTTCTGGCAGTTCACATGACGAGCTTGAATTGCTGTCCATGCCACCGAGCAGGGCCCTCCTTACCAGCTCTATGTCCTCATCTTCCCAAACGGAGAGATCTTCATCCTCATCTTCTTCGCAATGGGAGACCTCTTCATCCTCATCTTCTTCCCACTGGGAGAGCTCTTCGTCCTCATCTTCTTCGCAATGGGAGACCTCTTCATCCTCATCTTCTTCCCACTGGGAGAGCTCGTCGTTGTCATCTTCTTCCCACGGGGACATCTCTTCAACATCACAGTCCTCCCCAAACTTCAGCTCTGGGTCATGTTTGAAATCTAATGGGAAAAGCTTCTCATCCTCCTTGTTATCCCCTTGGGACAGCTCTTTGTCACTGTCACTCTCCCCTTGGGACAGCTCTTTTTCATGCTTCCCTTCACCCAGGGACAGCTCCTTGTAACTCCTGTTGTCCCCTTGGGAGAGCTGATTGTCATCTTCCAGTGGGAACAGCTCCCGGTCACTCGTGCTGTCCTCTGAACCAGCCTCAATGGCCTCTTCCACTTCAGACAGCTCCTTATCAGTCAGGCTGTTCCCTGAAATGATCACGATGTCCTCTGCCACAGGGGACAGCTCCTGGTCACTTCTGCTGTCCCCTGAAATGACCACAATGTCCTCTTCCACTGAGGACAGCTCCTCGTCATTTGGGCTGTCCCCTGAAATGACCATGATATCCTCTTCCACTGAGGACAGCTCCTCGTAACTCAGGCTGTCCCCTGGAATGACCTCAATGGCCTCTTCCACTGAGGACAGCTCCTCGTCATTCAGGCTGTCCCCTGAAATGACCACGATGTCCTCTTCCACTGAGGACAGCTCCTTGTCATTCAGGCTGTCCCCTGAAACGACCACGATGTCTTCTTCCACTGAGGACAGCTCCTCATCATTTGGGCTGTCCTCTGGAATGACCATGATATCCTCTTCCACGGAGAACAGCTCCTGGTCACTTCTGCTGTCCCCTGGAATGACCTCATTGTCCTCTTCCACTGAGGACAGCTCCTCGTCATTCAGACTGTGCCCTGAAATGACCATGATGTCCTCTTCCACTGAGGACAGCTCCTCGTCAATCATACTGTCCCCTGGAATGACCTCAATGGCCTCTTCCACTGAGGACAGCTCCTGGTCACTCCTGCTGTCCCATGCAACCACCTCGATGGCCTCTTGCACTGGGGACATTTTGTCATCACTTGTTCTGTCCCCTGATGTGGCCACAATGGCCTCCTCCACTTGGGACAGCTCCTCATCACTCAGGCTGTCCTCTGAAATGACCTCAATGGCCTCTTCCACTGAGGACAGCTCCTGGTCACTTCTGCTGTCCCCTGGAATGACCTCAATGTCCTCTTCCACTGAGGACAGCTCCTCGTCATTCAGACTGTGCCCTGAAATGACCATGATGTCCTCTTCCACTGAGGACAGCTCCTCGTCAATCATACTGTCCTCTGGAATGACCTCAATGGCCTCTTCCACTGAGGACAGCTCCTGGTCACTCCTGCTGTCCCATGCAACCACCTCGATGGCCTCTTGCACTGGGGACATTTTGTCATCACTTGTTCTGTCCCCTGATGTGGCCACAATGGCCTCCTCCACTTGGGACAGCTCCTCGTCAATCATGCTGTCCCCTGCAATGACCTCAATGGCCTCTTCCACTGAGGACAGCTCCTCATCATTCGGGCTGTCCCCTGCAATGACCCCAATGGCCTCTTGCACTGGGGACAGCTCCTCGTCACTTGTACTGTCCCCTGATGTGACCGCGATGGCCTCCTGTGCTGGGGACAGCTCCTCGTCAATTAGGCTGTCTCCTGAAATTACCTCAACAGCCTCTTGCATTGGGGACAGCTCCTGGTCACTTGTGCTGTCCCCTGAAGAGACCCCAATGGCCTCTTCCACATCGGACAGCACCGGGTCAGTGTCGCTCTCCCCTGGAGAGAGCTCGATGGCCTCTTCTACTGGGGACAGCTCATCACAGCTTGTGCTGTCCACTGGAAAGAGCTCGCTGGCATCTGCCACTGGGGACAGCTCCTGGTCACTCCTGCTGTCCCCTCGAAAGAGCTCGGTGTCTTCAGTTGCTTCAGAGAGCTCATGTTCACTGCCATTTTCCCTTTGGGATAGCTCGTCGTTACTCTTTTTCTCCAGTGCCATATCCTTGAGGCTGCTCTCCGCAGCACGAGCCCCTGAGGGGATGGGCGGCAAAGGCTGCAGCTGCCAGCTCGGGGACACACAGCCTGTGCCCTCGTGGGCCACCCTGAGTGGGGACAAGGACACCCTCGGCATGGGGCTGTGTGCCTGCCAAGGACAGGGGCCGCAGGGCTGCGGCCCCTTCTCCCCTGCGCTCCCCAGCTTTGTGCCCCGGCGCTGAGTGTCCCTGGGGCTCACCAGGCCGGGCAGTGCTGGCAGCCGTGGCAGCAGTGGCAGTGATGGCAGTGGTAGCAGCCTGTCCCCAAGGAGGGACAGGGCCGGGCTTCGGCTACCCTGCGGCTGCCTGAGCTGCACCTGTGGGAGATTGAGGTTTTCAGCTATTTTGGGTCCCACCTTTGTCTGCCTGAGGTGCAGGGCTGGCAGCTTGATGGGCATCACTGAGGAGCAGGAGGATGACGAGGAGGCGTGGGATGGAGATGGCTCCCTTGGCAGGGCAAAGGTCCTGGCCCACTCCATCCGCTGGCCCCTCTTTCCGGCGTCATCACTCTCCCTTTGCCTCCTTCGCAGGCTCAGAAGTTGCCCTTGGGCGGGCTGGGAGTTGGGCTTCCCTTTCTCCTTGTTCATCCTCTCAATAATTTCTGTCTTCCTCTAGCAGACAGAACCAGGGAGCTGCTTCCTCCTCAGAGAGCGGCTCTCCTGGGACTGAGCACCCCGGGCTCTGTGCCCGTTGGATACCCTCAGGCTCCAGGGCGGGGCTCCCTGATGTCACAAGGCTCTCTGGCCACCACCACGTCCCACATCACCAAGGGATCCCCACACCAAGCGCCTGTGTCACAAAGGGCCACCCCGGCACCCCGACAAGAGCGGAGCAGGCAGGAACCGGCACGGAGCAGCGCCCGGTCTTGTGGCCTCGTGGCCCCGGCTGTGCCCAGAGCCCTGAGGGGCTTTGGCCGCGCTCCCACACGGCAGCCCCAGCCCCACAGGGCAGAGCCCTGGGTTTGCAGCCTGCGCTGTCCAGGGCACGAGCAATTGGCCGCACGGACGTGCCAGGGACTCGTGGGCAGCGGCTCCACGAGCCGCGGGAGGCCGGGCACCTCGGGGCTCCGCCAAGGCACCGGGGCCGTCCCTCGGGGCTCCGCCCGGGCACCGGGGCCGTCCCTCGGGGCTCCGCCAAGGCACCGGGCCTGTCCCTCGGGGCTCCGCCCGGGCACCGGGGCTCCTCACCACCTTTAGCGATGGCAGCCAGGGACCCCGAGCGCAGCCTCGGCGCCTTTGCCGGGGCCGGGAGGCTGAGCGGGGCAGGGCCAGCACGCAAGGACGGGGCCATCCACAGGCACCTGCACCCGCTGCACAAGCGGCAGCTTCGAGCGCTTCCACAAGGCCGGGGGCCGGCTGCTGCTCCCGGCCCGGGGCAGTGCCCCAGGCACCGGCTCCCGCGGCTCTCCGCTCGCCTCTGCGGCACCACGGGCACAGAGCCCGGGCCCGGGGCTCGGTGGCTGCTGCCAGCGGGGCGCTGCCGAGGGCTCCCCGCCCGCCGGGGCCGGGCCCGGGCGCTGAGGGAGCGGCGCCGCCATCGCTGCCGCCCTCAGGGGCTCTGAGGGGAGCGCGGCTCCCGCCAGCCCCGCTCCGCCCCTGAGGGCAGCACGAACACGGAGCACAGAGACACACGGCGCTCAACGATGTGTCCGTGCCCTTCCAAATGCACCGGGACAGCGGCCCGAAGGGATGGGCTCGGCCGCGGCAGCATCGCCACACGGCTGCCCCAGCGCCAAATCCCCTGTGCAGATACCGGGGCCGGGGCTGTGCCGTGGGACACGAAACACTCGGGGTTCAGTCTCCTCGGGAGAAAGAAACGAGTGTTTGTTGCTATTTGGGAAAAGGTATCTACTTTCGATGGCACTAGGCTGTTACACTTAGCGTTCAAAAGGATAATAAATAATAAAGAAGAAATAATTATGAATCTGTGTCAGTGAAAAGGCATACAAGGGAGTTATGAGCAACATCTCTACTGACAAAAGATTTTGGAAAAGAAAAACTACACTTGAAAAAGCCTTTCATCTGCAATTTTGTCACTGGTTGTTCCTCTCATCAGCTTTATTTTGGAAACATGGAAGCAAAACTGAGCAGCATCAAGGAAACAACAGCTGGGTACAAGGCTTCAGGATCAGTGTGGAAGAACTGGAGGAGTCACACGCTTCAGACGTGTGAGTGCATGTGCACAAAAGCACCTCTCCTTTCTGAGGCTGCATCGCAGCACGCAGAGACTAAAATAAAAGTTGCTCCTGATCTAACAGTAAAAATGCCTCTTGTGCAGATTCCTGCAGCAACCAACTTAGTGACCATGAAACAATATTGGATTCCAGAAGCTGGGAGTTGGGCTACCCTTTCTTCTTGTCCACGTCTTCATCCTAAATTCTTATTCCTATTCTTCTTCTTCTTCAATATATTTCTAATTTTGTATAACTCTTCTACTATGCATAATTGAAGTCCTACTCTTCTTCATCTATATTTTCTTAATCTCTGTCTTCTCCATGGTCTTTGCCATCTTCATCACCTTCTTAGTGTTTGTCCCATTCATCCGCATCTTCCTCTTCCCGTTTGTGCCCAGCTCCCGTTGGTGTTGGCAGCCCCGTGTGAGCCGCACTCCTGCGGGGAGGGAGGCTCTGGGAGCAATCCCCGCTGTCGGTGCCCTGGCTTTTACTCCTCCGGCCGTGGCCTCATGCAGGAAGCCCGGAACAGCCCCCGCAGCGCCCGCAGCGCCCGCCTGAAGCGGGAGGGACGTTTCCTGGGGGCCGGCAGCTGCCCGCGGAGGGCCTGGGCTCCCAGCGGGGCAGGCCCGGGGCTGGGGGGGCCGTGCGGGGCAGGCACCGGCCCTTGGCTGCACGGCCCCAGTGCCGGGCGCTCAATCCAGGCCTCACGAGGAACAGGGACCGGGAGCCCGTCTGCCGCAAGAACTCTCCATTTTTGGTCTTTGTCCTCTTCCAGGGGCAGCTCCTCGACACTCAGCTCGTCCCATTCATCATCCTCTGGGCGCAAGGGCTTGGTCCCGATGTGCTCGGTCTCATCCTCCCAATTGTCCTGCATGAGCTCTTTGTTGCTGTCATTTTTCCAGCTGGAGTGTCCTGAGGACCTGCTGCCATTCCCTCTGGACACACCTTGGCCAATGCAGGCTTCTTCCCAGCTGGAAACTTCTTCACAGCTGATGACATCTCCTTGGGACTGCCCTTGCTCGATGCATTCTTCCCAGTCTGAGGGGTCCTCGGAGCTGCTGAGTTCTTCCTGGGACAGTTCTTGCTCCAAATATTCTTCCCAATTGGAGAGTTCATGGTAACTGATGACTTCCTCACCTTCCCACTGGGAAAGCTCTTGCTTGATGTCACCTTCATCCTCAGTTTCCCCACCAAAGTAGGTTCTCTCCTCACTCTCTTGCACTGCCCTCACGGGCACTGACGCTGTCCTCTCCTGCTGCTGCTCCCTGGGGGCCTGGGCTCTCAGCTGGGCAGGGCAGGCGCTGCCTCTGCTGCCACTCTGTGCCCACGGGGCTGCGAGAGCTGGGCCCCTCTGGGGGACAAGTCTGGGTGTCCTTCTCCTTCACTGGGCTCACAGGCTTCTCCCCAGTACTGGAGCTCACATCATCCTCCCACTGCGTCAGCTCTTGATCTCCCAAATCTTCCCCTCAGGACAGTTCTTGAAAAGCGTAGTCTGGCCCTTGGTACAGCTCTGGGTCACTACAGGACTCCCCGTCACTGTCCCAAGCCCAGGTGGTGGGAATACACAAGACAGAGAGTAAAGCAGACAATCAGCATGGGTGGTTTGATAACCAAGGTGCCATGGCAGGAACAAGCAGAGCCTTGAAGATTACAGGAGATGGGATTAAACCTGCTTACGGGAAGAGAGGAGATTCAATCAACCCTCTGCAAGCAAAATATGTTGTAAATGTATGAGTTGTACTTATGATCTTCTAACCAAATTGTTGTAGTGGAAAAAGATTAACCTTCCTGAAATGGTATATGAGCTTGTGGAAATGTATGAGTTGAACGTATGAACTTTTAACCAAATTGTTGTAGTGGAAAATTATTAACCTCCCTGAAATGGTATATAAGCTTGTGGAAAACCTGAGTAAAACCGAATTCTGATCACCGAATCCATCTTTCCATCTCTCTGTCAGTTGTCAATACAGGTCTCCTGGCTGTCCTGCTGTGCCAGCTCTGACTCTGCCCCTGCCCACTCCTGCTGCTCACTGGGCGCCTGGGCTCCCAGCTGGGCACACAAGGGGCCAGGGGTGCTGTGCAGGTGTTGAGGTTTAAGTCTCCTGTAGAATTTTTTCCCCCTCCCAAGTTGCTAGGAGACTAAGTGCTGAGTGCTTAACCTGGACAAAAGAACTGATAACTTAGTTTTGGGGGAGGGAAAAAGAGCTCCCGGAGAGAGCTGAGGGTGGGGGGATCTCGCGGCTCTTTTCTTCTTCCGGGGGGAGCACCGATCGGGCCACGGCTGGCTTCTGGAGTCCACGGGTAACGAAGGAGTCTGGTCCTGGGAATTCTACCATCTGTTGGAGTATCCAGGAATTCGGAGTTTCTTTGCTGTCCTGCTGGATTTTGGGTGAGCCTGGGTCCCGCCGCTGCGGCTTCTCCGGCACTGCCACCTCTGCCTGCCGAGGACACCCCGTGCCTGCGGAGGACAGTCCACCGCGCCCGGCTTCCAGCCATCAGCGCCGGAGCCTCCACCGTGTGCCCTCGGGGTTCTTGGTTCTGTTCTACTATTGTTATAATTGCTGTTGGTTTTTTGTCTGTCCTGTTACATTTACTAGTAAAGGACTGTTATTCCTTTTCCCCATAGCTCTGACAGAAAAGTTTTATTTTTGATTTTCCAAATTATAATAACACGGAGGGAAGGATTCAAATTCCTCATTTCCTAGAGAGGCCTGCCTCTCCATAGCAGACACCTGTCTTTTCAAAACCAAGACAGCAGGGCAGGCACTGGCCTCTCTTCGCTCTCTGCTGTAGCTTCTATAGCCATCTGTTGATGCAGGACATACGCTTCTGTCATCTGCTGCCTCAGTGCCTGGATCTCCAGCAGCACCTGGCTCATGATCTCCCCGGTGATGCTCTGGTCCTGTGAAATCTGGCTGCTGGCCAGGATGCTGAAGGGGCAACTGGGTGGGCTCTGTGTCCCTGCTGATGGCACCTCCTCACTGGGGACAGGAGGCTCTGCTGCCTTTTCTGCCTCCAGAGCGAGAGGCTTGGGGGGCTCCTCCTCCTCCTCAGCTCCAGATGGGGCAGCAGCTGCTGGCTCAGCCTCCATGGGACTCTGTGGGGAAGGAGAGGCACCGGACTGTCCCAAATCTTGGAGCTGATGTCATTTCTCCATCGGGACAGCTCCTGGCTGCTCACGTGTTCTTCCCATTGGGACAGCTTTCGCTCACTCACTCCTTCCCATCAGGGTGCTCTTGGGCTTCAGCCTCTGGTCCTTGGGACAGCTCCTTGTCACTGCTGGCTCTGACTGGGGACAATTCTGGATCGCTCCTGTCTTCCCATCAGGAGGTGTGGGAGTGCACATCTTCCCATGGTGAGAGGTCTTGGTACCTCTCACCTTCCCTCTGGGACAGCTCTTGGCCATTGTCCCATTGGGAATCCTCTGTGACACTCACATCTCTCTGCAGGGACAGCTCAGGGGATCTCTCATCTCCTTCCCATCCCAGCTCCTGCTGCCCTCTCATGTCTGTTTCCCATTCAGAGACTGTTTTGGTTTGTGTCACATTCTTCCCTTTCACTCATCTCGGTACATCGCACCATCCTCTTCTCCAAGCCTCTCTGGGCAGGAGCCCCTCTGAGACATAAACTTTAGAGAATTAAGGATTGTTAGAGGGGTTAAGATTTTAGTTAGAGATAAGCTTTGCTGAAATTTACTAAAGTAGATGGGTAGGCTTTGCTGAAATTAAAAGTTAGTAATTAACTAAGAGAAACTGGGTTTGGGATCACTTCCATATTAGAATAACTGATTACTTGTCAACTTTATGTTTGGTTAGCTGTGTTTACAATGAAGAATACAGAAACTGATGAACAGCTTTTAGGAACATGAGACAGTTGTAGGCATCCTCTCCCCAGAAACCCATTGAACAGTCACGAAGACAGGAAATAGGAGTCCTACCAAGGGTTCATTTATCACATTTACATTGAAAAGGTAGAAAGGTCAGAACGAGGAAGACTTCTTTACTTCCTCATTTTGGGGACCCTTCCCCAAGAAAAGGACCACTGACCCATTTCAAAGAACAAACTATGCATGCTTAATAGCTTTTGAGTTAATTACCATACGAAGAGGGGAATGGGATGTACCAGGGTTATGAATATCCATTTGTGTTTTGGGCATTCAATACTTTTGTAAATAAAAGGACTCTGTGATCACCTGTAAATTGTGGTGTGTATTTGGGAGCCATCCCACACGCTGTCTGGCGCCGTAATGAACATACACTTTCTAACTTTAAACTGTTAGAGTTTTTGTCCGTCTCAGTTGGGTATCGATACTAGATCAGTAACCCTTATTTTCTTTAATAAGTTACCTCAGGGCAGCTCCACCTTGAACAATTCCTTCTCCCATTGCAGGAGTCTCCTTTGGTGTGGACAAGGAAGAAAGAAAGGAGAATTGCTGCCTTCCCCTCTCTCAGGGCTGCAGAAGTGCTCAAACTTCCCTCCTGCTGCTCCCTCACACAGGATCGCTGGCCTAGGGACTCCTGCAGTTGGATATTGGGCAAGGGAGGAGGGAGACACTTGGTTGTCCCTGGACACAGAAGAAATTGTTGAACATCCAGCCCCGAACATTCCTGTGTGTCATGGATTCATCAAGGTTGGAAGAGACCTCTGGGATCATCCAGTGCCACCAGCATCACCCCAAACCATTTCCCAAGAGCCACACCCAGACTCCTCCTGTCCCGACAGTGACTCCACCACCTCCCCGGGCGGCTCATTCCAAGGCCTGATCACTCTGCCAGAGAATGTTTTCTTATCACTCTTCTGAACCTCCCCTGGTGCAACCTCAGGCCGTTTCCTGACATCCCTTCCCTTGGACTGGGCAGCACAGACCAGCCCCCAGAGTTTTCGGGGGAGCCTGGCAGACTCTCCACTGCACCGATCCCATTTATCAGCTCCCTCAGTGCTCCTTCCACGTCCTTCCCAGCAATCAGGGTGAGCCACATTTCCAAGCCGTGCCACAAAAGTTCAGCTACAGCTACAAAAACTCAAAAGGCAGCTTCATCATCTTCCTCCCTCAGGGCTGTGCTTCCCCACCCAAAACACTCAGCACCATCTCCACAAGAAGGAAGAATTTTATTGTTTCCATGTGACAGGTTTCCCTGGGAATGACCAGGACAGTTCTCTAGACAGCCTCTCTCATGATTTTGGTGAGTTTCTGGATCTTGGACCTTGTTGACATGTCCACATACTTCTCCCCAATATTGACAATCATGCCACCAAGGATCGATGGATCAGTCTAAGGAAGGAACATTGAACAGAAAGTCGATTAGCAGAAGTTTGTTACCACAGGGTACAAGTTTTACACTAGCAAAAAAAAAAAAAAAAACAACCAAAAAGCCAAAAACAACAATAAAAAAAGCTTTTCAAAGGGCCTTTTTTTGAGATAACTTTGCGGTCATTGCCTTCCAAAGTGAAGATTTTAGAAATTAAAACATCATCATGTCTACAAGAAAGCACAGAACCATGTAACAAAGCAACTGGATTCAATAAAATCTTTTGGTTTTGTAAAAATCAGAAGCCCTTAACGTGAACTTAATGACATTTCTTTGCAAGTCAAAATTCCAGACCTTAGTTTCCAGCTTCAACACCTCTCCTTTAGCCAAGAACCCATTCAGAGCGCTTTTCAGTTCAGTGAGGCTGGCCTCATCCAAGGGCTGAATAAAAAAAGAACACAAGAGAAAGAAAATTAAGAACTTAAAAATACTCAAATGATATAATGAGAACCCAGATTTTCTCCTCAGGTCCCTTGGAAGACACACTTCCATGAGGAAGGCAGCATCCTGGAACAGGGATAGCCCAAGGACAGCAGAGGAACAACAACCACTTTATGCCCTCCTGATTTCATGAAACATTTTCCCCTTTGAAAGAAGAACAGGGGCAGCTCTGCGTGCAGACCAGCCTGACTTTTGTCAGTCCCTGGGTTTGCGCACAGGAATGAAAAATGTGGCATGCTGAGCTGAAATGGGATGAACAGGTTTCATTTCGGAGCAGGAACTGCTGGATATCAATCCCGGCTTGGCAGCCAATTTGTTCATCTTGGCAGAGGTGAGACGTGTCCTCACCGCTCTCACAGCCAGTACTTCAATCACAGAGCACAGCATTAAACGGGAGAGGTTCGTCTTTTCTCCCACTCCCTGCTGCCTCCATCCAGAGCTTCCCAGCGCACCTGAGCCGTGGTGACCGTGCACACCACCTCCCCTCGGAAGGCGCTCATGATCTTCCCGAAGGCAGAGACGATGCCCGGGGTGTAACGCAGGCGGCCGTTCTCAGCCAGCAGATCTGCAAAACAGCCACGCATCGAGGGCTTAAAGCACCACCAGAGGCAGATCCCAGCAGCAATTCCCATGGATGGCACTGCTGGGATGCTCTCCTCAAGCCTCAGAGGTCACTCACTCATCAGGTTGACAGTGATTGGGGACATCTTCTCCCTTGCCAGGGCGTCATTCACGGCTTTTTGTTTCACTGAGCTCTTGGTGTGAGGGTTCATCACCACACTGGACAGCTTGGGGTCCTTCAGGAGGCTCTGAGGGGATACACAAGGATGTGACAAACGCCAGGGGTTTTCCTGGCATCACAAGGCCCACCTGGAGTAGCCAAAGCAGGCAACAGGGGCATTCCTGGAATGAGAACAAAGAGCTCTGGAGCTGATGGGAAGTGAAACGGCTGCTCCAGCTCCATCAGGGAATGGTTTGGGTTGGAAGGGACCTTAAAAATTGGATGGACCTAGTCCCACACCTGCCATGGCAGGGACACCTCCCACTGTCCCAGGCTGCTCCAAGACCCAATGTCCAACCTGGCCTTGGGCACTGCCAGGGATCCAGGGGCAGCCACAGCTGCTCTGCGCACCCTGCCAGGGAACAATTCCTGATTCCCGATTTCAACACCAGGGCCACAGGCAGGCAGTACAGGCATAGGCTGGGAGTCTCCCAGCTCACACTGCCCCAACTCCCTCTGCTCCCAGCCCCGGAAGCCCGGGCTGTGGAGAACCTTACCCACACCCGGGTCAGCTCCTTCTCCACCTGCTCCAGCTTCTTCTGCTTGCTGGCTGCCGAGTAGAGGGCGGTGGCGTAGCGCCCTTCCAGCCCGTACACCTGGATGGGCGGCTGCGGGAGCAAGGGCGGGCGCTGAGCGGGGGACACGGCGAGAGACCCCCGGCCCCTCGCCTCGGCCAGCCGGGAGCCACCCCTGCACGCTGCCCTCACCGTGACCATCTGGGACACCCGCCTTGAGCCCCTCACAACCCGCCGCCCTGTCACCTTGACCCGCCGGGACACCCCCCTTAACCGGCGTGGGGACCCCCTCGACCTCCCCACGGCCCTCCTTCCACCTCCTCACCTCGACCAGCTTGGAGACCCCTCCGGACCCCTTCAGGCCACCCCCTGCCCCTTATCTTCACCGGCTTTGAGGCCCTCCCTGTCCCCTCCCTTTGACAACGCCCCTGCCCCTCACCTTGACCAGCTTGGACACCGGTCTCGCCGCCGTCGTACTCAGCTGCCGCACCTGGGGGGGAATAAGGGGGAGAACGGCGGCGTCGGCGCAGCCCTCGAGGATCGGGAGGAAGGGGAAGGTCCTGGAGGGCGGGAGACGGCGCTATTCTCCCCCAAAGCCGCCCAGGCCCCGCCGCCCCCCAATTTCACCTTCAAGACGAGCCCGGCTGCCGCCGCCATCTTTCCCGGCCGCCCCCTGGGTCACCGCGCACCGCGCAGGCGCGGCGTGGCCACGCCCACCCCTCGCCGTTAGGGGGCCGCTCCTGCCGCGGGGCACGCTGGGAGCTGTAGTTCCGCGGGGCGGCGGCTTCGAGCCGCGCGCCCCCTGCCGGGCCATTGGGGGAGCGCAGACCCAGCGCCCCCCCCCGGGAGTCCCTGTGGTACCAATGTCCCTGTGGTGTCACTGTGGTGTCCCTGTGCCACCAGTGACCCTGTGGTGTCCCTGTGCCACCAATGACCCTGTAGTGTCACTGCGGTGTCCCTGTGCCACCAGTGACCCTGTGGTGTCACTGTGCCACAGTGTCCCTATGGTATCCCTGTGGTGTCACTGTGCCCCATGTCCCTGTACCCACGGTGTCCCTATGGTGTCCCTGTGGAGTCCCTGTGGTGTCCCTGTGATACCAATGTCCCTGTGGTGTCACTGTGCCACAGTGTCCCTATGGTATCCCTGTGGTGTCACTGTGCCCCATGTCCCTGTACCCACGGTGTCCCTGTACCTGCGGTGTCCCTGTACCACCAATGACCCTGTAGTGTCACTGTGGTGTCCCTGTGCCACCAGTGACCCTGTGGTGTCACTGTGCCACAGTGTCCCTGTACCCACGGTGTCCCTGTACCCACGGTGTCCCTGTAGTGTCACTGTGCCACAGTGTCCCTATGGTGTCCCTGTGGAGTCCCTGTGGTGTCCCTGTGGTACCAATGTCCCTGTGGTGTCACTGTGCCCCATGTCCCTGTACCCACGGTATCCCTATGGTGTCCCTATGGTGTCCCCGTGCCACAGTGTCCCTATGGTGTCCCTGTGGAATCCCTGTGGTGTCCCTGTGGTACCAATGTCCCTGTACCCACAGTGTCCCTGTACCCACGGCGTCCCTGTACCCACGGCGTCCCTATGGTGTCCCTATGGTGTCCCTGTGGTGTCCCTGTGCCACCAGTGACCCTGTGGTGTCCCTGTGGTGTCCCTGTGCCACCAATGTCCCTGTGGTATCACTGTGCCCCATGTCCCTGTACCCACGGTGTCCCTATGGTGTCCCTGTGGTGTTCCTGTGCCACTAATGACCCTGTGGTGCCCCTGTGCCCAGTGTCCCTGTACCACAGTGTCCCTGTGGTGTGTCTGTGTCCCTGTGCAAGTGTCTGTGTGGTGTCCCTGTGTCCCCGGTGTCCCTGTGCCCTCAGTGTCCCTGTCAGTGTCCCTGTGTACTCGGTGTCCCTGTGCCCACAATGTCACTGTCAGTGTCCCTGTGCCTGATGTCCCTGTGCCCTCAGTGTCCCTGTCAGTGTCCCTATCCCCCTAATGTTCCTGTCCCTGTGGTGGCCCCATGCCCTCAGTGTCCCTGTGCCCTGGGGTCCTCCATGGACTTCTCCAGCATGGGTACTTCCCATAGGATCAGTTCTTCAGGATCAAGCTGCTCCTGTGTGGGTCCCTCTCCATGGAGTCATTCCTACAGAGGGGGTCCCTTTTCCCAAGGAACCCCAAGTCTTCCAGAAAACCCACTCCAGTGTGGGCTCCTCTCTCCACAGAGCCTCAGATCCCTGCCAGGAGCTCCTCCAGGGTGGGATTCCCATGGAATCACACCTTTTGTGTGAGCCCTGGTCTGGCGTGGGCTCCTCCAGGGGCTGCAGGTGGATCTCATCTCCTCCATGGATCTCCAGAACTGCAGGTGGATCTCGGTTCCCCATGGATCTTCAGAACTGCAGGTGGATCAGCTCCTCCACAGACTCCAGGGGCTGCAGGTGGCTCTCAGCTCCTCCATGGATTTCCAGAATTGCAGGTGGATCTCAGCTCCCCATGGATCTTCAGAACTGCAGGTGGATCAGCTCCTCCACAGATTCCAGGGGCTGCAGGTGGCTCTCAGCTCCTCCATGGATTTCCAGAACTGCAGGTGGATCTCAGCTCCTCCACAGACTCCAGGGGCTGCAGATGGATTTCAGCTCCTACATGGATTTCCAGAACTGCAAGAGGATTCCACCTCCCTCATGGATTTCCAGTCTTCACCTGCCCCAGCCCCACCAGTCCCTCCATTCAGGAGAGCGAAAGGAGCATCCCACGAGTTCTTCCAGACTCAACACTTCCCTTCTGTGCTTCCCTCAAAGAAACCTCCAAAATGCGGGAATTATTTCCTCCCCATGGATAAACTTCCTCCCAACCCCTCCGGAGGCAAAGTCTCTTCCAGGTGGGACAAAGCAGGGAGCTCTGTCCCTCTCCCTGGTGACCTTGAGCACTTACCTGGAATGGTTCAACTCTTCCTGTCCCAAATTCTTCCATCTTTTATCCTCCCCATGCAGAGCTGGCACGGAGTCGGAGCCGTTCTTGCTGGGGCTTGGGCGGTGGCTGCCATGGAGATGCAGAGCCTGGCGGGGATGGGTGATGGATAAATGGATGGATGGATGGGTGGATGGATGATGGATGATGGATGGATGGATGATGGGTGATGGAGGGATGGATGATGGATGGACAGATGATGGACAGATGATGGATGGATGATGGATGGATGGATGGATGGATAATGGATACTAGATGGATGGATGATGGATGGATAGATGATGGGTGATGGAGGGATGGATGATGGATGGACAGATGATGGATGGATGATGGGTGGATGGATGATGGATGATGGATGGATGGATAATGGATACTGGATGGATGGATGGATGGATAGATGGATGATGGATGGATGATGGATGGATGATGGATGGATGATGGATGGATGGATGGATGGATGGATACTGGATGGATGGATGGATGGATGGATGATGGATACTGGATGGATGGATGGATGATGGATGGATGATGGATGGATGGATGGATGGATGGATGGATGGATGGATGGATGGATGGATGATGGATGATGGATGGATAGATGATGGGTGATGGAGGGATGGATGATGGATGGACAGATGATGGACAGATGATGGATGGATGGATAATGGATACTAGATGGATGGATGATGGATGGATGATGGATAGATGGATGGATAGATGGATGATGGATGGATGATGGATGGATGATGGATGGATGATGGATGGATAGATGGATGATGGGTGGATGATGGATGGATGGATAGATGATGCATGGATGGATGGATGGAGGGATGATGGATGGATGATGGATGGATGGATGATGGATGGATGGATGGATGATGGATGGATAGATGATGGATGGGTGGATGGATGATGGATAAATGGATGGATGGGTGGATAGACGGGTGGATGGATGGATGGATGGATGATGGATGGAAGGAAGGATGGATGAAGGGATGATGGATGAATGGATGATGGATGGAGGGATGATGGATGGATGAATGATGGATGGATAGGTGGATGGATGGAGGGATGGATGGATGGATGATGATAAATGGATGGATGGATGGATGATGGATGATGGATGATGGATAATGGATGGATGATGGATGGATGAATGGATAGGTGGATGGATGGAGGGATGGATGGCTGTGGGAATTCTGCAGGATCCAGGCACTAGGTGCTGCTCTCGCTGCAAATTCCGAGCACTGGGATCGTTTCAGGACATCAGGACAGAGTTCAAGTGAGGCTCTTCAGGAAAGGCTCAGTGTCCCACTGGGAATAAGGCAGCAGCTCCATCCAACAGGATTCATTTGGGCTGGTGGGATTTAATTCCCTCCTCTCTCCCTGGCTGCATTCCGGGGTGACGCTCCAAGGCACAAGGACAGATTTGAGCCTGACATAACTCAGACACAACTGGACAGACTGGGAGAGCTGGGAATGTTCACCTGGAGGAGAGAAAGATCCAGGGAGAGCTCAGAGCACCTAAAGGGGCTCCAGGAGAGCTGCAGAGGGACTGGGGACAAGGGCTGGAGGGACAGGACACAGGGAATGGCTCCCAGAGCCAGAGGGCAGGGCTGGATGGGAGATTGGGAATCAGGAATTGTTCCCTGTGAGGGTGTTGAGGCCCTGGCACAGGGTGCCCAGAGCAGCTGTGGCTGCCCCTGGATCCCTGGCAGTGCCCAAGGCCAGGCTGGACACTGGGGCTTGGAGCAGCCTGGGACAGTGGGAGGTGTCCCTGCCATGGCAGGGGTGGCACTGGGTGGGCTCTGAGGTCCCTGTCCTAGGGTAACTTTATGATGCTTGTATCCCCAATCGTCTGTTCTGTTTGTGCTGTATATTGAGTCCTGTGCCTTTAAGACTGGTTCTAAGAGCAAGGAGAAGCGCGGAGTTTGTTTTGAGAAAACTGCCTGACTCCTCCACATTCTTCTGCGGACAGCGTGTTTGGCGGAGGCTTGGAGAGACTGCAGGACAGAGATTTTGTTTTGCTTTTAGTTAGTTTCAGCTAGCTAGGGCAGAGAAGTTCCCTGGACTGTTTTTTTCCTTTTTCTCAGAACTGTTTAAACCTGCTCTGGACTGAAAACCCAGGGGAGCACTGGGGGCTGCACCTGCGGCCCACCGGGGCCTGGACCTCGGCATTTTCCAGCAGCGCCGGAGGGACTGGGACTGAGGAGACGCTGAGAGAGAGCCGAGCTCCACCCACGGCAAGGACTTTCTCAATTTGCCATCTCACTCCAGAATGAGAGGTTTTATTGTTTCATATTATTCATTCTTTATACTTGTATGCACTTCATTTGTTTAGTAAAATAGTTTTTTCCACTTTTCTCTGAAGAGGTTTTTTTACCGGACCGGTTGGAGGGAGGGGCCACTTGGGTTTGCTTCCTTAGAGGGATCCTCTACAGGGGTTTTCTCCCAAATTTGTCCCCAAACCAAGACAGTCCCTCCCAACCAAAATCCTTCTCTTGTTCTGTCACTGTGCTTTTCAATAACTTTAATAACTATGCTACTGAGAAAAGCATGTCTAAAAATGTAGAAAAATACTTGCTTTTCTTTAATAAAAATCAGGTTTGGCACCTTTTTTTTTTTTTAATTATTATTTTTTAATTGTGATAACGCGCCTGCCCTGAAGTTTTCAAACTGATTTATTTCTAAGGCACTTTCATATCCCAAATTATTTTATTGTTATTCCAGAACACGCTGTGATCTTGCAGCATTTTAATAGACAGAAAATCTGGCTTTTTCAAGCCAGGGAAGTCACTGAGTGCTGAGGGAACTTTACTGGACTGGGGACTGGGTCAAAGCCTGATAATGCTTTCAAGAATTAAAGTCAGAGCAGCTTTCACAGGTTAATTTTGGACAAGTAACATCCCCCAGGTGATAAATAGTTTGCACCTCGATGCGTCACACTGGAAGGAAAATTTAAGCCTGGCTAAAACCTGTCCTTGTGTTTGGATATCTGTCACACTAATGGAGCCCTCCGTTGTCATAGGTGGGAGGTTTTAGCAGTTTTTTCCTCCTGCAAAGCAATTAAATTCCCCACATCGCCCCTCTGACATTTCCCCGTGTTCCTGATTTCAGTTTGGTCACCTAAAGACCACTTGGACACCTGCAAGGTCAGGAGAAACACCTGGAAGAACATTCCCCCGTGGGTGCTCGTGACCTTAAAGTGCTCTTTTTAGTCAAGTGGGGAGAGAAAAAAAAAACATCACTTTTTTATCTCCTGCTGAGTCAGACCACAACTGAAATCATGCAAAGTGCGTTTTATTTTCCTTTCACTCGGAAACCTCCAGAAAGGAGGCGACAGTTCTCAGAGGCGCTGGGGAGGTGCTTCCCTCGGGGCCCTGCCTCAGCAGGCGTCCTAAAAACTGGAGCAAGGCTCGTCCTACTCCACAAACAACTCGCAGCACAGAGAGGTGGACAGAGGAGGTTTTTAACAGCCCACCTGAGATCCTCCCAGTGCCAGGGCTTTGGGAAGGAACCCCCAAAACCAAACCCCTCCAATGGTTAAAACCCCGAGGCCAGCGCTGAAAACACCGAGTGCTTCTCTCCCTCACCTGAAACCTGAGCTCTGCTGTTCCCCACCTGTTATTCAGTAATTGCACCCGGCTCCGCCTGAGCCCGGCACTGGGCACCAGGGAGTCCCAGAGGAGCCAGGGTGTAGCTGGAAACAACTTCCCGACCAGTTCCTCTGGAAAAAAAAAAAAAAAAGCTTTCGGTGTTTACCAGCAGCGGAGGA
This sequence comes from Hirundo rustica, assembly GCF_015227805.2. Taxonomy (NCBI): domain Eukaryota; kingdom Metazoa; phylum Chordata; class Aves; order Passeriformes; family Hirundinidae; genus Hirundo; species Hirundo rustica. The sequence goes on from NC_053451.1 coordinate 117,762,764, forward strand.
GTTTTCCTCTCCCGGTGCTCCAGTTCATCATCCCAAAGAACCTGTCCCCGAAAAGCTCATGCCCGTCACAACCGTGGGCTCGTTCCTGCAGCTGCTGGAGGGGTTGGTGAGGGTTTGTTGGGTTTTTTCCCCTCTTTCCCAAGGGTTCCAGAGGCACAGCTGGTGCTGAATCCAGTCCAGGTGTGTGTTTTCCACAAAAAAGTCCTGTTACGTGGCCAGGTAAATCAAGAGCTCCCTGGGGATGGAGCCTGTGCCCACCCCCCAAAATCTCCCTGCCCAGGCACGGCCTGACTCATTTTCCCATTAAAAAAGGGGTTTTTTCACTCAGCAGCAAGGGGCAGAAAACCTTTTTATTTCCCCCCCCCCCCCCTTCAAACCGGAAAGAATGATTAAAAACCCACAAAAATCGTTAGGGGAATTCCAAACCGGGGCAGTGTCAATCGAGTCGGACGACTGCCCTCAGCATCTCAACACTCCTCTAAAAGCTCCTGATTTGCAAAATCAGGCAGCTCAAACCACATTTTCCTGCCCTCCCAGGGAGGTTTCAGGTGAGTGTTGTTTTATAGGAAAAAGATCCATCGTTGTTATTTTGTTGTGCACGTGATGCTTCCGGGGAGCTCGTGGTGCCTTCATTTATTTTCCATGCAGCCGTCGTAAAAGTGGGAGAAACCCACGACCAGGCGCCTGTAAACTTTAAAAAAATAACCTAAATTCTTTTAAGATGCTGTAAGACACCTGAAAAAAGAAAAAAATATTAATTGAAGGGCAAGCTGGCTGGGAGAATAAACACTGCAAATCTTCAGCTAGGAAAGGTGATGTGGGCCCACGGGGATTGGCTTAGAGGTGATTTATTTATTTGTCCTATGAGGTCAGCAATGAAATATCAGAGGTAAAAAGAAGTGTTTTGGGAAACTCTGAGAATAACAGACAAGGGGTAGGCGGCACCAAGAGCTGAGTGTCACCATCTCCCACCTTGGCAGGGGAGCAGTCAGAACGCGGCCCTGAGGCTCAGGAGATTTGGGATCTATTTTCAGCTCGGCTTTGGACCTGCTGATTGGCTTCTAATTATTCCACACCTCGGTTCCCCCATCTGCAAAAAAAAAAAAAAAAAAAAAAAGGAAAAGGAAAAAAAAAAGCAAGATACCAGCATCCTTTATAAATAGCTCTCAACTCTGTTGGTGAAACTCGGTTTATTAATAGCAGTGGTAACTTCTCACACACGCTGCCAGGAGGGGGAAAATAAAAAAATCATTGTAAATTCACAAATGCCACTCAAACTATGGAAATGTGCAAGTGGCTCTGGAGGAAATAAAGCAGAGGAGGAGCACAGGGCCTGTTTAGGTCTTAGGCCTCCAGTTTGTTCTTTGCCACAAGAGGGAAGCCAACACTAATAAAATGACTTTATTTGTGCGTTAGCCATGGTTGTGGTGGAGGGTTTTACCCATTTCGAGGCTGTTGTTTGTCCTCTTTCCCCGTAGCAAACTTGCACTTGATCATATGTCAGAACCCAGAGAACATTATTCCACATTCCCTTTGGTCAATGTCCTGTGAAATGAATTCCAGGGGTTTGCCTGTTCCAATGGCAAATCCATAAACCTGAAACAGAAAGTTGGGACGGAACTGAGCCGGTTGCCCTTGTAGTGGATTTTTGAAAAAAGGGCCTCGCACAAATAAGGGGAAGTTTGGTGGACGCGGGGCTTGAAAAAATTAAGGTGGTTTTTCCCCTCATTTGGGTGAGCATGAGAAATTAAAGACTAATCACAGACAGGGGTATTTTTAGGAGTTTTTTTACCCCACAGCGATGACAAATCAGCTCAGGAGGTCTCTGACTCTTGTTCACAAATCGTGTGAGCATCCTCTCTGTGGCTTCATCTCCACGGCAGAGCTGCTCTCACTGACTCTGCTGCAGACCACGGGATCTGCAGATCTGGGGGATTTGTGGAGCAAATGCGAAAGTCCCCCTCGCTCGGGGGGTTGAAGGCATAACCCTGGTGGGGCAGGATTTATTGCTACATCTCCGTCTGCAGCCAGACCTCGTAACATCCTTGGGCTTTGGGGAGAGGGCTGGGAAAGTGCTGAAAGCAGTGCTTGGGCAAAGAGGGGGTTTTAAAATACCTCCTGTGCAGCTGAACAACAAAACCATCACCCAAATTCCTTGGGTGGATCCTTTCCTGGCTGTCCTCTGGATCGCTGCAAGATAGGAATATTCGAGAGTCGCTGTTCAGGTTTCTGTAGAGGACTGGAATATTTTTTTTTTTCCCCTGTCAGAGTGCTCAGGCCTTGGGCTGAGCTGCCCAGGGAGGTTTGCAGTCACTGTCTGTGGCAGTGCTCAGGAGCAGTCTGGATGTGGCCCTTGGGGACAGGGTTTGGGGTGATCCTGGAGGTTCCTTCCCACCCTGGTGATCCTGGGATTGCTGGCATAGGACGGTGCTCAGAGAGCATAATTCCTGGCGTTTGGAAGTCGGGATCTTTGAGGAATGGCAGAAAAGGGAAGCCAAAGCAGTGCAGAAAATCCCCTCTGGTGAGGTTTCCCGTGAAGACTCCGAGGGTGTTTCCCTGCAAGTGCAGAGCGGGAATCCAGGGCAAGGTTGGGAAAGTCGCAGACAAGGGATTGCAGTCCCCAAAGGACATTTGCATAACAAGCTGCCTTGTCAATTCTATTTTAATATCCTTTAGGAACATTTTGGGTGTTTTGTTCTCCTCCCCTCCACAGCAGGCAGCCCTTAAACTGCTGCCCCAAAGATGCAGCTGGCTTTAGAGGATCTGTCAGGCTGAAAAGGGGAAACAGCCAGAAATATCCCCATGGCCCAGGTGGGCAGAGCCCTTCACACGTTGCTGAGGAATTCCCACACTCCCACCCCTTCTCCTTCCCCTCCGACGCTGTTTCAGGCCCCAGTCCTCGTGGATCTGGGCATGTGTTTAACTCTGAGGACATGAGCAGTCACACCGAGGAGATTCACATGACTGAAGTCATGCACTCGCATAGGGATTTCCTGAATGAAGGAAGGGCATAAAAGGGAACGGGCCAGGTTAAAAATAATGCCGGGGGTTTTTGTCCCTGCCGCAATGCCTTTGACGCCAGTGGAATTGTACAGGGCTGAACGGCATCCAGCTCCCTCACCTGCCAGTTTCCATTGCCGCGTTTTATGGCGGGATAAAAGTCGAGCCTGCGCTTGGCCGGGGGGAATTCCGATCCCGTCGTGTCCTCCAGGGCAGGGTTCTGCCCGTGGAGCTTCAGCAGAGCTGCAATCCCCCCGTCCCCACGTCCCAGACGCGGCCACAGGCGAGGCTGGGGTGACAAACGGAGCAGGTCTGGCCTGTCCTGCCACTTCCCTGCTCCTGCCCGCTGCTGGGACACCCTGTGGCCTTTCAGGGGCCGCTGCTCCTGGGGCAGGAGCGCCTCTTGTCTTGGTTGGGGTCTTGGCTGCTTCTCTTTGTGTCCCGCACCAGCCCTGCTCAGTGTCAAACAGCCGGGAGGTGAGCACTGAAATGGAAGTGTTTTAAGGCCTTGAAGAAATCTCCCTTTAAGAACGTTTCTCCCTCTTTTCTGCGGCCAGGTGCCCACGTGGTGGTTTTTTTGGGAGTCCCCAGACGGTGCCACAGGTCTGGGCACTGGAGTGAGGCCGAACTCACGCATTCACGTGCAGGTCCCCCCGTGTTTTCCCGCAGATCCCCTAAGGGCGTGGGCGCCGCGCCCGCTCCCGGGAATCCCCCAAACTTCGGGAGCGGGGAGAGCGAGGGGGGCCGAAAACCCACCCCGAAGCCCAGCCCTGGACAAACAACCTCGGGCTCCCGAGGGATCTTCGACAGGATCTATCTTTAGTCCGGGAGTGAGTCACATCATTGTGATCCGACTTTACGGTTTGTCGGAGGTACTGAGCCAGGCCATGGGACTGCGAGCGACAGCATCACGGGATGGAGCTGTAAAATTCCACTGCTCTCTCCATCATCTCGGGAGAGCACCGAGGAGCAGGGAGCCGTGTGTGGGGGGGCGCGGGTATTTAGGGGTGCTGGGAAAGCACCGCGGGGGCATCCTGGGCACGGAGAGGGCAGCGAGGAGCTGCGGGGAGCTGGGCACGGCTCCGAGCACACCCGGGCACGGCTCGGTGTGCCCGCAGTCACGTCCGTGCCAGCCCGGCAGCCGCCGCGGCGCGGGGTTTGCGCGGATGCTGTGCCGCGTTGCTAAGCGACATCGCCAGGCAGCGATGCTCCATCACGCACAGCCGCGGGGTAGCCGAGCTGCTGCCGGGGAAAAAAAAAAAGAAAAATAATAATAAAAATATATATTCATTTTCTGCCGGCCGGCAGGCGCGGGGAGAGGGGTGCTGCCCGCTGGGGTGGGATGGGAGTGGCGGGCAGGAGCTGGGTGTGTCCATTGTGGGCGTGATTCCCGGGATGCCCAGGTGCTGGGCAGGTGGGATAAAATGTGAATAGACCGACCAGAGAGCAATGGGGATGTGACAGACAGAATAATCCCCGTTAGGCAGAGCCCGTAGCGTTTGTTCTTCCATGGATTGGTGGGATCGCTGAGGTTGGAAAAGCTCTCCCAGCCCATCGAGTCCAACTGATCCCCAATTTGTCACTGGGTGTTGCCTCCAGGCACCTGCAGGGATGGGCACTCCAAACCAGCCCCTGCCAGGCGAAACCCACAGACCAAACCCACAGGGGTTGTCTGGACATGCTGGGACAGTTTTGGGGCCCCCTCCACACCCCAGATCATCGGACGATCCCGTCACAAACCAGCGCTGATTTCCCAGCCGGACGGTTTTGGCGGAGCCTCCCCGCCCAGCGCCCTCCTTGAAATGATTCCATCAGCAGCCGTTGCACGCTCAAAGAGAAGCCCAGTCCCGTTCTGGAAGATGCTGAGGGGTTGTTCTAGAAGGCAAAGAGCAGCCAGCCCCGTCCCCAGGGCCACAGCGAAGGCGGCACCTGCGGCGTCCTGTCCCTGGGCAGAGGAGGCCGCTGCGCACGCCGGGCTTTGAGCACAACCGAAATCCCCACGCCTGAAACGTTCATTTCTTTCGGGCTGATCATCGCTGGCAGCAGGTGGTGAGAGGGGAGGGATGCAGAGGAGCTGATAAAAGGCAGCAGGCAGCTCCTGGCACGTGAGCCTGGCTGGGTTTTTTCCGCTGCGCAGCGTCGGCCGCGCTCGGGGCGCGAGCCAAGCAGGGGAGGGAAGCAAGAGAGGAAAACCACACAGGCGGCATCCACAACGGTCTGGGGAGAGAGATCCACAGCTGCCCTGCCCTGGGCTCGCGCTTGAAGACGCCCCAGCACCGGCCAAAACAGGGGCTTGGCTTGGCAAATTTCGGGAGAGCAGCGGTTTTGTTGTCTGAGCCCACCCTGTACCCGCACACCCTCCTGCCCCGCGGGGTGGGACCAGGTAAATCGGGCACAAGTCTACAATAATCACCTGGTTTAGGTGTGGATTGGAATAAAACGGATCAGAGCGGATTCCGGAGGAGCGGAGCCGCTGCGGTTTGAGGCAGAAAGCGCTCTCGTGGCGCTCGGTGGCGTTTGGCCAAGAGCAGAACAAAGGCAGCCACGGAACTTCCATTTTTCACCAAACTGCAGCAGACCGAGGCAGATTTGGCACTCAGGGCTCAGCCCCTCCCTCAGGCTGCTCGATTTTTGTTTGTACAAAAGGCAGATTTAATAATTTAATCGTAGGAGAAGATGCTCAGAGTTTGCACCTGGTGTAGGAAACCCACAGAACATTTTGGAGGGAAAAACCACTGCTACAGCCACATAAAATTCATCCTTCAGGCACAAGGGCCTGCTACAAGTCCTGGGTTTGCAGCCTTTTTTTTTTTTTTTTGGTCAGGTGAGATAAAAAAGAATATAGTCCGCATGTTTTTAATTTTTTTTTTTTTTTTAACTTTAATTGGAATGCTTGCCCAGACGGATTTTCGGCAAGGCATTTCCTCCACAGAACACCTCAACAAAAAGCAGCGATGGTAAAATGCAGGGGGTAGGGGAAATCGTGCAGAATTCCACTGTAAGTTCCGTCACTCCTCGAAGGACAGAGATGTGAGCGTGGGGAGGTCCTGGAACTGATTATCCAGGAAAATTTTGGATTCTGGATCCCCGGCAGTGCCCAAGGCCAGGTTGGACAGGGCTTGGAGCACCCTGGGATAGTGGAAGGTATCCCTGCCCCTGACAGGGGGTGGATTGAGACGAGCTTTGAGCTCCCTCCCAACCCAAACCTTGCGTGATCCCGTGATTAATCCAGATGATGACTTATCCCAGCTCTTCCCGAGGGCCGAGAGTCATCACAACGAAATTTAGAGGATAAATTGCTCCTCACCCCCCGCCCCGAACGGTGCCACACGCGGCACGGAAAGGAGAGCAGCGCTCGGCTGGGCAGAGGTAAAAAAAAAGCCACAAGATGGTCTCTAATGAAGTTGGAAATAAAAAAACAGCCCGAGGGCGTTTTTCTCTCCGAGCTCCGTGGTAGAAACCCCTCAGCTTTCGGTATCATTAATATCTGGTTATTACAGCTCTTCTTTAGCAGTAGCCCCACCTACTTTTGTCTCCGTTTCGCGGGCACGTCCCGGCAATTTGCCAGCTGGAGGTTGTGCTCAGAGCTGGAAATAACTGTATCATCATTTCATTAGCACCTGGCCGTGGGGAGAGGATCCATTAATCCGGCTCAGGAGGCGCCTACTGTGAGAAATGAGGGAGGAGGCCCACTACAAACTCTCCTGGAGCGAAAGGGAAGCTGCAATTATTTCTTGAAATCTTTCTACTTCCTCAAACAGATCTTCTTTTTTTTCTTTTTTTTCTTTTTCTTTTTTTTTTTTTCTTTTTTCTTTTTTTCTTTTTTTTCCTTTTTTTTCCCCCTTTCTTTCTATTTTTATTTTCTTAAATTTTTTCCCCCCTCCCCTCTCTTCTATTTATTTGCAAGAAATATGGTTTGATTGTTTCGCGCTGCGAGAGATGTCAGAGCCTCCTTTTGGCTCCGAGTGACTCAGGGTCAGTGCAATCTTAAAAAAAAAAAAAAAAAAAAAAAAAAGAACAAAAAACAACTCCGACAAAACAAACTTGCCACAGATAAATCCCCAGGGACTGAATCTGCTGCTCTTCTCCCTCAAAAGCGATTTTGCATGTTTTCCTTTCCTTCGTGTCCAGCCTGGGCGGATAAGGAAAAAGTCAGCTCGTCCTTTAGTTCTGCTGCTGAGGCCTGGATGTGGGAGGCGTTCTTGGACAAAGGAATTTCTGTGCTGGGAATAAAAGGAGCTGATCATTCAAAGGCACTAGAAAGTCTTCTTAAACCTGTTTGGGCCACCAGGATCATCTCCTCGGCCTCCTTCCTGCAACATTCAGGCCACTGATCCTCAAATCCAGGTCCAAATTCCACTCCTCACCCTCTGAGAGGTGCTTGAGCTCCAAAAGAGGCTGTGATCATCCCCTTTAAAATTTAAATTTTAAAATCTGTTGGTGCTGAGTAGCCAGGCCCAGGTTTTCTTACAAAGACATCTGCAAAGATTTATTTTAAACGTTGCCAGGGGCAGGCTCACATTCATAACTTTTATTAATATATTTATTTAATCTATCTAGAATGGTTTGGGTTTTAGGGACCTTTAAGGACCCTCCAATTCCAACCCTCTGCCATGGGCGGGGATGGCATCCATGGATCAGCTTCCTCAAGGCCCCATTTACTGCTATCTATATTTACTTTGAATTCTACTGAAACATTTATTTATGCCTGTATTTCAAATTGCAGTGAATCGCAAAACAAAATGAAAAAAAAAAAAAAAAAAAAAAAGAGTTTATTTTTGTGACGTTTTTATCTTTGTTTATTTGAAGAAACACTCCCCCTAAGCAGAGAAGAAAAAGAACTCAGGATTTTTATATTTTTTTTGGTAGATGTAGACATTTCAAGATTTTTTTTTTTCCCCTTTTTTTCTTTTAAATGAGGGGAAAATGAAAACAAAAATAGTACAAATCCTTTCTTTATCCAGGCATTTTTAATAGCAGAGCCCTAAAATCTGGTTTGGAAGAGGGAAGATGCGTTACAGAAATATCTCAGCAGGCTTTTTTTTTTTTTTTTTTTTTTTTCTTTTTCCCCCTGATCCTGGCCCAGTGACAGGAACACCCTCCTGAATATTTTTCCAGCACATGGAAAGCTGTTGATGGCCGGTTTAGAGACCCTGGGCCAATTTTGGTTTGTCCCTTGCTGTCCTGTCCGTGTTGGAGCCACCCGACAGGACCAAACCAGGAGTGAAGAACGCTCCCAAAAATCCAGGGATGGAGAAACAGCCAGGGAAATCTCCCTGCCTGAGGCTTGTGCTGCTCAGGGCTGCCACAGGAGCTCCTGGCTGGCAAAAAAAAAAAGGAAATAAAAAATAAAAATCTGTAGTTGCAGCGTGGGGGAGTAACAGGAGCCAGGTTTTGATGTTCCCCTTTTGTGCAGGTGTAACCCGAGCCCAGGAGAGCGATGCCAACGTGTCGCTTCGCTCCCAGGGACTCCTCAGCCCTGAAAATGTCCTGCAGTCGAGGCTATTCCCTGGGTTTTGTGCTTGGAAAAAAGCAGAGTTTGACCCCGAGCTCGTGGGGCTCCAGGGGCTGAGGTGGCCCCCGAAGATCAGAGGGAATTCTGATCCGTCGGAGCTCCAGAACTGGAGAAGGGCTGGAGGAATTCATCCGTGGCTTAATTCCCACGGGAATTGTCTTGCAGCTCTGTTCATTGTGTTAGGAGGACAGACAGGAGGACAGGAGGAGGACAGACAGGAGGACAGAATTTCCAGCTCCTTGCCCAGGCTCCTGTCACACAAAGAAACATAAATTTGTTCCAGTCACAGACTCCCCGGATGAGCTTTGGGGTCCTGTTCGCACCTTGACAGGCCACTAAAATTCCTGTAAGGTTCTGCCTGAGGCTGGAGGGATCCTCTGCACCTCCCTGGCACAGAATCCCCAAATCCCTGAGGCTGGCAAATCCCTCCCAGCCCAGGCAGTGCCAGCTGTGCCCCGTGCCCACCTTGTCCCCAGCCCAGAGCTCTGAGTGCCACCTCCAGGTGCCACCTGCAGGGATGGGCACTGCAGAGCTCCCTGGGCAGCCCCTGCCAAGGCCTGAGCCCCCTTTCCATGGGGAAATTCCTGCTGAGCTCCTTCCTCTCAGCTGTTTTCATCTTCTCCCACAGCTTCTGTTCGTATTTGATGAACCTTTTTCAGAGGATTCTCATTTGATTTATCTTTAAAACATCTTTCAAACCTCTGCAGCGGCACGAACAACAGCAACAACGGCAACCAAATACAATATTAAATAATTAATATTTATGAGTCGCGTCTTTTTAATTCACTAAACAGCTCTGAAGAGCGAGTCACAGGAAACGGGGTTGGGGAAAATCTATTTGCTCATCAGCCCCTGTCAGTGCGGAGCTGCTTCTCCACAGGATATTGTCAAATGCTTTTTCCAGCTAATGTTTGACTGGCCAGATGAAACATTCCCATGTGGGTTCCCGTTGAGGGGGGGGCGTGGGTACTGCAAGAAATGCTGAGAATCCCCTCCCCTCACTGAGCTCCGGTGCCCTGTGAAGGTGCCAGCAAAGGAAAACCAGCACAGAGCACGTAAAATCACTGGCCGGAGGTTCGGAATAACAGCTGATGGGAAGGGAGAAGGGTAAAGAACCCATCCGTGGGTGACATTTTTTCCAGCCTTTAAATTTAAACGGGGTTAATTTAGAAAGTTCTAGAATGGCCGTATCTGTTTCCAGGGGGGGATAAAAAAAAAAAAAAAAAAAAAAAAAAAAGAAAGAAAAAAAGCCTGGATTTCTCAATCAGCTCAAATGTCCCTGGCCATATGTATTGGCATTGGGACTCCTCTTTCCACACAAAACTAACCCCAGGATTAGGAACACCAGTAATTATTTATTCAAAGTGAAGTCTAGAAATAAACCTCATCAGGATCCAAACCTTGTTAAATATTTTGTGGTGCCGCTGGACAGAAGGAAGACATTTCAGATTTGTAGCTATAATTAACCATTGGGAGGGAGGAAATACTCCCAAAGTTTCCTTCTCTCTTTCTCTCGTTTTTTCAGGGAGTTTTATGTGGGCAAATTCTGCAGCTGGAGAATTGGAGAAAATATTGGAAGAGTGATGGGAGTTAAGAAATGGAATCGTTCAAGTGTTAATTAGAGGTAAACTGGAAACACTGGTTAATTATAGGAAAACAGGAAACACTGGCTGCTAACACAGGTCAAAACAAGGAAATCCAGCTTGGACCTTTTGAGATTTAAATGGGATTTTAAGAGAATCTCTTTATTTGCAGCAGAATTAGGAGAGTTCAGATCTGTCACTGAAGCTGTTTAATGAAAGTGGGTCCACCGGCATGGGGATGGAATCGCCACAGCAGGATCCATAGGGAGCTTCCAAGGGGTACAGGGTGGAAAGCAGAGGTTGCAGTGAGCCAAGGTGGCAGAGCCCACAGTGCCTGCTTGTGGAGTTTGGATTGGGGCAGGATGTTACGTTGTGTGATGGGGTTTTTCTGCTCATTCTGAACAGAGCTACATCTATCTATATCTATATCTATATCTATATCTATATCTATATCTATATCTATATCTATATCTATATCTATCTGTATCTGTATCTGTATCTGTATCTGTATCTGTATCTGTATCTGTATCTATATCTGTAGCTATAGCTATAGCTATCTGTATCTATATCTAAAATCTATATCTATAATCTATATATCATCTATATGTATATCTATGTATATTTCTATCTATATATCTATAACTATATCTCTATAGCTATATATGTATCTATATCTAACCTATGTGTCTATATATCTATATCTCTGTATCTATATAATCATATTTGTATCTATATCTATATATCTATACATCTATATGGAGATATATATATGTATCTGTATATCGAGATCTCTTATCTATAGCGGCATATATATATCTCCATATCTTTATAGATATATCTGTATTTATATCTCTATATCTCTGTATCTATATATCTATAAAACTATAGATCTATTTCTATTTCTATAATCTGTATCTATATATCTATAGCTATATATATCTATAGCTGTATCTGTATCTATATTTATGTCTGATCTATGTCTTTATATCTCTATATCTCCGTATCTTTGTATCTACATATCCATATTTATATCTATATTAATATATGGATATATCTGTATATCTGTATGTTATCTATAGATGCATCTATAATCTATATCCATATCCATATATTTATTGATATATGTATATGTATGTGTATGTCTATATCGATATATCTATATCTATATCTATATCTATATATCAATATCTATATATCTATAGATCCATATAGATAGATAGATAATCAATACATAGATATATATCTATTATCTCTATAACTATCTCTATCTCTCTACGTCTATATCTCCATTTTTATATCTGTGTTGATACATCTGTCTCTCTCTCTCTGTCTCCTCTCTATCAATCCTATCTCCAGATCCATCTCCAGAGCAGCAGCAGCCTCTGTTTCCACCTTTCCCAGGTCAGCAGCTCCCCCCGGGTGCTCCCCGACCCCTCTGCACCTCCCCTGTTCCCTGCTTTCCTGGAAGCTGATGGAGGAGACCTTTGGGTTTCAAAAGAGATGAGCCACTTCGAATCACGGGGAAATCAGCCCTGCAATTTTCTCCTTAGCCCACGACGCGGCTGCTCCGCTCCTTCCCTCCCTCCCTCCCTCACATTTTGTAGCCTGCCTTTCACAAATGCCACGAGGAGCAGGATGATCCTGATCCCTTTTAGTTCCTCCTCCGAGGCCAGGAAATCGCGGCTGACTCAAACCTTTCTGGTCCTCGTCCTCTCTGACAGCAGCTCTCTGCCCACGCGACAATTCTTCGAATTACTCTGATTGCTGCTTGCCCTGGACAGTTCTGACATCGAGGCTTTCTTCTTCAGCTCTCAAACACTTCTTAGAGGAAGAGGTTGGAAAACCTGTTGGAATGAACCCAGTGGAGCTCCGGAGCCGGGCTGGGAGAGCTGGGGGTGCTCACCTGGAGAGGAGAAGCTCCAGGGAGAGCTCAGAGCACCTAAAGGGGCTCCAGGAGAGCTGCAGAGGGACTGGGGACAAGGGACAGAGGGACAGGACACAGGGAATGGCTTCAAAGTAGGATTTGCTGGGATTTTGGGCAGGAATTGTTCCCTGGCAGGGTGTTGAGGCCCTGGAATAGAATTCCCAGGGATTTGCTGGAAGAAAAGATAAAAATGCCCATTTCTACTAGTCCAGCTACAGAAGTGAAAGAGGAAACAATTGGTTGGTTTGGTTAGAATTTCTGTTCCAGTTATTCCTGCTGGCTGTTCCGAGACAGTGACGAGAATTTATCCTGCCATCACTGGGAGCAGAAAGAGGCCACTTTCCCTCTCTGCCTCTTCTTCATGATTATTTTATCACCTTACCAATACATCGATCACTTTGTCGGGGATTTTACAGCACAGCTCGCGGGCATTCCCAGAGTGGTTTTCTGGAAATGACTAAAACAAACCTCAGGAAGAAAGTTGACACAAAGTGTTTTGATTGGTTTTGTGGTTTTTTGTTTTTTTGTTTTTTTTTTTTTTAATCCTTTTAATCACAAGATCTTGCCAGGCACCGATCAATTTTTAAACAAGAGCTGCTCCAGATTAAACAAGAAAAGAGACCAAACCACCCAGGCTTTGCTTGTTTTGGACACTGCTCTTGCAGAGGTGTAGCTGGTGAGCATCCTGCCACTTTGATCAGCTGAACAGAGAAAACACATAGCGAGTTCACAATTCATTCTGCCAGCTGCCCAGGCAGTTATTTGAAGCTCCTTGGTTCACCTGACCTTTAAAACTTACTTTAACACACAATCACATCTGATCAAGTGGAGTGTTAAGGTCAGCTCCTGCTCTCAGAGCAAAGCAGAGCCAGCCTGTTGTGCAAGCAGAGCTGGACATTTAAAGGATGCCACGGATCTGAAATTGCAAGAGAAGATGACTTTAAAAAAAAAAAAAAATCAAATACCAAAGGTGATGTGGATTTAAATTGTGGTTTAGAGCCAAGCAAACTGAGCCAAAAGAGGGCCAAAGATAAAGTGCTGCCCTCTGGCCCCTCCATGGTCACTCAAACTCAGCCCTGGTTGCTTTGTGCTCGAGTCCTGAGAAAAATTAAACCTGCAGAGAACACGTGCAGAATGTGCTGGAACATTCCACGCTCCCAGGCTGGAATGCTGTTGGAAAGAGCACATTCCAGCCCTGTGGAGCGCCCGAGGTGCAGTTCAGGCATAACTGAAGTCAGGTCTAAAGGCCAGGGGGGAAATGTTCCCCTCGTTCCACTCCCTGCTTCCCTCTCAGACTAAACTCCCAGGGACTTCATGGACAGTTTGTCTTGATGGAATGATAATTGGATAAACCTCAAGGTCTGGCTCACACAATGGCCCTGAGATCCACCCTGATACAGTGGCTCCTTAGGAAAAAAGGGAAAATCCTGTTCGGGGTGATTTTATCCTTGAGGAGAAAGGCTTGGCCCTTTGGCAGCTGTTGCTGTGAGCACGTTCCACTCCTGTCCATGCCGGGATTCCAGCTCAGGACCTTGGGATGTTCTTCCTTTGGAGATGTGGAAGCCCAAAGTGTGGCAGAGGGACATGGAAGTGGACTTGGACGCCCTGGAGCAACCCAGCACTGGCACAAAGGTGGTGAAAGGGACGGTGATGTCTCCTGTGGGGAAGGAGGGGCACAGCTGGGACTGTGGGAAGGCTCCAGGAGCTCATCCATGCCCATGGATTCTGCAGGGAGGGGCAAAAGGACAGGGCCAGGCTCTGTGCAGCGTGCCCAGTGCCAGAGCTTGGGGCACAAACGAGGAGGTTCCCTGGAACACCTGGGAACGCTTTTTCCCTACGTGTGAAAAGCCCGGGATGCCCAGAGGAGCTGCTGGAATCTTCCCACCCCTGTGGATACTCAAAAACCACCTGGACACAATCCTGGGCAACCAGGGAGGCCTGGGCCACGTACTCTTCCCACCTCAGCTCCTCTGATCCTGTGACAAAGCGCCAGGATCGATTTCCCGGCCCCTGTGTTGCAATAAATGCCCCAGCCAACGCAGAATTCCAGAGCCACGCATGGCAGTGCCTGAAAACAATCCGATTATTTCCCAAACCGCCCATGGATGAGTGCCAGGGGTCATCTCACCTGTCTAAAGGCCACCACACGTGCGGGCAGAGCGAAACGCTGGGGAGTTTCCTTCTCCCGCCAACGAGGAAGGATTGCCGGACGGATTAACCCGCCGTGAGTCACCCCGGGGAAATTTAAAGCCGTTGCTGGCCGTTCCCGTGCCATAAAAGCGGCGACCGGAGATTTATGGATAACCGAAGAGCTGCTCCTTGATAGCGGGGCAGCGAGCAAGCGCCGCCGGGTGCCACCGCTTGTGTCCCCTGGGTGGGGAGAGCCCTTCCCGAGCCGTGGATTCCTGGCAGTGCCACGTGCCAAGGGACGCGCTGGGCTGGGGAGAGCTGAGGGTGGATGTAGAAATTGCTCCTCTGCTGTGGACTCCGGGACGGTGTGGATGAATGTAGACGAGAGATCTCTGAGGTTGTGTTTTAGAAGATGAGGTTTATTGTAAGGGATGTGAGGCCTTGCTCTGAGCTGCCAGGCTGCAGCTCGTGGCAAGGCCCAGGGAGTGGGGGAAAGGAGAGGTAGGGAGAGGAAATTCCAAGAGAGGAAAGTCCTCGGGGAAGGGTGCCAGGCAAAGAGGAGAGAGCAAAAAGCAAAGAGACCAACCCACCCTCGCAGCCCCCTTATCAGGGGTCTCAAGGTGGGCTGGAACAGGGCTTGGGCCAGTGGGGTTACAGATACCTGATACTTCAGGGGAGGGTCACAGGTGTGGGATGAACCATACATTGGGGTGAGACAGAACATCCCATCTGACCTCTGGGTCTGGCTGCAGGTGACCTTCTGCTGGTCACATCACTGTTTTCCCAGACATCCAGTAACTCTCAAACATCAAAACTTGCTTTCAACTCTATCTCACTGACAGGTTTCACATTCTCAGAGTCTAAGCAATCATATTTATAGGGCTTTCTGGCCTCATCCTCCCCAACAGGTGGAGATCTCCTGTCCCACCGTGACAACCAGAGGTGACACTGGTCCCCAGCTGGTGCCGGGATGGTGCCGTCACAGCCAGACTCCTCCGAAACTTCCCATCGCTTTGGAACCTCTGGTTTCAGCTGCAGGGGACAGCGGGAAAGGGTTTTCAGGGAAATTAAATTCCGAGCAGGGTCATGAAAATTAGGAACTGGAGGGAGTGAAGGTCAGCTCAGCTTCTTGCCTGGAGAGGAGGAGCTTTGGGCTGAGCTCAGGGTGGCCTTGCAGGGCCTGGAGGAGCCCCAGGAAAGCTGGAGAGAGACAATTCCCAAGGGCTGCAGGGACAGGACACAGGGAATGGCCTCAAACTGAAAAATAACAGGTTTAGATCAGATATTAGGAAAAATTACTCCTAAAATTTCCTGCCTGTGAGGGTGTTGAGGCCCTGGCACAGGGTGCCCAGAGCAGCTGTGGCTGCCCCTGGATCCCTGGCAGTGCCCAAGGCCAGGTTGGACACTGGGGCTGGGAGCAGCCTGGGACAGTGGGAGGTGTCCCTGCCATGGCAGGGGTGGCACTGGATCATCTTTAAGGTCCCTTCCAATAAAACCGGTCAGGGATTCCATGGACATCACCCCCAAGGGCAGGCAGGCAGAATTCAGGGGTTTTTTTTGTATGACAATGAGAATTTTTAGGCTGTTCAGCCCAAACGCAGCTCTGGATGAGCTGCATTCCAGGCTGCTTGTCAGGAATCTTAGGAAAAGGTGCTGGGAATTGGTTTGGATAGAGAATAAAGGGCAAAAAAATGGCACAACCATTGAATTACAGAATGATGGAACGGTTGGGATTGGAAGGGACCGGAAAGCCCATCCCATTCCCCCCCTGCCATGGGCACGGACACCTTCCTCTATCCCAGCTTGCTCCATCCTGGCCTTGAACACTTCCAGAAAACCTGGCTTTATTCACACCACAGTTGGACAATAACCTGTGGAGTTTCCCCCAGGCACGTTTTCCTTCTCCAGGGTCAATTTTTCTAAAACAAGGATTTACTTCAGGTCTTCAAGGAGTTGAACTTAAGGTCATTCCCCGAATCTGTGTTCAGTCTTTCCTGATATTCACAAGAGAACGGCAGAGGGACTTGCAACAAAAATCTGGAGCCTTTTGAGAGGTGCTCTGGAGACAGCTCCTATTTTCCTGCCGACCTGAGCATTCCCAGATCCGGAATCCTGGTTCTGACCTCACCGGCACAGGCACTTTTTTTCCTGCAGGGAATGTTTGCCTCCCGGGCTGGGTGTTGGGCCTTGATGGACACGCTGCCTCATCCGTTGTGGCAGAGCCTGTGCCTCTGCCAGCATCTCCTCCCAGAAATACTCCTCGCATCCAGCGTGCTCCACGCGCGCCAGAGCTGCGTCAGAGCGGTGACGTCGGGAGAAACAACCCAACGCGGTGCCCGTGGCGAAGGGTGCCTTCATCACATCTTCAAAATGCACTTTATTATTATGTAAGAATGCTATGAATAAAGATTTTTTTTTTTTTTTAAATTTTTTTTTTTTTTCGTGTTGAACATCGTCCTTCCCGTTGGAGGGCAGTGGAAATTTTCCTGCTCTTTTTCTCAGGCGTTTTCGAGCAAATCTGCGCTTTGGTCTTTCAACACGGATTACTTCAGTAGCTGCCCTCAGGAAGCTTCTTTAAGCAGAAACTGATGTTGTGCTCGTGGTTTTTGCGAATTCCAAGGACTTTTGCTGGTTTCCAGCAGGTCAAGGGAGATGATTCCAGCCCTGTGCCCCCTGAGGTGAGAGCCCAGCTGCTGAGCTGGGATCCAGCACAGGGAGCACCGGGAGCTGCTGGAAAGAGCCCAGAGGAGGCAGCAGGATGAGCAGAGGGATGGAGCAGCTCTGCTGGGAGGAAAGGCTGGCAGAGCTGGCATTGTTCAGCCTGGCCAGGAGAAGCTTTGGGCTGAGCTCAGGGTGGCCTTGCAGGGCCTGGAGGAGCCCCAGGAAACCCGGAGAGAGACAATTCCCAAGGGCTGCAGGGACAGGGCACAGGGAATGGCCTCAAACTGAAAAATGACAGGTTTAGATGAGATTTTGGGCAAAATTTCCTCCCTGTGAGGGTGTTGAGGCCCTGGGATGGAATTCCCAGAGCAGCTGTGGCTGCCCCTGGATCCCTGGCAGTGCCCAAGGCCAGGTTGGACACTGGGGCTGGAGCAGCCTGGGACAGTGGGAGGTGTCCCTGCCATGGCAGGGGTGGGATGAGATGATCTTTAAAATCCCTCCAAACCCAAACCAGCCTGGGATTCCATGATTCCCCACTAAAACCGAGGGAAGGAGGGAATGACTTCGTTGTTGTTGTGCCTTTTCCCGGAGAACACCAGGTGCTGTTTGGTTCCAGTCTGTGGAATTCGCTCACTCTGAGAGCTTTAATTGTCCACGAGTGATAATTTTTGGTGCTTGAATTTAAGTGCAGAACACCATAAAAAAAAAAAAAAACCAACCCAGCTGGAGACTGAGAATTTTGGGGGTTTCATCCAGCAGTGAAGATGAAAAATCCAAAGGGAGAGGCTGGGGAAGAGAGAGGAGCCTGTGGAGTCGTTGTCCCGTGTCCCCAGTGATTTATGGCCATCACCGAGGATGAGTTGGCTTTGCCAGTTAATTCCTAACAGGAATGAACGAGTGGGTGAAAGAACAACAAACACAAATGCAAAGAAAGCAATATTAAAGAAATGAAATGTTCCACTTTGCGACTCCCCAAGAGAAGCCGGGGGAATTGCAGAGGAGCGGGATCGGAAGGGAATGGGAGTTTCTAGCAGAGTAAATCCAAATTAACATTAAACTACAGTGAAATTCCCAAGGAATTTTAGTTTGCATCCACATGGAAACCGGGGTGATTCATCACCTTTAACTGATGTTACAACGAATCCTGGCACGGGCTGAAACACTTCCCTGTCCTAAGAGCAGGGGGAAAATGTTTACCATGAACACTGAATACGGACATCACTCATTGTGTCTTTAATGCCAGGGCAAAGCTACTTCCACGCTGAGAATATTCAGCCCATTATTGTAATATTTAGAGTGAATTAGAGGCAAGTCTAAAATTCCTAAAGATCTCATGGAACTGAGGCAGAGCTGCAGAGAAAACCTCAGACCTCTTTAAACATTTGGACAGCCTGAGCTGTTGCTGCTCGGTTTTCGTGAGGCTCAGGTGGAAAACGGTTGGAAGAGCAAGAAATTGAACATGAGGTGAGCTGAGAGTGATTTCACAAAATTTTTTGGGGCTGAGACAAGGACTGACATCCCCAGAGTCACATTTGCTCTGTCTGGGAAGGACAACACAGCCTCTGGCTCCATGGGTGCAATTTTCCCAGCTGGAAGAGCTGGGAGAGAGCTCAGAGCCTCCTCCAGAGCCTGAAAGGGGCTCCAGGAGAGCTGCAGAGGGGCTGGGAACAAGGGCTGGAGGGACAGGACACAGGGAATGGCTTCAAAGTGGGATTTGATGGGATTTTGGGGAGAAATTGTTCCCTGGCAGGGTGTTGAGGCGCTGGCACAGGGTGCCCAGAGCAGCTGTGGCTGCCCCTGGATCCCTGGCAGTGCCCAAGGCCAGGTTGGACCCTGGGGCTGGAGCAGCCTGGGACAGTGGGAAATGTCCCTGTCCATGGCAGGGGTGGCACTGGGTGGGATTTAGGGTCCTTCCAACCCAACCCATTCCTGGGTTCCATGATTCCATGGTTCCATGTTCTCAGCATCCACTATCAGAGGCATTTTACAAGGGCTTGGAGTGACAGGACAAGGAACACCGACTTCAAACTGAAAGAGGGAAGGTTTAGACTTGTTATTAGGAAGGAATTCTTCCCTGGCACAGGTTTCCCAGGAAAGCTGTGGCTGCCCCTGGATCCCTGGCAGTGCCCAAGGCCAGGTTGGACACTGGGGCTGGGAGCAGCCTGGGACAGTGGGAGGTGTCCCTGCCGTGGCCGGATGAGCTTTAAGCTCCCTCCTAATGCAGGGATTCCCAGATTCTGTGATCCCTGAGTGTCCCTGCTCAGGGCTGGGGGCTCTGGTGATCCCTCATTCCCAACACGTGGCCGCTCTCGTGCTCCTCCCGGAGCTCTCCTCCCCCAGGGGCGTTGGGGAGGTTCCTCTCCTGCTGGGGTGGTTTTGTTTAGGGGAAATTGCCCTGCCTGGAACGTGCCCAGATCCACCTGTTTACGTTTTGAAGCTTCTGGGGCTGTGTCCAAAGTCCACTGAAATCATTGGGAGTCTTCCCGTTTATTCCAATGAACTCAGGTCAGGCTGGGCATCAACAAAAACTGAGATTTTCCCGGGCTCTGCCACCTCTTCCTGCTCCTTCCCCTTCCCTGGCTTCTCCTCTCCCTCCTCCTCCTCCTCCTCCTCTCCCCGTGACACCATGGCCACAAAACCCAGAAAGGTTTCACCAAGATTTGTGATATCAGTGACATTTAAAGCCTCCCGAAATCAGGAGCCTCCTCTAATCACAAACTCTGTAATCCCCCCGATTATCCAGGTAACGGGGGGCAGGAGCCAACCTTATCTCAGCCTGTTCAGGGTGTTAATCCTGAAAAATCAACGATCCCACTGCGTCTGCACCTTTTCCTGGCTGTCTGAGGGGCTGGAATATCGGGTGTTCTTCACTGGATTTCTTTCATCAGTCTTCTTTTTCTTTGGTTGGTTGGTTTTAGGTTTTTTGGTGGGGTTTTTTGGGTTTGGTTTTTTTGGGTTTTTTTTTTTTTTTTTTTTGAGGTAAAATTGGTGACTTTTCGCCACATAATTGGCTGAAGTAAAAATTACCAGGCAAGACAACAGAAGTAGGAAAAGGGCAGGGAGATGAAGCTCCATTTCAACGTTTTTTGATGTTTCAAGTTCAAGGCTCTGAGCTTAATCCAGGCTGTAGAATCGTGGAATGGTTTTGGCCAGAAAGGGCTTTAAAGATCATGGGCAGGGACGACTTCCACCATCCCAGGTTGCTCCAGCCTGGCCTTGGAAACTTCCAGGGATCCAGGAGCAGCCACAGCTTGTCTGGGAATTGTGAAGGAGATGCTGGGGCCATGGAGAGGCTTTGGAGAAGGGGAGCAGTGAGGCTGACAGTGCCTCCCCTGCCTCAGCCTGGGGATTCCTCCGCTTTTTTAGCCCTTGGAATCCTTTGGCGTTTCCATGTGTCCTGTTTGTCCCAGCTGCTGAGGGATGGGGATGTTTTTATGTCCTGAAACAGGAGTTTTGTCTGCCCCAAGGGGCTGCCTTCAGGCCACAGCAGCAGAAGTGGCCCTGGCACGGGGTGTAAGACACCACAGTGGCTTTGGGCCACCTCTGTCCCTGCCCTGGTGGCCCCTCTGCTGTGCCCAGGAGCGGAGGAGCTCAGGGATTTGGGCCAGGAATCCCTGGAGAAAGAGGGACATCTGAGACAGCGAAAATGTTGGTCAAGAGCTGCACGGTTTTAATCAAATCCTCCTTACAAGGGCTTGCAAAGACCAACGGCCTGCGTGGTGTGATCCTGGGCAGAGGATTTTGTTTAACTTAGTGGGGATGTTCAGGGAGCAGGGCTTTGGAAACTGGACAAAATTCAGCGGATCTGGAGGAGCTCTGTTTATGTGTGTGTGTGTGTAAATCCCGGAGTCTTGGGCTGAGCCAACTGGGGGCTGCGAGGGCCTCCTAAACCATGGATTATCCTGATCTTATCCCAGCACTTCTTATCCTTAAGAGTGGCTTATTTCTGAGTCATTTCTAAATATTATCTAAATTGTCAGTACAGATACATCCAAATTTATTTTGTTGTTGTTGTTTTGGGTTTTGGGTTTTTTTTTTTGCTATCAACAATAATCTTCACCCCATTATTACCGTGATACGCAATGCAATCACACGTAAACGAGAAATTTCGCAGGGCCGAGAGGTTCCTCCGTGCCAGCTCAAAGCTGAGTCCGGGGCGGAGAGAGACTTCCTTGTTTATTTCTTACTTCTTATGCATTTGTGGGTCTGGCTAAAGATTGGCTTCTGGGGTTAAACACCCCTCAGCCTCAGTGGCCAGACCAATTGTCAGTTACAATCGTTCTCAGGTTAGAAATACGCAATCAAAGGACATAGAGTGAAAAACAAAGGATTTGTTTATGTTACATCTGTGGGAAAAAGGTAGAAACTGCTCATAATATTGTACAGTAACTAAAGATCTGACTCCATTTTACGAAAATTCAAAAGGCTATAAAAAAACTCAGAAAAAACAGGGCGACACCCCATGGTTTCGGCCCCGGCTTTCTGGAATTAGGAACCTGAGTCACGGCAATGCTGCCGCCTCACCTTTAATGGCTCACAGGAACTTAAGCAAGTTTGCAGGAACCACGGAAAGGGTTAATTAGATCCTCCCTATCACCAGGCTGTAAAAACTTGATTAAAAGGCTTGAGAGTGAAAAAGGGGAGAGGTTCTCCTAATTTAAAGCAAGGAATTGTGACTTATCGCCACTTCTTTCCTAAAAAAAACCCAAAACCTTGGGAAAAGGGCGTTTCCCTGATGGGGTGCTTTGCCCCCCCAGCCCACAGCACCGCCTCAAATCATTTATGTTTCTCATGAGCGGCTGCCTTGAATTTTTAACCAACCTTTGGCAGCTGCTTTCGTGTTCCCAAGCGTTTCATCAGCGTTTCAGCGGAGCGTCGCGTTTCCCAAGGCGCAGCTTCCGCCGCGCGCGCGGGGAGCGCCTCGGGATCCTCCGGATGGGGATGAGCGAGGGATGCAGGGATCCAGGGAAAGCCACCCGCGGGCAGCCTGGTGGAGGCCAAGCCCCTCAGAGGAGCTGCAGTGGGAGTTTGGGAGTTTTCCCTTCCGGAGGGTGAAAAAGGGCAGGAATTTTCCGGGTGATGTCTGTGAAGGAGCGAGCGGGCCGCCCCCCCCGCAAAAAAAAAGCACAGATGAGAAAACAGCAGGGACTCGAGGAGGTTCTGGGTGTGCTGAGGAGCAGCAGGGGTGCAGAGCAGGCACGGAACATCCCCCAAAAAATCCCCAGGGAATGGGCGGGATGAGCTGCGGCCCAAGGCAGAGCGGCTCCCGCGGGGCCACGGGTGGCAGCGAGGATGAGGTGGGAGTGAGTGATGAAGGATTGCGCTCAGCGGGAGGGAAGCAGTTTGCTTCCCTCACTGCTCATTCCCAAGCACTCCAGTGTTTGGGTGGTATTTCGGTGGCAGGGTTTCTGTAGAGGGAAGTGTGATGTTGTTTCGTGGGGTGCCAGCCAGATCCCACTGAGCCACGCTCTCAATCCTCAGCCTTCTTAGTCACAGTTTGGTTGGGTGGTTTTTTTTTGGTTTTTTTTTTTAATTTCAACAGGGAATTCATCTGCTTGGAAAGTTGCCGGTGTTTCAACACCGTCAGCGCTGAGGACTGGCCTGCATTTCCATTTTTGTGCCAAAAGGAGCTGTCTCGGTCAGAAATGTGGGGGTTTGTGGGTTGCCCTTGCTGCGATAAAGGAACAGCCCTCCGTGCCGCCCCAAAGATTTTGTGTTTTACGAGAAGGCAGAGATTTTCTAAGTGCTCCACACATTCCATCCGCACTCGGAGCTGAGCGCTCCAGGACATCCCAAGGAGGCCTCTGGAGCACATTTTCTTCAGCTGCAGGGAAACAGCAGTGCAGGGAGTTGAATTTGAAAGGAGAACTTTATTTCCCCCTTTCCTTGCTCTCCTTCCCCCAGCTCGAGATAGCAGGAGATGGCTGAGCACCACCTCAGCGAGGTCTTCTGCTTATTGCTTCCCCATGAGGTAAAAAATGGTTCTGGATCCTCAGGAACGACTTTTCCTCGATGGCCCGGCTTTTAATCCGTGATTTCAGGCTCCAGCGGTCGGCACAAGCCACAATAAACCACACTTGGAGCAAGATTGCTCGGGCTGAAGGTGCTGAAATTGAACCCGTGTGATTTAAAGCCAAAATACCAGATCAGGACAGAGGCTTTCAGGTCAGCAATAAGGCACCTGTGAGAGGGAAAGAGATGAAGGCCAAGCACGTGCCAGCTCCGGGGCAGGATTTGCTTTCATCCCTGCTCAGAGGTTTTTTGGGATGTGCTCTGCATCCCAATTCTTGTCAGGGGCTCCTTTCAGGAGTTTAAATTCCCCGGCATTCAGGTGGTTTTGGAGTCCTGGCCCTCTGCAAAGCTCTGTGCCAAACGCAGGAAAAGACGGAGTCTTCAAGGTTACATGCTTCGTTTATTAGTTCTTATCTTACAATTTTCTCAGTGTCCAAAAGATGTTTGCCGTGGCTCTGACATCTGGTGACTCCTCCTGTCTCTGGGCTGTCCTTATCCTTTATACTAATTGCTACGTATTCTTTATTTACTATTTCTTACCAATGTCTATCACTATTACTAAAAAGGTCATCTCTACTCTGACCCAATCCTCACTAACTACTTTGTGCCAACGTCACTGCAGAAATGGAGTGAGGGAACAAGAAGGAAGAAGAAGGAGACAACGCCCCAAATTCTCCATCTTGCCCCATTCACTTCCATGCCAAAAATCCCAAACCCACTGTTTTTTCACCCTGTGATATACTAAACTACTATTTTTCACACTCTTGTGGCCTGCAATGCTTCCTGCAGTGCAAGAAGCCTCTCCCATGGACTGAGATCAAATCCAGTGTCTCTCTGAGCTCTGGGCTGGGGTCCCAGACCCCCCTGCCCAGGTCCCTGACCCTCCAGGGCAACCAAAGGAATGCCCTGGACTCCAACAAATTCTGGCTGCAGTGGTCACTCAGGAACGGTGTTTTCCCCGGGAACATCCCTGCCCAAGGAGTTATTTTGCATTCATCGCTGTTTCTGCCTGCAGAAAAGGAGGGGGTTGGACTCCAGACCCGATTCTGTCAGGGCAAACTTCGGGGCTCTGGAGCGATTGGAACGTGCTGCTCTCCTGTCTGGACGCTGCAGCCCTGCCCAGCTTCCCTCCAGCAGCTGCACCCAGATCCTGCCCTGGCGAGCTCCAAAAACAGGTCAGATTTCAGGTAGTTAATTGTCATTAATTTTTCAAAGGGCCCCGTGTACCAAGGGTCGCATTCCCGAGGCTGCCAGAGCTCCAGGAGCCTTTGAACACCGCTCCCAGGGATTGTTGGGGGGGTCTGGGCAGGGACAAGAGCTGGAATTTCGTGATCCTGGTGGGTCCCTCTTCCAGCTCAGGATGTCCTGTGATCCCAGTCAGATTCTGAGCACACCCCTCTGGGGATGAACTGGGAAAACTGGGAAAGAGCCTTGCAGCGTTCTGGAGGCTCTGATCCCTCTGCTTTGCTCTGCAGGTAAATTTTAAGCCCGAGACTCCAAAAGTTTCTCTGATTTTTTGAGGATAAATTGCAGCGTTCAAGTGCTTGTCAGGGTTAAAACGACTTGGTGCTCCTTTGTCACCGAGACACACAAAGCAGTCACACGCAGACAGGAGATTTTCGCAGAGGTCCTTCCGATCCCAGCTCCCACCTGAGAGAGCGGAGAGAAGAAGAGAGCCCTTTGTTTATTTTTACTTTTTATACATTTGTGGGTCTAGCAGAAGATTGGCTTTTTGGGGTTTCCACCCCTCACCCTCAGTGGCCAGACGAATTGTCAGTTACGATTGTTTTCAGGTTAGAAATATGCAAACAAAGGACAGAGAATGAAAAACAAAGGATTTGTTTATGTTACATCTGTGGGAAAGGTAGAAAAACTGCTCTAATATTCTACAGTAACTAAAAGATCTGACTCCATTTATGAAAATCAAAAGGCTAATAAAGAAACTCAGAAAAACCAGGGTAACCTTCCAGCCGTGGTGGCTGCTCGGAGAATGAATAATCCTGTTTATAAAGTGATGAGCAGCCTCCAAATTCACTCTGGGAGAGGTGGGACGGGGCTGAGGTGGGACAGTGCAAGAAACCCATGGAGTCACTGGAAAGAGAGAGGGAAGCAGGGCCCCAAAATTTACTGCCCACTTTAAATACAGGAGCAAAAATATAACAACAGCATAAAGCCCCAATTCCCTGAGGGATGTGGTGAGCTGGAAACCTGGGCCCTGTACCCTGTGATATTCTGGACCCGTGAAATAAATATTACACAGTGAAATAAAACTGACTCAGTCCCAGAATTTATTTTAGAAGCGCCATTAAAATGCTCTTTAAAAGCAAAATAAAACCAAGAGACACATGATCAGCGTGGAGCAATTATTAGGAAAACTTCAGCGATCCGGCGTAAAAGGCTTTATTAAAGACAAAGCAAATCAATCTTCATTGTGAGTAAGAATTAAGTCACCAAATGAATTCCAGCTCTAGAAGGCAGGATAGGAAGTTTTGCTCTAAATTTCACCTACGTTATTGCACCAAGTGTTTAAGGATTGGGAACTGCTGGATGTTTAAATGCCTGGTTCGAGGGGTTTGATGAAAATTCTGTTTGTAAAATCTGTTCTGGTTGTAGATTGCTCAAACAAATGGCTCTGTCTTTAATTTTGTACCTTAAAAAAATTTTAAAAAAGATTGGGTTGTCCACACAACAGGCTAAAACAAAAGATCACAGCATCCTGGAATGGCTTGGGTTGGAAGGGACCTTGAAGATCATCCAATTCCAGCCCTCCACCATGGGCAGGGACACCTCCCACTGTCCCAGGCTGCTCCAAGCTCCAGTGTCCAACCTGGCCTTGGGCACTGCCAGGGATCCAGGGGCAGCCACAGCTGCTCTGGGAATTCCATCCCAGGGCCTCAACACCCTGCCAGGGAGGAAATTTTGCCCAAAATCTCATCTAAACCTGTCATTTTTCAGTTTGAAGCCATTCCCTGTGTCCTGTCCCTGCAGCCCTTGGGAATTGTCTCTCTCCAGCTTTCCTGGGGCTCCTTCAGGCCCTGCAAGGCCACCCTGAGCTCAGCCCAAAGCTTCTCCTGGCCAGGCTGAACAATGCCAGCTCTGCCAGCCTTTCCTCCCAGCAGAGCTGCTCCATCCCTCTAAAGGGTTGTAGATTTTATTTTTTTAATCTGTTACAGCTGTACTTGTGTCAAGCAAACAGCTCCATTTTCAATTTCGCACCCTAAAAAAATCAAGAGGTTAAATTGCCCACAGGTCTGGTTAAAACGAAATATCACTGAATCATGAGAGATCACAGAGTCCCGGAATGGTTTGGATTGGGAGGGACCTCAAATCCCACCCAGTGCCACCCCAGCCATGGCAGGGACACCTCCCACTGTCCCAGGCTGCTCCAAGCCCCAAATCCCACCTGGCCTTGGGCACTGCCAGGGATCCAGGGGCAGCCACAGCTCCCACTGTGCCAGTGTGAGGCGAGAGGAGCAGTTCTCTGAAGAAGAAGCTTTGCTCCCTGCGAGGTTTTGCCCTCTTTTTCCCAACCACTGTTTCTCCTAACCCCTCTTCCCATTTGCCTGAGCCCTGGGTGTCCTGAGTGCCCTGGAGATGCTGGATTCTCCCTCCCAGCTCCCATGGGATCGCTGGCTCCACGCCTCTCCCGTGCCACGAGAAGGAAGCTCCAGAAACCTCATCCCTCAGCCCTTGGAATCCTCCCTTCCCGGCCCAGTTTTAGCAGAACTGGAGCACAGCTCTGCCCTATTTCTGTGGGAACAAACAGCTGGGGATCCCCAGAGCTCGGTGCTTTAAGGAAAGCAGAGTGAGGAAGAGGGAAAAGGACACAAAAAAACCCCCCAAAAACCGAGGGGAGCACAAACGCTTCGGTGCTCAGCGTCTTCCCTTCACCTCCAGAGCAGTGCAGAGCACACGTGGCCATTTTCCTGGCACTACTTCCCAGATTTTTCAGCCTGGAGAAGGCAGGTGATTGATTAATCAGCTACTGAAGGAGCTGTTAAAACGTGGCTCTCCCTTCCCCAGGCACTTCTGGCATCCCAGAGGAGCAGGATTCCCTGGGGAATCCAAAAGACTTTTCTGCCTCACCCTTAAAATTTGGGGGCTGCTTTGCTGTGTCTCCCTGAGGGCCAGGCATCTTTGTCTCGAATTAGGTCACTCTTAACTGGTGTCAACTTGGAGGAGCCTTGCTGAAGCTGGCAGTCTTAAAAAACAAAACAAAACAAAACAAAAAAAAAACCCAAAAATTGGAAATATTTTCCATGCCACAGAGACTATTGGTCTGTGACCCACCAAAATATCCAAAATCCAGATGCATCAGAGCAGTTCTGATGAAGTTGGCGCGGTCTTATCTGGGTCAATTGTCTTAACAAGACATTATGTCACCCGTTAGGGGAAAATACAACCTAAACCCCCTAAAAATAACTAATGGGAAAAACCTTGCACAACAAAGCCAGTGGCACATCAGAAAAATAAAAATAAATTCCGACTCATGATATATTTAATCATCTGTATTTATTCCTCTGCTAATCTAAATACAGGCGAATGTTCTTTTTCTTCTTGGAAACCAGGCAATTCTGGAAAATTTCATATTTCAGGCAGCTCCTCGAGCAGCTTTTCTCCTAAAACTTCAATTTTGTTATTTGTTAGGAGGAAAGCCATTGGAACGAAGGAAATTTGCATTGTATATAAGTTATTTTACCACACCAGCTCTGTCCTCTCTGGGCAGAGGAATCTCGTCTTTGTGCTTTGCCAGAGAAGGAGAGCTTGGATTTTATGCCAATCTCTCTGAAGAAGGTGGGAGTGAAGACAAGGAAGGCCCAGGAAGAAGGGAAAGGCAGGGGGATCTCCAGGGGTGTTGTGTCCACGCAGAGCATCTGGCAAGTGGAAATATTTTGCAGTGGATATAATAATGATAATAACATTTTGTAGATGGACAAAGCCTTCAGAATCCCGGATCCATTGGGACAGAAGTTACCCAGACAACAACTTCCAGGGGTTTTGTGGGAAAAATCCATTGGTGGAAAAACCTGAGGTGGGAAGCTCCAAACCAGAATCCTGCAGGTTCCCCCTGAGGGACAGCTCCAGTCTCTGCTCCTGGGACAGGGACAGCACTCAGGGAGCGGCTGGAGCTGTTCCAGCAGGGATGGAGGTTGGATTTTAGGGAAAGGTTCTTCCCCAGAGGGTGCTGGCACTGCCCAGGCTCCCCAGGGAATGGGCACGGCCCCGAGGCTGCCAGAGCTCCAGGAGCCTTTGGACAGTGCTGCCAGGGATGCACGGGCTGGGATTGCTGGGGGATCTGGGCAGGGACAGGGGTGGGAGTGGATGGTCCCTGTGGGTTTATTCCCACTCAGGGTATTCCATCATTCCATGAACTAGGTGTTGAATCCAACCGCGTGGGGAGTTTTTCCAGCCCAACCTGAATTTGAGAGGGAAAAGGCGAAGCCGTGAGAGAGCTGCAGAGAGGGGCTCTGTGACACTGTGGAAACCAAAGAGATCCTGTGGTCCTTCATCCCAGCAGAGTCCAGAAAACCCAGGAGCTTTTCACTGAGGGGATACCTTGGAGCACAGAGATAATGGAATCATGGAATGGTTTGGGAACATGGGAGGGATCTCAAACCCACCCCAGCCATGGCAGGGACACCTCCCACTGCCCCAGGCTGCCCCAAGCCCCAGTGTCCAACCTGGCCTTGGGCACTGCTGGGGATCCAGGGGCAGCCACAGCTGCTCTGGGAATTCCATCCCAGCCCCTCCCCACGCTCCCAGGGAACAATTCCTACCCAAGATCCCACACCTAAAGTCCCCATCAGCTCAAGCCCATTCCCTGTGTCCTATCACTTCAAGCCCTCCTGGAAGATAAAACATTTCAGATGTCTCGGAGTTCTCGAGACTCTTGAAAACGGTCGTTCGAAGCTTTTTTCTTTTGCTAAATGGATTGGAGATTTCGTTGGATTAGGGCCTCAATAAATACCTACGGTGTTTGTCTTTCATCTGGGAAATGTTTGCCTGCTCTTAAACAGGCTGCTCTTGTTTGCTCCAGTGTTGTCCTGTTGATGGGAGCCTTTGGAAACAGGAATTCTACCCTTAATTCAATAAAAGGATTTGGAAACCTGAGGCTCCAGCTCGCCTCAAATATAACTGGGAGAAATCCAGAGGAGCAGGACTTTATTTCATTGCTGGGGAAGCAGCAGGGGAGCAGCTCCTTGACAGTTTTTGATGCCTGGATGACTTTTTTACGTGCCTCAGGACAGCTTGTGGTGGTGTAGCTATTATTTTTAAAGCTCAGCCCTGGCCAGAGGGCAGCTGCGCTGTTCCACGTGGTGGGAAAAGCCAGCGGTGCTTCCCTGGGAGGAGATGATTCCTCCTGCTGTCCCTCTGCTCCATCTTTGTGGGATCCCACCTGGAGTGCAGCTTCCAGCACTGGGATCCAGCACAGGGAGGACGTGGAGCTGCTGGAGAGAGCCCAGAGGAGGCAGCAGGATGAGCAGAGGGATGGAGCAGCTCTGCTGGGAGCAAAGGCTGGCAGAGCTGGCATTGTTCAGCCTGGCCAGGAGAAGCTTTGGGCTGAGCTCAGGGTGGCCTTGCAGGGCCTGAAGGAGCCCCAGGAAAGCTGGAGAGAGACAATTCCCAAGGGCTGCAGGGACAGGACACAGGGAATGGCCTCAAACTGAAAAATGACAGGTTTAGATCAGATATCAGGAAAAATTTCCTCCCTGTGAGGGTGTTGAGGCCCTGGGATGCAATTCCCAGAGCAGCTGTGGCTGCCCCTGGATCCCTGGCAGTGCCCAAGGCCAGGTTGGATTTGGGGCTTGGAGCAGCCTGGGACAGTGGGAGGTGTCCCTGACATCCAGGGGTGGCACTGGGTGGGATTTGGGGTCATTTCCAACCCAATCCAACACCCTCCCATGTCCCCTCTCACGTGGGTTTATGGCCTGGCTGTGTGGGGACGGTTTCTCACCAACCAAGCCAAGCTGGAAGCTGCTGGTGGGAACGTCAGGATTTGCTGCTGGGAACATCGAAATTTCCTGGTGCCACTGTCAGGATCTGCTGGTGGGAATGTCAGGATCTGCTGGTGCGTGGTGGGGTGGAAGGTGGCCCAGAGATGACCGGAGGTGGGGACAGTCCCGGGCTGTGCCAGCCCTGCAGGGAAATGCCTTTTCCAGGGGCATTACTGGCTGATCTGGTCTTCGCAGAGCAAAATCAGCTCCACAAGGAAATCCTGGGAATAAACCCCGTGGTGGGACAGCTCCTGGACCTGACGGGGATTTTCCATCCTGTGCGGCTCCCAGGTGGTCAGCAGCAGGGACAGCAGGGACAGCAGGGACAGCAGGGACAGCAGGGACAGCAGGGACAGCAGGATGTGCTTCCTCTGGCCCTTGGAAAGCGCTCACGGAGCCGACTTGGCTCTGCTTCAGTTCAGCACCGTGACCTCTCTTCTCCAAGGGACATTTGGGCAGATTTTCAGCCTCCTCCCGGCCGGTGGTTTAGCTCCAAGGAGCTGTGAAGGTCACCGGGCTGCTCAGGTGCCACCACCCTCCCTCTGACACTCCTGCCTTTGTCACCTGATCCCTCAGGAGTGCAGGGATGGGGCTGGGTTTCATCGGGCCCGATGAAAACAGCTGTTTCTGCTCTCAAAATCTGATCAGAGGACTGTACCGAGCTTTAGACAGGAGAGTTGGGAGGCTGTGAGACAGCTTTGACACTGAGCTGGGCGGCTGCAGCTGCTCTGGAGAGGTCGGTCCCGGGAGCGAGGGTGAATTTTAGCTCTGGAGTGTGCAAATCTCGCAGGATGATGAATAGAAATTAATAAGATTTATTATTCTTGCTTTTGAAGACCCCTCTTTCTCTGGCCACATGTGATAAAAAGAATCCCTTTGGCCCGGCCCTTATCTCCTCGTAGGACCAAAAACAGATGGAAAAAGCAAGGAGAAAAGAGGGAAACAAAGGATGTGAAAGGCTCCTGATCACCCAATAATCCCAGGCGTTGATTTTCTGCCCACCTGCTCCTCCTCAGGTGATCTGCAGGCACCAACAGTAGTCCAGCTCCTGTTTTTCCACAAAAATCTCTCTGGATACAGCCTTCAGTTGCCTTTTTTCCCTTCATTTTTTCCCTCCCCAGAGCAGGACAGCAGCCGACAAGCGGGCATCAGGCACAGAAAGGAGGAAGCAGCAGGTCCATGCCCGAGTGGGAAGAAATCAGGGGAAGTGTTCTGTGATGCTGAGAGCTGTCAGATGCCAGGCTGAGCAGTTTGGGCTCAATGGAGGGTGTTATTCTCCACGTCACTTTAATAGCTGATGATTAAATCAGAAGGAAAAGAGGGCAGGCAAGAGGATTTTATTATTAAAAGGGACGGGGAGGAAAAATTGTGTGATCTCCTCGGACGGATCACACGCCCAGGGCTAAACTTGTCACAACAGAATCAGGTTGATTCATGAGGCCCTGTGCTGGGCGCAATTAGACCTGAGCTAAAAATGAAAAAAATACCCCCCCAAACAAAAAAAAAAAAAAAAAAAAGAAAGAAAAAAAAAGGAGAATGGGTTTAAGGTTGAGGCACACCAGAGCTCAATCCTGCCCAAATTAGGGAGGAAGAAACCGGGCTGAAGTCGCAGAGCTCCGCGTGGCCAAACCGAGATTCCTCAGGATGGTGCAGGCAGAACGTTCTGGAAACAAAACACTTCCAGAGGCAGCTGTGGTGCTCCCAGAGCCACCCCCAGCCCCACAGCCCAGCCTGGCTCCAGAGTGTCCCCACAAGAGACGGGGATTTTGGGGATCGCCCCGAACCTGGGCAGGGCTGGAGCAGAGGCCCCCTCCATCTGCTGAGCAGCACAGGGGCAGCACGGAGCCAAGAGATGACTTAATTCCTGTGGAAACAGCCCGAGTTTTTCCAGAGTGGCTGAGCATCCCCCTGAGATCAGGGCAGAGGGGGAAATGCCAAGCGCTCGGCTCCGCTGGGACCACGAAGGGCCGAGCGCCGGAGCTGCCAGCTCCTGCAGGGCTTCGTTCCCCTGCTCCTGCAAAACCCAGCCCTGCCCGAAAGGATCCCACCCAACCCCTTCAGAAGCAGGGAAGCTCCAGCCTGAGCAGAGGATTGCTCCCGAAGGCAGGGCTGGAGGATAACGGGGTTCAAAGCCACGGCCTGGCTGCGGGAAGTGGAATTTCTGCTGCCCCGGAGAGCTGGGAGCAGGAGTGGGAGGAAAATTCAGCTGGTGGTGCCTCTGTCCCCCACCCACACACCTGCAGCGGTTCTGGGCAGGGAATTCCTGAGCTTTTCCCTACGAAGCAGCACAAGTTCGGTCCCTTCCACGCTGTTAAATCCATGGATTTGTCCCCCCTCTCTCTTTTCCTGGGAGTGAAGCGGTGATTATGGATGAGGTTCGTCCTCCTCTGCCAGCTCCCCTTCACTCAAACCAGCCCTCTGAGGGAGGATTCCAGCTGGGCCACTCCTGCTTCTGCTGTTCCCAATTCCATCTGGGAATGCAGCAGCGGGGGAAGGCACGGAGGGCAGGGACACAGACAGCCCGGGCTGCCAGAAGTGTTGGGAAACATCCTGATCCCTTTCCACGCTCACAGACGCCTGGCACAGCCCGGCCGTGCCTCGCTGATGGCACCAGCCAGTGTCTGGAGTTCTGGCAGCTAAAAAATGTGCGAATCAGAGCCGCTTTCCGTCCCCAGGGAATCCCAAAATCCCCAAGGCTGGCAAACCCCTCCCAGCCCAGGCAGTCCCAGCTGTGCCCCGTGCCCACCTTGTCCCCAGCCCAGAGCACTGAGTGCCACCTCCAGGTGCCACCTGCAGGGATGGGCACTGCAGAGCTCCCTGGGCACTTCCAGGGCCTTTCCATGGAAATGAAGAAATTCTTCCACACGAGTGAATTGCAACCATTAAACGTCAAACAGCTTTTGTCGCCATTTTCCTCCGGTGGAGAGCCCAGTCCAAAAGTGTGTTTTGCCCAATTATTCCTTCTTTTCCCACCAGTTCCCCTTCCACAGAGACTGGCTCTTGCCTGACGTGCTTGTCTTTTTGCTGGTGTCACTGCCACAGCCCCGCCTGGGTGACATTTTTTTGCATCAGCGTTGTTGTCCCTCAGCCTGGTGACTTCCTGGGTGCGCTGGGCGGCAGAGCCCTGCTCTGAGCAGAAATTACCGATAATTAATGGTGTGGTTGGCGCAGTGCCAGCTGGTTCTGTGAGAGCAGAATGGAGAAAACCAGCAAACACCTGGTGTTTGTGAGGGGGACAGGCCTGAAGGAGGAAAGGAGGCTCAGGGGGAACCTTGTGGCTCTGCACAAGCCCCTGACAGGAGGGGCAGGGACAGGAGGAGAGGAAATGGCCTCAAATCGCACCAGGGCAGGCTCAGGGTGGAGATTGGGACAGAAAATTTCCCTGTCAGAGTGCTCAGGCCTTGGGCTGAGCTGCCCAGGGAGGTTTGCAGTCACTGTCTGTGGCAGTGCTCAGGAGCAGTCTGGATGTGGCCCTTGGGGACAGGGTTGGGGTGATGCTGGTGGCACTGGGGTGGCACTGGGTGATCCTGAGGGGCTCTTCCAGCCTTGACTCTGGGACTCTGAGAAGATCCATCACTTTTTAAACTCCGCCTTTGGGGCAGGTTGGGTAAGTCCAAGCTCTCCGGTGCTGCCCTGGGACAGGGTTTTTCTGATCTCAGTCCATCAGACTCCTCCCTCCATGACCGCTCCCTGCCGATGTCCTGCTCTGCCTGGATGTCCTCGTGGTCACTCCGGTGACCGTGCGGCCACACAAGCACGGGAATGACCACCAGGATGTCAGAACCTCAGTGGGAATGTGAGTGTGGGGAAAGAGGAGCAGTCAGGAATGTTCACCAGGGGGGAAAGCTTGACTGGGGAGTGACCACAGAGCCCCCCACACGCAGCTTGGGGGGGCTGATGGCATCTTGGAATCCCCAAATCCATGGGATCATGGCTCAGCCACCTCTGCCTGGTGCCACATCATGGTTTGGGAGGGAAGTAAAAGTGTCCTGGGGGTTTGGTGTCAGGGACAAGAGGAACGTGAACGAGACAGGGATTTGAGCAGAGGGATGGAGCAGCTCTGCTGGGAGCAAAGGCTGGCAGAGCTGGCATTGTTCAGCCTGGCCAGGAGAAGCTTTGGGCTGAGCTCAGGGTGGCCTTGCAGGGCCTGAAGGAGCCCCAGGAAAGCTGGAGAGAGACAATTCCCAAGGGCTGCAGGGACAGGGCACAGGGAATGGCCTCAAACTGAAAAATGACAAGTTTAGGTGGGATGTTGGGAAGAAATCCTTCCCTGGGTGCCCAGAGCAGCTGTGGCTGCCCCTGGATCCCTGGCAGTGCCCAGGTTGGACACTGGGGCTTGGAGCAGCCTGGGACAATGGGAAGTGTCCCTGCCATGGCAGGAGTGGGGTTTGATGTCCATTCCAACATCACAACAAATGCTGTGATTCCAGGATCCCTCCAGGTGATTGGGGGGGGGGGGGGGGTTCAGCCCTTTTTCACCCCATAAATGCCGGCTCTGGACTGATCCCAAATTGCCTGTCCCTGCTCAGCCCTGGCTCCCTGGGATATCGATGTTTACGCTCCACAAGAAACACGGAACTGAATCCTGCTTTCTCCTCAGCATTGATCCTTAAATAGGAAAAGCACAAACCAGAAACTCCATATCCATGGAAACATGGTGCTCCAGCTCCTACGAGTCAACAAACACACCAGGAATTATTTCGCTGTCATTCTTACGACTTCATCACTTAATGGTGTTAAGAGACCCTTGGCTCCTCCGGTTGATTGTTATCTGTCATTTCTGGTTAAATAATTCTGTCAGGAGGATATTATTGCCTGAAATTTCGCGTTCCCATCTCCAAAGTAACACCTACCACACGCTGCTGGATTAAGCGTTATTTGAGGCTTAAAATTAGATGGATAGGCAGATAAATAGGTGGATATTTGGTCTCTTTGTTCCCTCTCACATATTTTCCTCTTTTTTTTTTCTTTTTTTTTTCCCTCTCTCTGTCATTTTTTTAACTGGAGATAGAAACGAGTTCTGTGGTTTTATTGTAACCCTGATAAAGCTTTTTCACTCTTTTTTTTTTTTTCTTTTTCCTGTGCCAGGTTGGTCTTTCACTCTGAGGTGAAAGCAGCTTTTCGGAAATTACAAACAAACCCAGCATTTCAGAACTGAAAAGGCAGCAAGAATCTGGGTCTGGCGGAGCTGATTTATGCACAAACATGCTTTTTTTTTTTTTTTTTTTTTACTGGTGGGACTGGTTTGAGCAGAGAGCAGAACTGCTCCTGGGAACGGTGGCTTTTCTGGTTATCTCAGACCTTTGGGGGACACATTTGGAGAGGGGCTTTGGACAAGGGCATGGGATAGGACCAGGGGAATGGGATTAAGGTGAAAGAGGGAAGGGTTGTACGGGATATTGGGGAGAAATTCTTCCCTGTGAGGGTGGGGGAAGCCCTGGCAGAGAAAAGCTGTGGCTGCCTCATCCCTGGAAGTGTCCAAGAGCAGCTTGGATGGGGCTGGGAGCAGCCTGGGACACTGGGAGGTGTCCCTGCCATGGCAGGGGTGGCACTGGATGGGCTTTGAGGTCCCTCCCAACCCAAAACCCTCCTGGGACTCCCCGTATGGAACAAACTCGGTTTATCCATCAGTTGACGGCAGCCAAAGAAAGCGTTGGAAAACTCATCCCAAATCGCAGGGAGAAGCAACGAGAGGGCCTGATCTCCTTAGCAGAGCCTGCAGGAGATTCCTGAGCGCACCGAGTGGTCCCACAACCGCCACACAAAGGGCTCGTAAACAAGGGAACCTTTATTGCAGAAAAGTTTCCACTGCAGCGAGTCCTCCCCTGGCCCATAAAAGGGCACAAATTGGTGCTCTCACTCCAGAAAAATAAAATGCCTTCCCACTTGATAGCACCAAGGGCAGGAGCCAGCTCCGCTTTAAGGTGTTTACAGGATTTGGCACTCGGGGAAGGCAGGGGAGGAGGAGGAGGAGGAGGAGGAGGAGCCCAGGCTGCCCTGGATGCTGCCTCACCTGCCCGGCCCCACACAATCCATTGTTTTTATTTCCAATTAAAAAAAAAAAAAAAACCAAAAAACCAAAAAACCACAAACAAAAAACCGCTGGCAAAAGAGCCACACTGAGGGATATGCTGGGTTCGCTGCAGCCTGACAAGAGGAGAGAAGGTCCTTAATTTTAAGAGTTCCAAGCCTTTTTTTTTTTTTTTTTTTTCCCTCCTTCTTCTTCTTCTTTTTGGTTTTTCGCATGAGAAAATAACCCGGCATTCCAACGACATCACTTGGCAGAGGGGGGCTCGGAGTGCTCCAGCTGGAGGTTCAATAAATCAGGACAAGAACTGGCTCTGTCACTCCATAAACTCTTGGGCATTTGCTTTTCCTACCCTTCTGGAAGTGGCTGGCTGCTCTCTCAGGCACGCCGCCGGTGACGCAGCCACGGTTTCATCACGACACGCTCCGGCGAAGGAAAAAAGCAGGAGCACTCTCGAATGGCACAAAGACACCGGATCTCTCACAGGTTTTGTCGCAGCCTAAGGAAAAAGGAAGAGATTTTTTTTTTTTTTTTTCTCCCCCATTTCCAGGATTCCCTCGCTTCCCTTTCGTTTTTTGGGGTTTTTTTTAAAATTATTCGGAAAAAATCCGGCGGCAATCTGACACCTCGCAGCAGGCGCTGCTGCGAACACGATCTTTCTGCGCTGGTGTGTGGAAAGAATGCACAACAAAGGAGCTACAAAAGCTTTGTAAATACACATTGCCCGCTCTGGCAGAGAATATTCTGTCTGATGAGCTCCCTGCTCCTGCTGTAAACGATATTCTCCTCTCACTAAACAGCTCCAGCCCTCCTGAACCCAATTAAAAGCTTCTCAGGTGTGCCCAGCGAGCAAAATCTGGAAGCACGGGCGCATCGGGAATTTCTGTCGCTAGAGCCCTTAAACCTGGGTGTAATTTTGTGTCCTGGGTGTTCTCCCAGCCTCATGGGCTCTCGATATATGAAAGGAACATTGTTTCTCCAAATGTTATGGCAAAAGCACGACTGGAATTGCAACGTTTCTAAATATTTTGCCTAATTAGCCTGTTGGGAAGGATTTGAACTCCACTTGTCCTGGATGTGAATGTGGAGCGTTGAGTAAACCCCAAACGTGTTTGCTGGCTGGCAGGGTCACTATCCCCAGACAGCTGCACATCCCAAGGGATGATTTTCAGGGATCCCTCCTTCCCAGCTTTTACATCTTGGGGGTTTTGGACTCTGAACCGAGAGTGGCTCGAATTCCAAGCCCAGGTTTTCCTCTCTTGGCTTAGAAACAAAACCGAAGGCATTTCCATAGCCAATAACCCAGGCAAGGATTACATCCCCAAAATTCAGCTGCTCCCCTTTGCTGGGTCTGTCAGAGGAGCATCCCCTCATGTGTTATTCCTCACCTTATTCGACCCAAAATTTACTTTTGGTGGGAGAAAAAGCAGCTGCTTTCCCACAGAAGAGAAGGGCTGGAGCACTGGGAGGGCTGGAAATGGTGGAAACGGTAATTCCCATCCCACAGGAGTTACTGGGAGGGCTGGAAAGGGTGGAGCAAGGGGAGATCAAAGCGGGGTTTTGGGGATGGTCTTTAAGGTTCCCTCCAACCCAAGCCATTCCCCTTTTGTCCAGAATTGTCCTGGTCAGCTGAGACAGGGGTTCTGCTCTGTGAGATGCCCACAGAGCTCTGGACACCAAAACCTTCTCCAGGTGCCTCTTCTGGGTGACTTTGGCTGCCTGACACGCAACGCCGGCATGGTGGGCAGGTGAATCCCAGCTCGGGCACTGATCCCTTCCAGAGCAAGGGAGGCCCAGAATTCCCCACAATTTCCAGTAAAATTCCTGTGCAAGCCAAAAGTCCCAGTGCTGGGGTGTGTGGGTGTGCAAGCCTGCAGTGAGCACGGGATCATGGAATCGTGGAGTGGTGTGGGTTGGGAAGGACCTCAAATCTCATCCCATTCCCACCCCGTTTCCCCTGGATTGCTCATGAAATCCATGGCTCTGCAGCTGCAGCTGTGCCTGGTGGATCACCTGAGATCCAACCAAACTGGGAAAAAAAACCTGTTTGCAGCTGAATTAGAGAAATGTGGAATTATGGATGGGTTGGGAGAGATTTTAGGGATCACCCAGTGCCACCCCTGCCATGGCAGGGACACCTCCCACTGTCCCAGGCTGCTCCAACACCAGTGTCCAACCTGGCCTTGGGCACTGCCAGGGATCCAGGGGCAGCCACAGCTGCTCTGGGAATTCCATCCCAGCCTCTGTCCACCCTCCCAGGGAACAATTCCTCCCCAAAATTCCACCTATCCCTGCCCTCTGGCACTTTAAAACCATTCCCTACGCCCTGTCCCTCCAGGCCCAAACCCATGGGCTGAGCTGCTGTCACTGGTGAACCAATTAACAATTTCCCAACAAATTAACGATTTCCTGATAAATCCTGTTCCCGTGAGGTTCACTCCCACCTCCCAATGCTGTTCCCTCCTCCTGTTGCTCCCAGCCAGCCCGACCCTCTCCTTTGCCCCTCTGTGTTTCAACCCTTTCCCAGCTGAGAGACAGAAAATCCCACCCTGCCACCCCCTGCTTCCCATTTTCCCCAGCAGGATCCCGCTCTGCAGAGGCAGGAATTGCTGCTGGCTGTGTCCCTGTGGAAAAGCCAGGACAGGGCAGCGTTATCTCACTGATAGCGGGGACAAGGTCACCTGGAAACCTCAGCTCCGACATGCAGAGGAAGCCAAAAGGACCTCATTGGGCCCACAGGATGTTTTCCAGCTCCAGGGTTATTTTCCGCTCCCGTTTCCACACCTGGACG
Source organism: Hirundo rustica (assembly GCF_015227805.2). NCBI lineage: Eukaryota > Metazoa > Chordata > Aves > Passeriformes > Hirundinidae > Hirundo > Hirundo rustica. The sequence continues at coordinate 117,801,403 of NC_053451.1, forward strand.
TGGGTGCACTCGCAGGGCAGCGATGATTCTTCCAAAGGTGGTTCCACCTTTTTATGAGTCTCTGGAAACACTCGGGGACAGAGGAAATAGGCCTGCCTGGAGCCCAGCTCGTGAGCTGCGACATTTTTTCCTGAACAGCCCAGCTCTAATTCCAGTCCCAGAGCCCAGCTCTAATTCCAGTCCCAGAGCCCAGCTCTAGTTCCAGTCCCACAGCCCAGCTCTAATTCCAGTCCCAGAGCCCAGCTCTAGTTCCAGTCCCACAGCCCAGCACTAATTCCAGTCCCAGAGCCCAGCACTAATCCCAGTCCCAGAGCCCAGCTCTAATTCCAGTCCCACAGCCCAGCTCTAACTCCAGCCCCACAGATGTGGGGAGAGAAGAGGAGACAATGGGAGCTGCTGCTGCGGAGGGGAGAAGGAAGAGCTCGCAGGAGCACGGACGGCCTGGTTTGGAATTCCAGCTCTGGACACCCCTCCTGCCCCCACGGGACACCAGAGCCATTCCCAGCCGGTTTCACCCCTGGGGAACGCTGACCTTGGGCCACAATCACTCGGTCACAAGTTGTCACCTTGTCCCAGAAAGGTGCAGAGCCCTGGGATGCGGCTGGAAGGGCCCAGAGTGCTCACCTGGGATCACCCCAGAGCTCAGGCATTGTGGATATTCCGGAATATTCCCCAGGGAGGAGACCCCCCCCCACGGGCTCTCTGGACAATCTGCTCAGGGCTGGGCAGAATTTCAGGGGAATTGCTGGGCTCAGTCCCTGCCCGTGGCTCTGGGGCCATTGCTGGGCCTGGAGCAGAGCCTGGGCCCTGCTCTGCCCCTCCCTGCACACAGGGACACACAGACAGACAGACAGGGACAGACAGACAGGGACAGACAGACAGACAGAGACAGACAGACAGACAGAGACACACAGGGACAGACAGACAGACAGGGACAGACAGACAGGGACAGACAGACAGACAGGGACAGACAGGGACAGACAGACAGACAGGGACAGACAGACAGGGACAGACAGACAGGGACAGACAGACAGACAGGGACAGACAGACAGGGACAGACACACAGACAGACAGACAGGGACACCCAGGGACAGACAGGGACACACAGACAGACAGGGACAGACAGACAGACAGACAGACAGGGACAGACAGACAGACAGGGACAGACAGAGACACCCAGGGACACACAGGGACACTCAGGGACAGACAGACAGACAGACAGGGACACCCAGGGCTCACGGCCCCTCTCATCTGTGGTTCCTCTCCAGGCTGAGCAGCCCCAGCTCCCTCAGCCTCTCGTGTGCATTCCAAGAGCCAAAACTCCTGTAATCCATGCTGGGGGTGTTCAGAATCCTGTACGCTGTGACGAAGGATTGGTCACACACAAATAAATAAATACCTCGGGAACGAGCGCGTGGAAAATCCAGGAAAATGAGCGCGAGGCGTCGAAATTAGCCAGGAATTAAAACGGGCGAGAATTCCCCCTTAAGGGGGAAAAACAGCCAAGACATCCTGCGTTAGTGCAGCTTGTTAAATCAGCAACCTGTTGTGTCTGATCTTGTAAGGCTGGGAGCAGCTTTCCCGTTTCCCTGGGCTCCTCTGGGCTTGTTAACACAAGCTCTGCCGTTCCTTTTCCAGGGGATTTTAATGCACGGATTCCTTCTTCATTTCGCTGTGGTCAGGGTTAATTGTCTGGAAAGAGGGTGCTGCAGGTAAAGCATCTTTTAGCCCCGGCCACCAGGTAATTTTATCCGTAAAGCCTCCCTGAGTTTTGTGCTTGGAGCAGGGAATAATCATCAGATCTCCGAGATCTCGGTGAGGTGCCGCTTAACAAATGTGGGAGAATTTCTGCCTTCGGAACCTTCTTCTCCTCGAGCCAATAAAGCACTGAGCGGCCTCGTTGCTGCACGGAGCTCATGTTTGTGGTCAATTATTCTTTGGTTGTGTTCTCCTGTGCCCTAAGGCTCCTACCCAGGAGCTGCAATGTGCTCTCTTATCTCAGGAAGTTTCCAGAGAGGGTTGCAGCAAATGGCCCATGGCAACCCCTCCTGCTAATGGTTCACACGCTCCACAACTTTGGGTTAAAGGGAGGACAAATCCCTTCCTCGTGTGATTGATAGGATCCTCCTTTCACTTCCCCAAATTTGATTAATGAAACCCGGAATCTGGCCATCCTTCGCGGATTTGGTACAAACGCTGGTGGCCTTGCTGGGGCTGCGTGAGCGCCGTCCCTCACGGCAGGATTGTTTGTGCTCCTCGTGTTCCTCAGGATTCCCCAGCCTGGGATTGTCTTTCCAAGAGCGGACCTGGGTTTAGGGAGCCTCATTGCTGAGAGGTCACGTCCAGACAGAGGGTGGAATAGATGGAGGACGGAAAATGGGCAGCGTGAGGGGAACAATTCGTCCAGCGATTCTCGGACAGCTCAAACTCCACCACAAATCCTGGAGGGACAGGACACAGGGAATGGCTTCCCAGTGCCAGAGGGCAGGGCTGGATGGGAGATTGGGAATCAGAAATTGTTCCCTGGCAGGGTGCTGAGGCCCTGGCACAGGGTGCCCAGAGCAGCTGTGGCTGCCCCTGGATCCCTGGCAGTGCCCAAGGCCAGGTTGGACACTGGGGCTTGGAGCAGCCTGGGACAGTGGGAGGTGTCCCTGCCATGGCAGGGGTGGGATGAGATGAACTTTTAGGTCCCTTCCAATCCAAATCATTCCCTGATTCTTTGAGATAACTGGGATTTAAATTTTGGGCCAAAGGAGCCCTCAGAGTGTCACGCACACAGCAGAAATCCAGGCTGGAGTGACCCTTGCTTGAGGGGCTGCAGTGACTGCTCCTGACACTTCTCCTTTTTCTTCTTGGAAATCACTGCAAATATCAATACCCCTCATCAGGGAAGAGGCACTTAGGGACAGGCTTTGGGGTGATGCCGGTGCTGCTGGGTGGGACTGGATGAGCCTGAAGGGCTCTTCCCACCCTGAAGATCCTGGGATTGTGTCAGATCATTTGGCTGATTGTGGCTTTAGTCTCTCCGGGCTGTTTCTGTTTGATAGGGAAGGCGACTGAAAGTGGCAAACTTCAGCAAATTTAAATTTTCTTGACTCACACCAGCCTGGCTGTGAGGTCAAAGGGGCTCTTCCAACTCCTCGGATGTGCACCTGAGCTGCGGAGCACAAGCAGGGAATGGGGAACACCAACAGGCAGCAAGGGGAGGAGGCATTGATTCATCTCAGTTTGTAAAACTGAGGCTTTCCCGAGTCTCTGGTATAACAGAGATTGCTGGGACCGAGTCCATCTGGGAGCATGAACTCATAAATAACATTTGGGGTCTAAATTAAGAGCTGGACCGTGGCGTTGGCTGCCCCCTGAGTACGAGGGCAGGGCAGCACAGATGGTGGAGATGCTGAGTGAGAAGTGTGACCCTTCCTGCAGCCTCAGGGCCCAGCCAGACCCTGCTCCTCCCTACCAGACCCTGCTGGCAGCAGACTCTGCTCTGAGGCAGCTCTTGGCACCTAAAAACGAGCCAGTGGGGCATTTCTGGGGTCAGATGTGTGTCCTCAGCAGGGCAGGGATTGTCCCTCTGTGCTCCAGGGCTGTGTCCAGTTCTGGAGAGTCCTGGAGGGGCTGGAGCGTGTCCAGGGCAGGGAAGGGGCTGAGGGAGCTGGGCAAGGGCTGAGCCTGGAGAAAAGGAGGCTGAGGGGGAACCTTGTGGCTCTGCACAAGCCCCTGACAGGAGGGGACAGCCGGGGGGGGTCGGGCTGTGCTCCCAGGGCACAGGGACAGGAGCAGAGGGAACGGCCTCAGCCTGGGCCAGGGGAGGCTCAGCTCGGACAGCAGCAGGAATTTCCCCATGGAAAGGGGGCTCAGGCCTTGGCAGGGGCTGCCCAGGGAGCTCTGCAGTGCCCATCCCTGCAGGGACAGTGCAGGTAGCTGAGTGTCCTCGCAGGGCAGAGCTTCCCCAAACTGGGAAGGATTACGTGACATTCCAGCCTGGAGCTCTCGTGCCTTGTGGCTGGTGGGAGCCTTTAGCAGGGCTCCACTGCTGAGAGCCGTGGGTGTCTTCAGGAACACTGGGGACAGAAGCCCGAGGGCCAGACCAGCACCAAAGTCCACCTTAACACTTCTGCAGCAGCAGGGAAAGCACGGGAAGTGAAGAAGTTCTGTGTGGAAGGCGGGCAGGACGTGGAGGGATTTGGGACCACAGTGACATGACCCACACCAGGGAGGGGCAGGGTCTGCAGGGGCTGTGAACGAGGCAGCGCCGGGTGCGCTTGAGCTCGGCTTAAAATAAAACTCCAAACCCTCTCACTTCTCCTCGTGGGAGCAGGAGAATCAGAGCGAGCTCAGCAGCGTGGCCTGAGCGGACGGAGGCTCCGTCCCGCTCCCCTCCCGGCCATTCCTCCCAGGGCTGGGAGTTTGGGAATGCAGGGACAGCGTGCTCGGGGCTGGCTTTGCACCCTCACAGTTCCAGCTGAGAGGAATGACAAGATTTGTCTTTCCAAACAAGCCCTGTGTCTGCTGGTGGATAAAACCGGCACTGAGAGATGAGAGAAACAACGGGAAGGATCCTACTGATTGATGGATGGAAAAGAAGAAATTTGCCTTTATAAACAAACCATGGGTTTGTTTGTAAATGAAATTGAATATTGAAAGATTAAAGCAACGATGGGGAAAACCCATAAATCCCATAAGAATTAAAAATTTGGGGGGTTCTACATTAAAAGGGGAAGCGTAGGCATTTCGGGAAGTCTGCACCTCTCAAGTACCTCAGCCCATGGGGAAAGAGAGAGAGAAATGCGGCCGGGAAACTGGGATAAAAAGGAGTCTGCGTCCTCCGAAAAACTGAGAGACCCCAGGGGAAATGCCCCATGGCCTCTCCCTTTATTGGAATAAAGCAAAAGGACTCCTCTGTCTCCTTCTTGGACACAAACCTCTGGTGCTCGTGGATTAATTTTCCTAACAATCTGCGCCTCAGGACAGCTCCTGCGGGTTCCAATTCCTTGTGCAGGGGAAGAGAAGCCTGCATTTATTGACTGGCTCGATCCAAGCTGGGAATCCTGGAATCTCCTGAGCTGGAAGGACTCACAGGGATCATTGATCCAAGCCCTGGCCCTGCACAGACACCCCAACAATCCCTCCTGTGCATCCCTGGGAGCGTTGTCCGACCCTGACCCTTCCCCATCCTCGTGTTCCTGCTTTGGACGCTCCCCAAGAGCTTTAGATCTGTTTTGTGTTGAGGCGCCCAAAACTCCCGACAGTTCTGGGCGCCGAATCCAGCTGGAATCTCTCTGGGGGTGTGGCAGCCCAGGTGTTCCAACCCTGGAAATGGCAAATCCAGAGTGGAAAATCCGTGGGCTGCTCACCCAGCCTCCCTCCCCTCTCCCAGTGCCCCCATTCTTTTCCACAGACGAGCTGGTGGAGAGGAGAGGGAAAAAAAAAAAAAAAAAAAAAAAAAAAAAAAAAAAATTTTGGGCTAAGGCTGCTGAGTCATTAACCATGTGATGGAAACAATTCCTGCAGTTCTCACCCGCCAGCTCCACCTCCAGCCTCCCAGGAGCTGGGGGCTGCTGCAGCGCTGTCCCTCCTCCTCCTCCTCCTCCTCCTCCTCCTCCTCCTCCTCCTCCTCCCAGCCTTTTGTGTTCCAAGTGCTCTGTCCACAGGCAGGAATGGGAATCTGCTCCATGACTCATCCCCTGGGCACTGCAGTCACTCTGATAACGCTCCCTGCTCAGACCTTTCACATCCAACACGCTCGGGAGAGCCTGAAATAAGGATTTGGGGCAGCGGAGAGAGATTGGCTTCCAGTGGCTGCTCTTTAAATGCCATTCAAATCTATTAAAAAATATAAATATAAATTATGTATTTATACGAGGAGCCGAAAAGTGACTTTGGAAGGGACCCCGGCTCGGCCTCTACGATTGCAAATCTGAATTATCCATCTCTTCCTGCCCTTGCACCATCCTGGGTAGAGGTGTGGGCATCCTGCAGAGGTGGTTTGCATAGGGAGAAGCTGTTTGTGTGCCTCGGGAGGTGCAGGAAGAGCTTTTGTGCATGCAAACCACCGGCTCCATTCGGCAAATGTGTCATTAACTGGTGGTTTTGTCACAGCTTTTTTTCGCCTTCCTCCCTTCCAAACGCCTGAGTACACAGGATTGAAATGCTCCGCGAGCGGCCGGGTGGAACGGGGTTTTCAGAGCCTTCGGTAATTTATATTTACCTCCATCTAACAATGAAAACTGCTTACGGCGCACAGCGTTCCAACCTACTACGGATTAAAATGCATTTTGGAAATCTCCCCAGATTCCCGGCGCATTTATTACGACAAATCCGAAGTACAGAGCGTTTGGGATCTTTAATCTTCCCATTCCCGTAATAAGAAAAGTTGGATAATCCATCTCTGAAGGGCAAATCCTTATGAAAATACTGCGAGTGTATCCTGAGAGCAGGATTCCTCCCTTTGAAACCTCTCCTCCGCATCCAGCCAGGGAAAGCCTCTCGTTTTCTCCCGTTATCACATTTGCTTGTTTGTTGAAAAGCCCTCACGGAACTCAGCAGCCTCTTCCAGGTCCATCCTCCTCTTCCACAGCCCTTTTCCCTTTCAGCAGCTGCTTCGGGGTGGGCAAGGATGTGGTGTCCACTGGAATGAGGAGCTGCTGCTTCCCAGAGGAGCTGTGGCTGCCCCTGGATCCCTGGCAGTGCCCAAGGCCAGGTTGGACACTGGGGCTGGGAGCAGCCTGGGACAGTGGGAGGTGTCCCTGCCATGGCAGGGGTGGCACTGGATGAGATTTTAGGTCCCTTCCAACCCAAAAGGTTCTGGGATTCAGTGGTTCCATGAAAATGCCATTAAACTTTAGCACTTCAGAAGTTTGGGGTGGAAATGGCCCCTAAGGCCTCTGCCAGAGGAGAGGTTCCTCCTTCCAGGAGCGCAACGAGATCAGTGAACATGGACGAGGAGGAAGCTTCATTAACTCTGCCTTTCCACCTGCTTGTCCATCCCTGGGCTTCAGCTCTCTCCCCTCTCCCAGGTGGCAGAGCACAGAATCATGGAATGGTTTGGGTTGGGAAGGATCTTAAATCCCCACCCAGTGCCACCCCTGCCATGGCAGGGACACCTCCCACTGTCCCAGGCTGCTCCAATCCCCAGTGTCCAACCTGGCCTTGGGCACTGCCAGGGATCCAGGGGCAGCCACAGCTGCTCTGGGCACCCTGTGCCAGGGCCTCAGCACCCTCACAGGGAACAATTCCTGATTCCCAAGCTCCCATCCAGCCCTGCCCTCTGGCACTGGGAGCCATTCCCTGTGTCCTGTCCCTCTGTCCCTTGTCCCCAGTCCCTCTGCAGCTCTCCTGGAGCCCCTTTAGGTGCTCTGAGCTCTCCCTGGAGCTTCTCCTCTCCAGGTGAGCACCCCCAGCTCTCCCAGCCCGGCTCCAGAGCGGCTCCAGCCCTGGAGCAGCTCCGTGGCTCCTCTGGGCTCTCTCCAGCAGTTCCATGATTTCCTCTGGGCTCTCTCCAGCAGTTCCATGATTTCCAGTGCAGGTGGAGTCTTCTAGGACAAAATCCCCCTCCTTGCCCTGATCCAGCCCAGGATTCCTTTGCCCTCCAGGGCTGTCAGATTTTATTGCCTCTTTTCCAGCTCACCTCCAAGAATTTGGGCCCTGCAGATCCAACAGATACAGGGAGGAAAACTCCGCTGAACAAAGGAGGTTTTCCTTCGCTTTCTCCTCCCCCCCAAACACCACTCTCAGAGCAGCCTGTGCCACTTTACATAATTATAGATATTGGTCCTCCTTCTGCCATTCCTGCACAAAGGGGATTTGTGGTGTGGAAGGGCAGCTGGAGAGCAGGAAGCTCATGGATCATTCTGCAGGGAGGAGAACAGCTGGAGCAGGGCTGGGGACAAAGAGAAACCAGTGTTTTCTGGAGAGGTGAGTTGTGCCAGGATCGTCTGTGGAGGGATCTGTGGATGTGACACAACATAAAAAGATGCAATTTGGATCCTCCCAGGCTTCAGCCATTGTGTGCTGCCCACTAAATTTGAGAAATCAAAGGGAATCTGCTGAAACTGGAACAGCTTCCCCTGGGTGAGGTGATGTTATGGGAAAAAAAAACCAAAAAACAACCCAATAAAACCAAAAAACTGGGATTGAGCCCTCAGGACTTCAAAACTTGGAGTGGCCTTTGCTTTGCGATATTTGTGTTTACAATTTTATCTCAAGATAGAGCCCGAGCTGTTTCTCTCCCTGCCAAAGGAAACGATAGATATAAATCATCCACCAAAAAGTGAGGCCTGGGGCCGCTGTTTATGCGATATGGAACAGTTTCATTATCGTTAATTTGGTAATTATTTATTTTGGAGGGGTTACAAAGTGGTAAAAGCCTTTTTTTCTTCTTTTTTTCTTTTTTTTTTTTCCGAGGAAGACAGGAAAGCAAGCAAACTTCAAGCGTTCCAGCTTCTTTGGCATTCTCACACCGGTCAGCGTTCAGATTTCATGTGACGAGCCCAGGAATGGAAGTCAAAAAAGGCAAATTTTGCCTTGCCCCTCTGCTTAAGGGCATTTGTTGCTCCCTGCGGATTCTTAAGGACAATTTCCCTGCTGCTTGCAGCGTGACTTTCAGAGCCCATCACCAAAAACAGGGCAGAGCTGCTGCTTCTTGCAGGAAATGAAATCCTGGTTTGTTTTCTCGGCGGCTCTTGCGTCGTGTGCTCATCCCCAGCCCACGCTCACCCGCGGCGTCCTGCCCACACCTTGCAGCAGGTGGAACACGGCCCCACCCCGCTCAAAGCCGCCAAAAAAGCCGAAATCCCAGCGGTGCCGCAGTCCCACGGGTGACGCTGACGCTGCCACCAAAGCTGTGGTGGCTCCCGCTCTGTGCTGCTCCTTCACCCTCTGCTCATTCCGCCCGTCCCTGCTTGCATTGGTTGGTCCTGAGAATTAAATGAGGCACAGAATTCCTCCAGGAGCACAAAATCATGGAATATCCTGACTGGGAAGGGATCCACAGGATCATGGAATTCTGTCCTTGCCCAGACCCCCAGCAATCCCAGCCCGTGCATCCCTGGCAGCGCTGTCCAAAGGCTCCTGGAGCTCTGGCAGCCTCGGGGCCGTGCCCATTCCCTGGGGAGCCTGGGCAGTGCCAGCACCCTCTGGGGGAAGAACCTTTCCCTAAAATCCAACCTCAATCCCTGCTGGAACAGCTCCAGCCGCCCCCAGGGAGCAGAGATGGGAGCTGTCCCTCAGGAAGAGCTGCAGCTCCTGATGGTTCTCCCTCAGCCCCCTCTGCTCCAGCTGGACAATCCAAGGTCCCTCAGCTCCTCCTTCCAGGCCCTTCTCCATCTTTGTGCCCTCCTCCAAGCGCTCTCTTTGTTCCCGAAGCTCACACGTGTGCCCGCACCTGGGAGTGAGGGCACAGATCCCCCCACGGGCTGCAGCCCCAGGTCACCCATCCACAGATCCTTGGCTTTGCCTTGCTCCCTCTTCCCGGAGCGCCTGGCACGCGCCGAGCTCCAGGCGAACAACGGCATTGCCATGGAAATGCTCGCAGCGTTCCCGACGGCTCCCGCGTCCTCGTGCCAGCCCAGGGACGTGGGAACGTGTCCCCACCCCGGGTGTGAGCTCGGGGAACCTCGGGAGGGCTGCGGGGCGAGGGGTTGGGGCAGCACAGACGGCAAATCCGCGGCGGGGACGTCGCCCATCGCCGTCGCCCGGCCTGGGATGGGTTCGGTGTGGCCGCTGCTGCCGCTCCTGAACAAAGCTGGGCAGGGTGTGGGTTCTCTGTGCTGGTTTTACACCGGGGCCAGAGGGGCTGGCGGTGCCAGCGGTGTCAGCTGCCGCCCCGGCAGGGCTGGAGGAGCAGGCTCGGGGCGTCATTCTGGGCTTGGCTGCCCCAGGAACGGCAGGGAGGCGCTGGAAAACTTCTGTTTTATCACGAGGACTTGGGAATGGGCCACGATAGGGAGGCAGCAGCAAAAGAAGTGATGCAGGGAATTGCTGATTGTGGGGGAATCCTCCAGTTTTGCACGAGGAGGGAACAGTGCGGATTCCGCTGCTCCAAGCCCGGCGAAGGAGTTGCTGTTACTCCCTGAGTTCTTGTGCTGAGAAAAGCATGAGTTGTTCTGCCTGGCAGCCTTGGAACATCTTATTACACAACACACGGGGTTCCACATCCTATAAAGCAACACCACAGGTCATTGTTTCACTTTTTGTATCTCGTTTCAACGTGGGAATTGCTAAATTTTTTTTTTTTTTTTTTTTTTCTGGTGTACCAGCGCTCACATCTCTGCAAAGGGGCTCTTCGACTTCCCCCTTCCCTGCAACTGTCGCTGCATTTTCCACGGCTTGTTTTTCCAGATTTATTTGCTGCAGGAACTGCTCTGTGTTTTACCTAAGCTAAAACCTGGGAGCTAAACCCCCAAAGGTTTTGCTGATCCAACACACAGAGTTCCGTTCTGCTTCACCTCACTTTCGGTAGCATCGAGACCATAATTGCCCCGAACTCAATGCAAGTGCCAGCGTCAGGTGGATCAGCTTCCACTAAGGAAAAAAAAAAAAAAAGAAAAGGCTTGGATGTTTTCCAGACATTGTAGCTGCTGCAACGAGTCGGAAAAAATCTGCGTTTTAACAGGACGCACCGCTGAGGATCATGGTGGCACCACATAAAGGGAATTACAGGAGCAAGAATATCCTGGAAGGGACCACGGGATCGCCCTGCCCTGCACGGACACCCCAAAAATCCCAGCCTGTGCCTGCTGAGGGACAGTCCCCTTCCACTGTCCCTCGCTGGGCAGTGGAGTGGCGGTGTTGGGACACGGGGACACTCAAGGACACGCCTGGCAGAGCTGGGCTTTGCTGCCAGGCTGGGCCTGCCCCGACTCGCTTCCCTTGGTAACCCAGGCTCAGCCCCCCCTGCTCCTGCCAGGCCTGCTGGGCTGGTAAATTGGCTGTAAAACGGCACAGCAGAGCCGGCAGCGCTGCAAATGGAAAGGGAATCCTGATTTCCTTGGAAATCGAGAAGCGAGAGGTTCTGGACGTGGGTCGGTGTCGATAAGAAATGACGCTGGCAACCGTTTTCATCCGTTGGAATTGTACGGTTGTGGAATGCTTTGGGTTGGGAAGGATCTTAAATCCTACCCATTCCCACCCCTGCCATGGCAGGGACACCTCCCAGTGTCCCAGGCTGCTCCCAGCCCCAGTGTCCAACCTGGCCTTGGGCACTGCCAGGGATCCAGGGGCAGCCGCAGCTGCTCTGGGCACCCTGTGCCAGGGCCTCAACACCCTGCCAGGGAACAATTCCTGATTCCCAAGCTCCCATCCAGCCCTGCCCTCTGGCACTGGGAGCCATTCCCTGTGTCCTGTCCCTGCAGCCCTTGTCCCCAGTCCCTCTGCAGCTCTCCTGGAGCCCCTTTAGGCCCTGCCAGGGGCTCTGAGCTCTCCCGTGTTTGCTGTATAACTTGGGTTTGGGTTTCTTTTGAGGTTGAGGACCTGAGAGAGGTTTCTGAGTTTTTATATGAAGTGTGGCAGAAAGAGCTGAGCCTCTGGCCCTGGCTCAGGGTGCCCAGAGCAGCTGTGGCTGCCCCTGGATCCCTGGCAGTGTCCCAGGCCAGGTGGGACCTTGGGACAGTGGAAGGTGTCCCTGCCATGGCAGGGGTGGCACTGGCAGGGATTTAAGATCCTCCCAACCCAAACTGTTCTGTGATTCCGTGCTGTTGATTTTTATCCATTCAGATTTTCCTGCCTGCAGAGTTTTCCTCCAAGGCCTTTCCTTTGTTATTTCCCAGTGAATAAAAACTCCACACTGAGCTGGAGCTTCCTCCCTCCTCCAGATCAGGCAGAAGCTGCGCTGCCCTGAGGAAACTTCCTGCGAATCCACGGAGAAGCTCAGGTGCCATCAGGGCACTGTTCCTGCTCCCAGAGATTGGTGATGCCCCTCTGGAGGAGCTGCAGCCCCTGGTGAGCTCTGACCTCAGTCCTGAAGCCCAAAACCCCCAAATCTTTCACATCTGGGCAGGTCCAGCAAAATCTCCTGGCTTTTACTTTCAGTTTGGAAGCCTGGATGTGTGGGAGGTTTGAAGCACCCTCAAAAAGACATTTTACTGCTGAATTCCCACCAGGCAGGAACACAATTGACCAGAAATTTCAGAATAGTTTGTGAAAAACTCTGATTAAATTCTCCAGGCCTCCCGAATTCCCAGGTGATTTAATCCCCCAGGTCGATGATATCAGTGACATCCAACACCCTTAAGCTCCCGACCTTTCTCAAGCAGATTAACTTTGCACAAGTGTTTATTGGAGGAATTAACGCCCGCATCAATCATCAGCACAAACTGAGTTTGAGGCTTCTGATTATATTTTATGGCATCTGCTGCAGGTTGAACACGCAGGAAGAAGTGGGTTATCCGAAAGATTTGAAATTATTCACACCGCACCAAACAGCTTCCTTAAAATACTGTTGCAAGGACTAAATTCCTTCAGACTCCAGTGAGCTCTGTCCAGTGATTTGGGGAAAAAACCATGGGATATTGGAGTTTTGAATTGTCACCATGTAATAAAGAAACCAAGACTAAGAGCAAGGCCTTCTGTTGCCCCCAGGATGATTTTTCTCTGCCTGGCAGCAACAAAGAAAAGTGCTTGATGAATCCTCTCTGTGTCATTCCAAGAGAGAATTCCTGAACTTTGTGGAATCGATGATGTGGGATCTGCAACTCTTCTCCAGGTGGGGTGGTGCCGGGTGGACTGGATGATCCTGAAGGTCCCTTCCAATTCTGTGTTTTCCAGGATTTCTCATTTATTATTTCCAACATTTCACAGTGACCTATGCAGGTTTTGTTTGTTTGTTTGTTTATTTTTTTTTTCCAGGGGATTTCTTGGACAAAACCACTTGAGCATGTTCTGGATCGTGGAATCTTTTAATGGAATTGATCTTCAAATGGAAATCCGAACATTTCCTGTTCCATCAGAAGTCCTGCACAGGGAAGGAACTCTTGGGAACACCAGGCTCGCTGTGCCTGGAGCACAGAGGGACCTGCGAGCTGGAGCAAAGTCACAATTCCAGATGGATTTTCCGAGACCTGAAAATGCTGCAGGAGTGCCTGAAATCTGCATTTTCTGCCCAGACGCACTTTTTGAATGGGAAAAGGATTTTTGAATGGAAAAAGAATGAACATCCAGGAAAAACCTGGTGCAGAAATTGTCGCTGTATCGAAAGGAGAGACAGAGCTCAGCTGAACATTCTCCGCTTAAATAAACTGGATTTTGGGAAGAGCCACCATGATCAGGGAAGAGAAGACAGGTGGGCTCCACTGGAACAAGGGAGAAATCATTTTTCTTGATTTTGTTTTTTGCTTTTCTCACGTGTTTCCCAGATTCTGAGCATTTCTGCTGGATATCAGCACTATGAACAGCAACACGGCTTTAGCATGTGTGATTTAAAAGGGTGAAGGGATCAAACCTCCTCGCTCCTCTAAATTAATCTGGGTTAGGGATTCCTCGGAGAAAATGCAGGCTTAAACTTAATTAAATTGGATCAGCTGGCTCGTGATATTCTATTTGCACAACAGAATTTGTTAGCAGCACATTCCTGCTCAGAGAAGAGGACAAACAGCTGGAAAAGCAGGCAGAGGCTTCGTGGGGGAGGCGTCATCGTAATTGCACGGAATTCCATTATCGCTTCCTCAGCACTGCGAGGGCTGCTCAGCACAACCTCAGAACCCTCTGGAAGGAGCTGGATTGGCAAATCAGCCAATTTCCCAAAATCAGAGAATCCCTGAGGCTGGCAAATCCCTCCCAGCCCAGGCAGTCCCAGCTGTGCCCCGTGCCCACCTTGTCCCCAGCCCAGAGCACCGAGTGCCACCTCCAGGTGCCACCTGCAGGGATGGGCACTGCAGAGCTCCCTGGGCAGCCCCTGCCAAGGCCTGAGCCCCCTTTCCATGGGGAAATTCCTGCTGCTGTCCGAGCTGAGCCTCCCCTGGCCCAGGCTGAGGCCGTTCCCTCTGCTCCTGTCCCTGTTCCCTGGGAGCACAGCCCGACCCCCCCGGCTGTCCCCTCCTGTCAGGGGCTTGTGCAGAGCCACAAGGTTCCCCCTGAGCCTCCTTTTCTCCAGGCTCAGCCCTTTCCCAGCTCCCTCAGCCCCTCCTGGGGCTCCAGCCCCTTCCCAGCTCTTTGTACCTCTGCTGCTTCTCGTTTTCTCACCTTGGCTGTGGGACAAGGCCAGGGCCGAGGGCTGTCGCCTCCTAAACAATTACAGAGGGATCCAACCAAACCCATTCCTCAGGTTCCCGACAAAACCTCTCGTTCCCCTGACAGAGCAGCAGTGCCAGTCCCTGGTTGTCTCCCAGGTGATGCGATTGCAGGCTCCTCTCGCCAGAAATGCTCAGGATGCAGCCTGCCCTTGATTTATTAATTTATTTCTCTGTTTAATTTATTTCTCTGTTTAATTTATTTATTTTGCACGAGATGCCAGCAAAGCTTAGCATCCTTTTTCTCACCTGTGGCAGGAAACCACTGAAGCAGAAACTCGGCCATTCTGGCACCTTCTGTGTCTGTTTACAATCACTGGAGGTGTAAAAACACCTCAAGAAATGATCTGGGGCACTGAAACCTTTCAGTGTTTGCTTTGAGGTTGCTGGGAAGGACTTCCTGGGAGCTGAGAGATGCTTCACGCACCCACAGCACCCTCGTGATGACATCTCCAGCTCCAGATGTCACCGGAGCTTCTCAAACCCACTTCTGCAGCTTTTCAGGTACACCTGCCTCAAAGCTTCTTCCCTCGGTCTTCCCCAACGCACCAATAATCAGGGGTGCTTTTTCCAGCTGCATTTAACTCCCTCACCGCCCTCCAAGGCTTCCTTAACTCCCCAGCTAGGAAGTTTTTTCCTTAAATCCAGCAGAAACTGTAATTCTGGATTCTGTTTCAGCTCCCTGCTCCCCTGCAAGCACTGAGGGTTTCCTGCTGCCTTCTACCTGTTACACACTTGAAGGCTCTTCTCATGTTTCTCCTCTGTCCTATTTTCTCCAGATTAAAACAACCAAACCCAGTTCTGTGAGATTTCCCTCCAGGGTCAGATTTATTTATTTTTTTTTTTTTTTAAGGCTTTCAGCACCTTTTTGTGCTCTCAGGACTTTCCCTAATCGGCCCCGTGAGGAAGTTGGAGACCACGCTGGGGTTTCTCGAGTTCAGTGACCAAAGGGAATCGTTCATTTTGCACTTTCAGACCTCCCCGGGGCTGAGTGGGAGTGCAGGAATTATTCCACGCATCCCAACCAGCCTGTTTAGACATTTCGGGACAATCCTTGCTTTCCCACACCATTTTTTGGTTCCCAGGGAGCTCAAGCTCTTCCAAAATCCCTGTCGGTTTTTTTTTCCCCAGGATTTTTGCCTTGTTGGCTCCTTCCACTGGGGGGATTTATTATTAACTAAAACTGAGTTTACACCTGCACTGAATCCTGCTGTTTCCACACCATTTCTTCAAGGATCAGAGTTTTAATCCTGGCAGAACTTTCCCACTCAATCCTTCATCCTCCAAAACACAAGGGAACGGCACAAACCCCGGGCAGGGCATCTGCAAAAAAAAAAAAAAAAAAAAACAACCCAGAAAACCTCTTTCCACAATTTTTCCACACCGACAAGAAAGCCTCTCGGAGAGTTTTTGATGTTTCAAACAGCTGAGTCCACCTCACAATGGTTTCATTTTAGTTCCCTCGGCGGAGGCTGTGCTGAAAGCCTCGCTCCAGTCAAGATATGCAATATCTATTGTCCATAAGAGCCGCTACTTGTCAGGGGAGGAAATGAGCCTGCCTGGGCAGGATTTGTTCCTGGCAAATCGTTCTTGGCCTCCACTTATCATTTCATTATTTCCCATGCACAAAAGAAAACTTTGTTTCGTTCTGTGTTTCCAGAAATTTCCAGGAATTCGAGTTGGGCTGTTTTCTCCTCTGACATTCCCTCCCCTCCCCGAGCTGGTTTTTCCCTCAGGTGACTGCAGCTCCTGTCCCTGCTCTTCCCTTTCCCAGGTGTGGGCAGGGATTCCCTGTGGATCCCTCCAGGATTCAGCCAGGCCTCCACGTCCCCTCAGTCGTTTTTTGCCAGGTCTGGCTGACTGGAAAAACCCCGGCTCGCTGAAATGTCCTGCTCTGGTCTCTCTGTTCTTCGTGGTTACTCAATGGACCATTGTTCATTCTCCTTGCTGAGGCGTGAGGAGAAAAAGCCATCAATCATTTCGGCATTCCCTGGGTCACCTCTTCCCGTGCTGCTGTCCTGGAGGGAGAGCTCATCAGTTTTTCACCATTTTCTTGCTCTGACTCCTAAAGGACAGCCACACCTTCCCGGAATTTTCTCTTCCCTTTGCTAATTACATCGGTTTTATTTGTTTTCACTCTTACAGGCTTCTGCTTTTATTGCTGTTCCCAGTTTGCTGGTGTGTCTGCCCACACTGGAAGGTTAATGAGCCACTGATTGGGATTTAATTGAGTTGTGGCCTGAAGATGGGACACAGGGAGATAGGAGAGAGGCAGGTATGCCTGTGGTGGCTCTGCAGCTTCTCCCAGACTCTCCCTCTGCCTGCTCCTGCATTCAGAGCTCTCCATCACCAGGGAAAAACAGAACGGTTTGGTTTGGGAGAGATCTTAAAGCTCAGCCAGCCCCAACCTCTGCCATGGACAGGGAACCTTCCACAAGGTTCCACACCCAGCCTGAGCTGGGACACCGCCAGGGATCCAGGAGCAACCACGGCTTCTCTGGGCACCCTGCGCCAGGGCCTGCCCACCCTGCCAGGGAGGGAAGAATTCCTGCCCATCTAATCTCATTTTGTATCTCCCTAGTCTTATCTTGTACTCCACACAGGCTGCAATTTGTTACAGCTACTTTTGGACTCCATCACTGGCCTGCCTCTCTCCCAGTTCAAACCTTTTCTCACTTCAACCCTTTCTCTGTTTTTGCCTACTCAGGGACGGCAGTTGCGGGGGCTCCTCTTCAGGAGTTTAAATTCCCCGGCATTCAGGTGGTTTTGGAGTCCTGGCCCTCTGCAAAGCTCTGTGCCAAACACAGGAAAAGACGGAGTCTTCAAGGTTACACGCTTCGTTTATTAGTTCTTATCTTACAATTTTCTCAGTGTCCAAAAGATGTTTGCCGCGGCTCGGACATCTGGTGACTCCTCCTGTCTCTGGGCTGTCTTTATCTTTTATACTAATTGCTACGTAGTCTTTATTGACTATTTCTTACCAATGTCTATCGCTATTACTAAAAAGGTCATCTCTACTCTGACCCAACCCTCACTAACTACTTTGTGCCAACGTCACTGCAGAAATGGAGTGAGGGAACAAGAAGGAAGAAGAAGGAGACAACGCCCCAAATTCTCCATCTTGCCCCATTCACTTCAATGCCCAAAATCCCAAACCCACTGTTTTTTCACCCTGTGATGTACTAAACTACTATTTTTCCCACTCCTGTGGCCTGCAATGCTTCCTGCAGTGCAAGAAGCCTCTCCCATGGACTGAAATCAAATCCAGTGTCTCTCTGAGCTCTGGGCTGGGGTCCCAGATCCCCCTGCCCAGGTCCCTGACCCTCCAGGGCAACCAAAGGAATGCCCTGGACTCCAACATTTCTCCCTCTTTTTTTCCCCAGGCTCTCCTGGCACTCAGCAGTTTGGGATAACCCAGCTGAGCCCGGCTGGTGACTGCACCTCCCAAACCACACCTACATTTGCTACAACCCCCAAACATTCCCAGCACCTTTCCTAAAGAAAACCTGCACTGGCATATTGTATATGGAACGCATGAGGACATCGTTTTATCTCGTGCTTTATTATTAAGGGTGGAATTATTCGTCCATGCTCTCTGTGCTGCTTTTTGGGATAGGCACCGGGGTTCCCGAGCCCCAGATCCCTCCACAGTCATTCCCACCACCACCCAGCTGTGTTTCTCAGAATCCCTGAGGTTGGAAAATCCCTCCCAGCCCAGGCAGTCCCAGCTGTGCCCCGTGCCCACCTTGTCCCCAGCCCAGAGCACTGAGTGCCACCTCCAGGTGCCACCTGCAGGGATGGGCACTGCAGAGCTCCCTGGGCAGCCCCTGCCAAGGCCTGAGCCCCCTTTCCATGGGGAAATTCCTGCTGCTGTCCGAGCTGAGCCTCCCCTGGCCCAGGCTGAGGCCGTTCCCTCTGCTCCTGTCCCTGTTCCCTGGGAGCACAGCCCAACCCCCCCGGCTGTCCCCTCCTGTCAGGAATTTTGGAGACTCCTGGTCCCACCTGGCAGAGCCACTAACACTCAGGAGAAGGGTGAGAGGGGCCATCCTGGGTTTAGGGTTTTTTGAGCAGGACACTTCTGGGATATCAGGATAAGAAGCAGGAAGATGCCCCTTCCTCTCCTTTCCATGGAAAAAAACAATCAGCCATAAACACGGTTTGTTTCCTCCTGGGTGTGATGGGTTTGGGATGGGCTGGGATTACCTGCACTTGAAGGTTCTTTAGATTCTGGTTCCTCAGTTTTGAGTGAAGAGCTCAAGTGAATATTTCGAGAAGTTGCTGCGCTCCTCATTCAGAGCACTTCACATGTGTAGCACCAATTGAATTCATTCCATCTGGGATCATTCAGCACTTCTGCAAATGAGACCACAAAATGTCAATTCAGACACTCAGAAACTGGGAGGGTGAAATTCACGGCCACCTGCGAGGAGTGTGGTTCAACTGACTCGCGCAGCCTCGCCCAAGTAAGGAAGGAGGGAATCAATCCCTTCCTAAGGCACATCCCAGCTGGTTTAAACCCAAGAGATTGTCCTTTCCCACGTGATCCCCTGCAAATTCACTGCTCATCTTCTGTCTGCTGAAACAAATGTGGAAAAACTTCTGGAGACAGCAGCCTCCTCCACTATGTCATCCTGACACAGCTCCAGAGTGGCTCCACCCTGAAAATAAATGTGGCACAGAGCCCATGGAAAAGAAAAGTCGGCAATTATCTACTTTGCATATGCAGATGCAAAGGAGAGGAAGGAGAAATAACGCTCCTCATTATGTGGTATTGATTTTGCAACCTAGTCCTCATTTAAAGCAGATTGGATGTGTGCAATTATGCAGCTTTTTAAAAGTAAACAGCGAAAAGAATCCAAACTCCTTCTATCGTGTGCAAGCATCACATTGTGGCAGATGGACACGGAGCTGCTGGAGCAGTTCCAGAGGAGGCACCGGGATGAGCAGAGGGATGGAGCAGCTCTGCTGGGAGGAAAGGCTGGCAGAGCTGGCATTGTTCAGCCTGGCCAGGAGAAGCCTTGGGGTGACCTGAAGGAAGTGTCTGAAGGGAGCTGACAAGAAATGGTTTGACAAGATCCATGGAATGGTTTCTCTCTATGGAGAGACCTTAAAGCTCCTACAGATCCATGCCAGGGACACCTTCCGCTGTCCCAGGCTGCTCCAAGCCCCAGTGTCCAACCTGGCCTTGGGCACTGCCAGGGATCCAGGGGCAGCCACAGCTGCTCTGGGCACCCTGTGCCAGGGCCTCAGCACCCTCACACGGAGGAAATTTTGCCCAAAATCTCATCTAAACCTGTCATTTTCCAGTTTGAGGCCATTCCCTGTGTCCTGTCCCTGCAGCCCTTGGGAATTGTCTCTCTCCAGCTTTCCTGGGGCTCCTTCAGGCCCTGCAAGGCCACCCTGAGCTCAGCCCAAAGCTTCTCCTGGCCAGGCTGAACAATGCCAGCTCTGCCAGCCTTTGCTCCCAGCAGAGCTGCTCCATGCCTCTGCTCCTCCTGCTGCCTCCTCTGGAAACACAAATCCATGATTTTCCCTGTTTTCTTTTAGCTCATTCATCTCCCTACTATTCCATCTTCCCCTGTCCTAACCTTTCTCAAATCTAGCCTTTCTTCATCCCAGTCTTTTCCCATCTATTCTCCTCCCCTTTCCTTCTTCCCTCTCTTTTACATCCTCTCATTAGATCCTAATCCTAAATCTTAAACCCACCTGAAATGTGTGGTGTTTACAGACAAACTTCCTGGAGGAGTGAGGAAACAGCAGGGAGAACAGGCCTGCACCTGTCCTACACCCCTGCCCGTACCCAGGCAAACAAAACCTCACCTGGCAGGGCCGTTCCTCTTTCCACAGGCAATCCCTGTGTTCTACCAACACCTCCATCTCTCCTGATCTGGGGCTGCAGGTAACCAACGTCCCAGTCCTAAACATGTGATAAATTTTATTTTGGTACTGAGCAACGTTTCCTAGGTGGAAATTAAAGTTTTAATAAGAGGGGAGAATTGGCTTTTGGTGGTGCCCAGAGGACCTGGTGCAAAATGAGGTTGAGTCCAGCCTAATCAAAAGACTGCTGAAACCCAAAATAGCCGTGGTTGGAGAGGCTCTGAATGGTGAATTTGAGCTTCTGGAAGTGCCATTTTTTGTCTTTCATTTTTCCCCTTAACCGTGCCACACTGGGCTGGCTTCTTTGTCCTGTCTCTTCTCTGAGATACTGCAGGACATTTTTTTCATGGAATCCCAGAATTACTGAGGTTGGAAAAGCCCTCCCAGGTCATCGAGTCCAAGCTGTGACCCCCTTCCAGGGCCTGACCACTCTTTCCATGAGGAAATTGCTCCTGATGTCCAAGCTGAGCCAACCCTGGCACGGCCTGAGGACATTTCCCCTTGTCCTGTCCCTGTTCCCTGGGAGCAGAGCCTCACTTTGCTACAACCCCCAAACATTCCCACCACCTTTCCTGAAGAAAACCTGCATATTGTATATGGAACGCATGAGGACATTGTTTCATCTCGTGCTTTATTAGAAAGGGTGGAATTATTCATCCATGCTCTCTGTGCTGCTCTTTGGGATAGGCACCAGGATGCAGAGAGGGTGGTTTGCCCAAATTTCCGGCATGAAAAACTCAGGACATTGTGTGTGATCCTTACTACTTAAATAAAGTAAATAAAATCTCTGTCAGGGGAGTTTTTATTTCCTTGCTGAGTATTCAGGGCATGGCCACCTCTTGTTGTTCAGACCACCCTCTCTAACCCCGTGCTTTTAAATATTAAATATTAAATTTCCTACAGTCTTTGGATGCTTTTGGAGGAAAAACCAAGCTTGTGAGATCCGAGGGAGCTGGTGGACACCTCGGGTTGGTGGTGAAAAATCTGGGGATCATTGTGAGCTTCCATAAAGGGATGGACAGCGCAGGAAAGGGCAGGGCTGTCTTGTGTCCAGGGCAGGGAATGGAGCTGGGAAGGGGCTGGAGAACTCCTGAGGGAGCTGGGGAAGGGCTGAGCCTGGAGAAAAGGAGGCTCAGGGGGAACCTTGTGGCTCTGCACAAGCCCCTGACAGGAGGGGCAGGGACAGGAGGAGAGGAAACGGCCTCAAATTGCACCAGGGCAGGCTCAGGGTGGAGATTGGGACAGAAAATTTCCCTGTCAGAGTGCTCAGGCCTTGGGCTGAGCTGCCCAGGGAGGTTTGCAGTCACTGTCTCTGGGAATGTCCCAAAGGAGTCTGGATGTGGCCCTTGGGGACAGGGTTGGGGTGATGGTGGCGGCACTGGGGTGGCACTGGGTGATCCTGGAGGGCTCTTCCCACATTCCTGATGACTCTGGGATTCTGGGATGCTCCATGAGATGCCCACACGTGTGACAGACAGGTGCAGTCACTGCCTGCACTGCTGATGTGCGTGAGAGACCCTCAGGCATCCAGATCTCATTCCAGGGATGTTCAAAATCCACCTGGGAATGGGTTTATGAGGTCCCAGGATCAAGTGTTTCTGCTGGGAGCAAATCCCATCACGGACAAAAATGGACTCAGGCTCAGGCTGATGTTTGGGGAGTCTTGAGACAGCTTTAAATACAGCTGGAGGGGGGCAGATTCCCAAAAAGGGGGGGAATTGGCCACATGCAGATGTGTATTTAGGGAGATTCCATGTGGAATGGAGTCAGAAGTGAGAATGAACAGTGACTGTAAACTTATATCCTACTGGGAATCCGATATTGGCACTTGAAAGCAGCATCAGGAAGACGGCAGGGACAGGGATTGAACGTTTCCCTTTCTTCTGCCGGAGGAGTGTTTGAAGGAGGTAGAGCATTGGAAGAACTGGGAATTAGAGCTCTCCCCACTCCTTTCTGCCCCTGGCCAAAATGTGCCAGCTCCAAAGGTGACAAGGGGAACATCCCGGGTCACCCGTGGCTGTGCAAGGGTGGGAACGGCTGATGTGGGAGTGCCAGGGATACCTGGGCATTCCCACCTCACCTGGATTTCCTCCTGAACTTGCCAGACACACGTTCAGAACAAGAAAGAACTCGGGCCAGGCAACACTGCGTTAGAAAACAAACAGGGAAGCAAAGCAAAGGGAAGCAAACCCGGCGAGAGTTTGTGTCGAGAGCACCGACAGGCAGTAAATTCTCCCTGTCAGCTGCCTGGCAATTACTGCCTGAGCACGGAGGCGTGGGAGCTTGGGAATACCTGTAAACACTTGTGCACAGGCAATTCGTCTTGTAGCAGTACCCGAACCAGCTCCCAGCACTCTCACAGCCCTCGTGCCTGGAGGGCACAGGATGCGTTGGGAACCACGGGGAGCTCACACCTGCCGGAGACCAGGAAGGCCCACAGCAGCACCGGGGCTGGCTGAGCTGCAAGTTCCTGCTGGAAAGAGCCGGGAGAAGTTTTCCGTTCCCATTCCTGCCCTCAGGATTCGTGCCACTGAGTGTGGCAGCCTCCCTGCGCCAGGCAGAGCAGAAGGAAACGACCCTGGCTATGGAAAGGGCACGGCCGGGGCTGACCAGGGGAGGTGTTAAGGCCTCTCTGGGTGGGCCGGGATCCCAGTGATATTTCACTGAAATTTTTTAACCTCGAGATCTGCCGCTTTCTCTGCTTCTCCTTGGGCATTGGGCACGGCGGGGCTGCTCTCCCATCCCTCTTTCCTGAGGACAGGACTGAGCAATGAGGGCTTCAACAGGGCAAAAACTTGTCTCTCCCCCAGGATTGTTGGGCATAGGTGTGAGGGACAAGACTCTGGTGCGGACAACACAAAGAGAGTTCAGACAAACCCCCTCAAACCCCTTCTTTAGAGGGAGCAAGCGGTTCAGCTTCCAGCACAGCCTGGCTGGGCGCTGGTGTTGGATGTGCCGCAGCCGGAGGGATCTGTGCCACCGACCTTGGTGGCAGCACGTGAGCAAACGGCCAGGGGCGCATGCCAGGCTGGGAAACGCGCGTCCAGAGCCTCCCTCGCTGGGAGGACTCGGGCACCAAGGCCAGACAGGCAGCTTTAATCGTCTCCGTCCTGCTGCTCCTCAGGCCTCCACACCCCAGAGCCGCTCAGCGCTCTGTGGCTGCGGGTGTTCTGAGGATGGGGAAGGTCCTGGGGTGCTCTCGGAATGGGAAAGGTCCTGGTTGCGCGTTGGGGAGCTCTGGGGTGGAGAAGTTCTGGGGGTGCACTGAAGGACTCTGCAGATGGAGAAGGTCCTGGCTGTGCACGGAGGAGCTCTGAGAAGGGGCAAGTCCTGGGGGAGCACTGAGGTGTTCTGAGGATGAGGAAGGTTCCGGAAGGTGCCAAGTTGGCCAGGGCTCAAAGCAACCTGGCCCCGCAGAAAGTGTCCGTGCCCAGAGCAGTGGGGTGAGCGGGACAATTCCCCACGCCCCGTCCCACCCGAGGCTTTCGATGCCTGGGTGACACAAAGGGGGTGACATGAGGGGGGTGTCCACACGAGTGGGGTGACATGAGCGGGGTGTCCCACGCGAGCAGGGTGACACGAGTGGGGTGTCCTACTCAAGTGGGGTGACACTAGTGGAGTGTCCCACACAAGCAGGGTGACACTAGTGGGCTGTCCCACACTACTGGGGTGTCCCACACAAGCAGGGTGACACTAGTGGAGTGTCCCACACCAGCGGGGTATCCCACACGACCGTGGTGTCCCACACGAGCGGGGTGACACCAGCACTGGGGGTCCCACACGGGCAGGGTGACATGGGCAAGGTGACACGAACAGTGTGTCCCACACGAGAAGGGTGACACGAGCAGTGTGTCCCACACGACCATGCTGTCCCACACGAGCAGGGTGACACTAGTGAGGTGCCCCACACGAGCAGTGTGTCCCACACGAGCAGTGTGTCCCACACGAGCAGTGTGTCCCACACGAGCAGGGTGACACTAGCTAGGTGCCCCACACGAGCAGTGTGTCCCACACCACCGTGCTGTCCCACACGAGCAGGGTGACTAGTGAGGTGTCCCACACGACCGTGCTGTCCCACACGAGCAGGGTGACACTAGTGAGGTGCCCCACACGAGCAGTGTGTCCCACACGAGCAGTGTGTCCCACACGAGAAGGGTGACACGAGCAGCGTGTCCCACACGACCGTGCTGTCCCACACGAGAAGGGTGACACGAGCAGTGTGTCCCACACGAGCAGTGTGTCCCACACGAGCAGGGTGACACTAGTGAGGTGCCCCACACGAGCAGTGTGTCCCACACCACCGTGCTGTCCCACACGAGCAGGGTGACACTAGTGAGGTGCCCCACAGGAGCAGTGTGTCCCACACGAGCAGGGTGACACTAGCTAGGTGCCCCATACAAGCAGTGTGTCCCACACGACCGTGCTGTCCCACACGAGCAGGGTGACACTAGTGAGGTGCCCCATACAAGCAGTGTGTCCCACACCACCGTGCTGTCCCATACGAGCAGGGTGACACTAGTGAGGTGCCCCATACAAGCAGTGTGTCCCACACGACCGTGCTGTCCCACACGAACAGTGTGTCCCACACGAGAAGGGTGACATGAGCAGTGTGTCCCACACGACCGTGCTGTCCCACACGAGCAGGGTGACACTAGTGAGGTGCCCCACACGAGCAGTGTGTCCCACACGAGCAGGGTGACACTAGCTAGGTGCCCCATACAAGCAGTGTGTCCCACACGACCGTGCTGTCCCACACGCGCGGCGCGGCCGGAGCCGCCCCCGCCACGCGCGGCCCACACGCGGCGCGGCCGCCAGCCCCGGCCCGCTCCCCCCCCGCTCCGGCGCTCCGTGCGCGGCCCCGGCCGGCTGCGAGCGCGGCCCCGGCGGGGGGGAGCGAAAGGGGGCGGCGCAGTGGAAATTTCCACTCCCTGCAGCAGCGGCGGCGGCGGCGGCGCCGGCGGCTCGGCGGGGCCGGGGGCGGCGCCGGCCGCGGGGGCAGCGCGGGGAGGGCCCGGCCGTGCCCGCGCGGGGGTCCCGGCCCTCAGGCCGCCGTGCGGGGCAGCCCCGGCCCGGCGGAGGCGGCGCTTGGAGCGGGCAGGGCCGGGCCCGGTCGAGCGTGCGCAGCTCCTGCGCCCTTTAAGCCGCGCCGCCCCTGCCCGTACGGGCGTCTGAGCCGCGGGAGCCGCGCGGGAAGGAGCCGCCACAGCGCCGGGACGCGCCTTCCTCCTCCTCTTCCTCCTCCTCCTGTCCCCCCCCCCACCCTGCTCCTCCTCTCCGGCCTCGCCGCAGCCCCCTCCTCCCCAGCCCGTGCCCCGCTCCTCCCGCCACTGCCAAGCTCTAAGATGCCCCGCTATGAACTGGCTTTGATCGTGAAAGCCATGCAGAGGGTGAGTGAGGGAGAGGAGACGGGAGGAAGGGAGGGGGAGGCAGGTGGGACTGGCAGATCCGCACCCCCCGTTGCCCCGCGGTGCCGCCGCCGCGTCCCCTCGGTGCCCGCTGTCCCCGCCGCACCGCGTGGCCCGGCCGGCCCTGTCGCCCGCAGTGTCGCAGCGTGTCCCGGGCTCCGCGGCGCTTCCTCCGCGCTCCGGCCCCTCGCCCGTCGCCCCTCTTCCCTGCCCGCGCCCGCCGAGACTTGGCTGAGTCGCTTCCACCCCCGAGCCGCAGTGCCCTCTCCCCCTCCCCTCCGGGTCCGCAGGTAAGCAGATCCCACGCTTCCCGAGCCACGGGGATGCGGTCTTCCTTGCCCGTCCCCTCCCTCCGCGGCTGGAGCAGGTGAAGCCGGCCCTTCGCATCCCTCTCTCCCTCTGCAGCACCGGCGCTTTCCATCCCCCCCACCCCGCACCTGCGCTGGCATCCCCGGCCACCTCCTCGGCTCCCCTCGGCTCCGGGAAGCTCCGGGGCGAGGGACAAAAAAAAAAAAAAAAAAAAAGGGGGTGAGGGGAAAAGCGAGGATTCGTTCCAGCCAGCTCCCAACCGCGGGGTGCCACCTTCCCCCCCCGTGTGCCAGGGAAGTGCCAGGGATGGGGTTTTGCCCACACCAGTTGAGCGGGGCCGATAGGCTGGGCCCTATCGCCCCCGGGAAGGGGCGCTGGGGGTGGCAGCAGCCGTTGCCGCTGTTTTTTGGCAGCGCGGTGATAACAGAGCTCGGTTAAATGATGCTGTTGCCATTCGGCAGGAGCTGAGTCAATACGTGGGGGAAGGAAGGGGAGGGGAGGTGGTGGGGAGGGGGGGGATGGGGGATGTGTGTGCGTAAAAATAATAATAAAATAGAGCCATCTCCGTGTGGATGGGAGGTTTATTTGGTAAATAACAGCTGATGCTGGCCCTTCTCTAGTACCTTCTGTAGCCTTTGTTTATCTGCTACTTTCCAGCTTAATGCTGGTGTTGGAATGTAGCAGCACTTGCGCTGGGCTGGAGCCCTCTGATCCAGCCCGGCGTGGATACTCGGATTTATCCTTCATCCCCACCAGCAGCGTTTCCCACCGAGCAGCAGCGGCTCAGCAGCGTGGTGGCCGTGGTGGTTTTTTGGTTTTTTTTTTTTTGGGAATTACGGGAGCACGTCTGCTGTGCCGCATGCACTAGTACATTTCCATTCATTTTACATGGACCATCCACATGTCGGGGCTGGCTTTTTTTTTTTTTTTTTTTTTTTTTCCCCTTAGATACATTTTTCCCCGTGGTTTAGCTGCAGAAGCTGTAGTAGAGACATCTCACCTGGGTCCTCTAGTGGAGAAACACAGCAGCAGGGAGAAAGCCGGGTGACATTGCTGCACCAGCTCACCCGGGGCAGAAAATACACTGCTTTTCCACTTGCCTGTCAGCATACAATTCCTGTCCGACTTTTTTTTTTGTTGTTTTTGTTCCTTTCCACACCTTTCCCCGTGGGTGGGTGAGGCAGAGGTGCTTTTTGTAGCCGTGCTGTTGATGTGGGAGACACTTCAAGCCGGGCGGGCGCTCGGGATGCAGGGCAGGACAGCAAGCGTAGCAAATCTGCCATAATACCGAGGCAGGAATAAACTGACTTCTCTGAAAGGATTGCCACGGAGTGCTCTCTGCTGGAAAAGCTCTCTGGTTTCTAGGATCTGACCACGGAGATGCAGGGATAAGCTTTTAGCTGTAAGATGCTTCTAATGAGCATCAGTGCACTCAGGATTTAACATCTGCAACCTTTTCCTCTTTGAAGTTGGACTCTCCAGCACGTTCTTTCCACATGGATGTACCTTCAAGGGGTTGATTTTTGGGTTTTTTTTTAGCTCTGTGATTATGTCCAAACATTTCAGTTTGTGCTGGTGTTTTTAACCCACCCTTGTTGAAAGTCTAAAATTTGGAGTCTGTCTGTAGCCGCTGCTGTTTTCGTGCTGTTTTCAGCACACCGGATCTGGGCGCTTTGTCGTTTCCCAATATTTTGCTGCTCCCGCCTTTCTTGTGCCATGAGAACACTTGGAAATATTTCCTCGAGTGGTTTTGTGCTCCGTGGTGCTGCTGGATCTTGGCTGGGTGGGGGTTGCTCTAATGACCCCTGTAAGCCGTGCATAATCCTGAATTAAATGAGGCAAAATATGGGGATAATAAGCCAGTCTGAAACAGTGGGATGACTCCATAACTCCTTCCTGTCGAAGAATAAATGACATTGCTTTTCCACACTGGCGACAGCACCTGGGCAGGCGTTCCCTGTCCTGCCCTGTCAGTCCCTCTGTGGTGGCCGCATGTCCTGGTGCTGTCTGAGCGAGTGCTGACTCTTCTTTTGCTGTCTGTGATGTCCTTCCTCACCTGTGGCATCTCCCCTGTCCTCCGAAACCAAACCCAAACCCTTGTCACTTGGCTTTCGTGTGCTTTAGGGCTTGTCCTGAACTTCTGGGAGCGCTCTGGCAGCTTGCTGTAAAGCCTGGAGACTTCGCTGCCTCTCTTCAGTGGCAAACTCGGTGCTTCTGTGGGGTTTTCCCCACCCACAACTTTCTTTTAATCCCTTGGCATTCTCAGGGATCCAGAATAAGTCCCTCCGGTTCATTTTTGTTACTCTAAAGCCTGTTGCTGCTCGTGTCCAAGTCAGGGATCCTTTCCCGTTCTTTTCCTGCGCGTGGCTTCTCTTGGGAGGGTCCCAGGGCAGCACATCCCATCCATCCTGCCTGGTGCTCTCCTCAGGCTTGGCAGGCTTCAGAGCCTCTTCAACTCTCCTTTTTGTGCCTTAAAAATGCAACACCCAAGAGGTTTGGGGGCAGTGGGGGCACGAGGGGAAAACTTTCACTTCGCACTGGTTTCAGTTTCCAGCCTTTGTCACTGGTTGTCTGCGTGTGCTTCAAACAAAAAGTCAGGGCTCTATTCTGAAGTCAAAGATGAGCAGCTCTTCTCTGTCCTGATTTGTGAGAGGTAATTTACTTGGACTGAAAACTCTGTATTTTTATATACTAAAACACAAGATTTTTTTTTTTTAATACTCTGTATATGTAGCTTTTCATCAGCAGAGCCCCCAGTTAGTAACTCTTAAAAAAAAAAAAACAATAATAAAAGCCCTGAAAGCACCCCCAAAATAAATTATCCCCCCTGCTCTGTGGTGTATTTTGAGGGGTTTGTTTTGCTGCGTGTGAGTTCGTGCAGGAGACGCTTTGGGCAGAGAAAGGTTGAAATGATTCATTTTGCGCATTGTGTTGCTTTGCACACCACAGCGTGGAAAGAACAAATGGAGAGGGGAGCTGGGGGGGAGCTTGGTGGCAGATTTGTTATCAGCAGTGTCCAGGTTTGGTTTGCAGAGCAAACGTTCCCTGCCCACAGCAGCCCCGGCTGAGCGCTGCAGCTGTGCTGGAGGGAGAGGCGCAGAATGAGCACACAGATATCCATGGCCTGAATTTCCCTGTTCCTATCAAAAGCTGAGTTTCTGAGGGCTCCTGATTTTCTCCCATCTTTGGCTCTGAGTGGGAGGATTGTGGCAGGGCAGGACTTTGAGCAGGGAAGGGCAGTGAATCCCCAGGAGTGAATCCCCAGGAGTTCTCGCAGGCTGGGCGAGCAGGGCTCTGCAGGGAGCTCCGAAACTCCCTGGGGAGGAGTGGAAGGGGAAAAGGAAGGAAAAGCTGGAAATGGTTTCCTGCTTCTCCGAGCCCATTTGTGCAGAGTGACCGTGGGGTGGCAATGCCAGATCTCTGAGGGGATTGGGACACAGAGTGGGAATCCCACAGTCCTTGAGCTTGGAAAAGACCTCCAGGATGGAGTGCAGCCCTTGACTGATCCCCAGCTTGTCACCCAGCGCACAGCACAGGGACACCAGTCCTCAACAGCACCCCTTTGTAACTGGAACTGAACGGGCACTTCCTAAAGAACTCAGTGTTCCACTGAAAATGTGGAAATTTATCAGTATTTTATCAGCAGTGTGCTCATCTTCACCTGTGACAAAGCTCAAACACACAGTGTCACAATCTAAAACCTAGACACCTTTTTTTAGCAAATACCTGGACTAGGAGACCCATCCACCCATTTCTGGAGTCCCAAAGTGGTTTGGGTTGGAAGGGGTCTTAAAAATCACCTTGTTCCACATGGCAGGGACACTTTCCACTATCCCAGCTTGCTCCAAGCCCTGTCCAACCTGGCCTTGGACACCTCCAAATAATAATAATAATAATAATAATCCTGCAGTGAATGTGGGCTCTCATTTCTCCAGCCCTGTTCTCACAACACAACTTGTCTTCAGCAGCTGTTTGTTGCTTTTGGAGCGGGCTGCCGTGTTCCTAAAATTCTCTACCTGCCGTGTGGAGATGATTGGCTATTTTGGGAATGCCAAAGTAAATGGGCAGTAGTGTTGCTTGACATCTTGACTATTCCACTTAATTGCTGTGTAGGCAGCTGCAGCAGTTGGGCTTTTGATGTCTCAGTTGCCAGGAAGGAGGGGGAGAGAATGCAGCAGGAAGATACTGGGTTTATTTTATTTTATTTTTTTATTTTATATTTTATTTCCTTTCCGGTGAACCACCTGCTCTTCCAGTGGATTTGTGCATCTTCTCCACCCCTCTCCCCAGCTGAGCAGGTTAAAATTACACAAAAGTTTGTTCCTCTGTTCCCACTGGCTCTTTTAGTGGTCTGGAACAGGCTCTTCAGCCTGGCAGAGAGGGATCCTGGAGTCGGGGGTGGTGCTGGAAAGGAGACCAAAGCCTTGGAACTAAAAGACAGGATCAGAAAACAGCAAGATCCAGCACTGACTCTGCTGGAGGAGTCACCTTTTTGTTTTCTGCTTTGAGCATTCCATAAGACGAGCTGGGTTTTGGAGAGTGTGGTGCAGACAGCGTTTGGGAGCGATACCCTCTTGCCTGATATTTGACATTTTCAGTCTTGGAAGAGCAGGAATTTTTGCCAAGTGTGGGATACGTGCCTGGGTCTGAGGGGACATAGGGCATTATTCTCTCCTGTAGAATAATTTAAGCCTAATTTCAGTTTCTTGCAGGCCCCTGGTGGGATTTCAGTGGGATTTGGCCAGTCCCTCTTCAGGGGTTAACCTTTGAGGTAAAACCTCTCTGGGCTGCCCCTGGTTCCTCCTCAGCAATGAGCTCTTAGCTCCTGGTTGGGTTTTGTTACTGATGTCTTCTGGCTGTCAATGGGGAGGTGTTGGTGACTTCAGCATGGAGCAGATTCCGTCCCTAAACTCCTGGGAGGGAGGGCAGAGAGCCCTTTGTGCTAAACAGCGTTAATCTGTGCTTTGTTGGAAACCCCTGCAACGTGACTGACTCCTGTAAAAGCTGTCCCTTGTAACGCTGAGGAGAAGCTGCTCCTTCAGCTCACGTGCCTTGGTGTTTTCTGTCTCCTGATCCTCATCAATTCCATGCTTTGGAATGATGGAAGCTCTGCCTTTCTCTGTGTGTTCTTTCAGGAGCTGATTTCTCCAGTTCCCTTGTCCCAGGACCGTAATTGCCACACAAAGATTGCTTTGGAAGTGGTTGAGTTGTTGATCAAGTAATTTATCTTCCTTTTTTTTTTTTTCTCCTTTGCCCAGAGAAGCTGTGGCTGCCCCTGGATCCCTGGAAGTGCCCAAAGCCAGGTTGGAGCAGCCTGGGACAGTGGAAGGTGTCCCTGCCCGTGGCAGAGGTGACACTGGATGGGCTTTAAGGTCTTTCCAACCCAAACCCTTCCACGATTCTGTGATTTTTCAGGCTCCATCCGTGGCAGGCTGATAATTCCTGGATAATTCCACACCTCCCCGGCTTCAAACGTGGGATGAAGGAAGAGCTGTTTATGTGGAAGCAGTTGCTTGGTGGAGCTTCGTGTCCCACCCTTACCTGAGGGCAGCAGGAACCTCAGATTATTCCCTGAAAAAATTCCTGCCCTATGGGAGCAGCAGGAATACCCTCAGCATGCAGTGAGGAGCTGATAAAAAGGTGAAAGCAGGGAAAAATAAAAACACGGAAGGATTTGCAGAGAAGCGGAACAGGAAAAATTAGAAGTAAATATGTGGAAAGTAAGGCAAGATGTGGAGCACCTGGCCTGTGGAGCACTGGTGCAAGCATTGGTGCTAAAAATGAGATTCTACGAAAAATTCATCACCCCTGGTGAGGAGAAGGGCAGGAAGGAAGTGGATGGTGTAAAAGGGAGGGTCACGAACCCGAGAAATAGGACTGAGGAACTGCAGAAGAGCTGTTGTTTTGCTCTTTTTTAATCCTGGTTTGTCCACTTGCAAGCCAGTCCTTGTGTTCAGTCCTGCAAATATCCGAGGAATAAAAAAAATCCAGGTTCGTGCAGAGGATGGATACAGGGAGGGAATTTGTTCGGTGGAGTTGGTGTTGTAGAAAAAGGAATCAATGTTTGGTAGCTTTTAATACAGATAGCCTGCACCAAGCTTTGTAATTAGCATTCATTGTTTTATAACCAACACAATTTTATTGAACTCTGGTTTTGCTGTCTTGAAATCTCCAAGAAGGATCAGAAGCCTTGGAACAGCACCCAGCTGACTGGGAAGCTTGGAGAGCCTCAAATTCTTGAATTATGTAGGATCCTGAACTTCAGTCTCGCCTATCAACGATCCTGGGGATGCTCTTTATTCTTCCAAAGATTGTGGGCAGCCAGCAATGTGATGGGAATTTGGGGAAGTCCTAAAGAAGCTTCATGAGTCTGGTTTTATTTTTTTTTTTCTTTTTTTTGTTCTTCCTAGAAACTTGAAGAAGAATTTCCTCCTGGTGTCTTGCCCAGTTTCATGGGGACTGCCACTCCTTTCTCCTTTCCCAAGTAAATTCTGCACTCTCCCGGCCAAAATCCTCCTCAGATGGGATGAACCAGCACATTTTTTGGGCTGGGATTATCCAGTTCCTGCTGAGTGGTGATCACCACCAGCTGCATCACATCTTTAAACCTCCAGCTGAAGGAAAGGACATCTTCAGCAGTGGCAGAGATTTTGCAGCATTTTTGATATTTGCTTCTAAAACGGTGATAACCTTGTCCAGAGAACTGAAGTGGTCCCAAATCCACTCCAGAAATCAAATTCTTTGCTGTTGAGGCTTGGTTAACCCATTCTCTTGCTGCTGCTCTGCTGACCGAGTATTTCATCTCCTTCATTCACAGTGAAGTGTTTGCGCTGCTTGATTTTGGGTTGCTAAAAGCAGGGATTTGAGCCTTGGGACTCAGTGTCCTTCTGCACCTTCCAGAGCAGTGTGACCTGGCAGGGAAATCATGCCTGGTGCTGTGTGATGCCAGAACCTTCCAGTTTTTGCCAGCCCCTTTGCACTTCCTTGAAAATGTCTGGCTTTTTGCCCTCTGGTGCCCTTAATATTGCTGCTGACCACGTGGCTTCTGGGTTGTCTCTGCCCCTTTTGCTTTCAGTTCCTGTGGAAAAGAACCGTGTCCTGTGCAGGGGTGGATGTCACCTCTCTGCGGTTTCCTCGCTGAGGGCTGGGCTTTGTGGTGACAAACTGAGCTCAGGAGGGCCCTGCTGGAGCTGCAACCCAGGCAGGAAAGGTTCTGCTGGTTTCTCAGGGAAGAGAGGCCCAATTCCTTGGCAGTTTCTGCTCCCTTCATAAAATTCCAGAGCTTGGAAAATCCCTCCCGGCGCACGAAGTCCCAGCTGTGCCCGATGCCCACCTTGTCACCCAGCCCAGAGCTCTGAGTGTAATCTCCAGGACTTCTCTAAGGACTCCAAACCTCCCTGGGCAGCCCCATCCTGTTCTTTTCCATGAAGAGATTCCTCCAGATAACATTTGTCACCCATGGAAACATAAGCTAATTCTTTGGGCTGACAAGGGGAAAAGGAAGGTATTAGCTCAGTATTTTCTTGAAATTGGTAATTGATGGATTAATCTGGGCATGATGCTACATCATGTCTAGGTAGGCCTGGAGAAGACAGAATTTCTTTGTGGTATCTCCGTGTTTTAACAGATAAAAAGGGAATTTCTATCTCCTTCCCCCTGTCCCCAGCTTACTCTCCCTTGCCCTGTAGGTGTTTGGAGTTTTGGGAGGAACAGTGGAAGCAAATCAGTTCCTTATTCCTGCTGGAGTGCTGGGGACTGGCTCTTGGCAAAGGGAACCAGCCAAGTGTGAATGTCACAGGCAGTGGCACGCAGTGGCTCGGGGAGGGTGATGCAGATTCTGGGAAAAAATCCATCTTTTCTTGCTTTGCAAGGCTGGAGCTGCTCTTGTGTCCACTGACTGCTGGAGTCTCCTTCCCGTGCCTTCTCCCCCTCCTTCGTTTGTGACTTGGTGGGACGCTGGAATAGGTGTATGTGCTTGGGATGAGGGGGGGGGAAATGGTTAAAAAAAACCCAAAAATGACAACTAAATGATGTCCTGCTCGAACAGGGTCAGTCCCAGCGCCCTTGAGCTCCACTTGGCCTCGCGTCACTCCAGTTTCTGCTCTGTAATTGTCCGCCCCTCATCCCGTCTCTGTCTGGCAAACGCAGTGAGTTCTCTGTGTCTCTTGCTCTGGGGTTACTTATTTCTCTCATGTCTCCCTCAGCAGTTGTGTAGGAAAGGATCCAGAAGAATTTATGCTGGAACAAGCTGCTTTTTTTGTGCTGCTGCAGTAAAACGAAGACCAGAGCTGGAGTGATTCCTGACCAAAACAAAAGTTGCTTACGTGTTCGTAACAACTCCTTTGCGTGAGTGACTCGATCCTTGCAGGAGGTTGATGTGGTGATGAGGCAGAGTGTGACCAACAGGTTCGGTCAGGTTGGCTCAGGTAACCTGGGAATGTGGCCCTTTCCTGCTGCAGCCTCTCGAGTTCAGGTCTGGCCTGGCATCCCCAGCAGCTCCAGTTATTTATTGGATGCTCCACCTCAACTTCTGCCTTCCCTGTCTGTCCCAGGGGGGTTCCTGGCACATTCCTCTGCCCCAGCTCCTGGTTTTCAGGGAAAAGCCTGGAACTGCTGCCCTGGATGCTGAGGGCTCTGTTGAGCAGCTGCCAAGGATAGCTAAGGATAGCCCCTGCTTCCTCAAGGGCATGTGCTACATAATTTATGTATCACTTACTCCATGAAGAGCTTCAGTGCTCCTTTTTTATGTTCTGGAGTGCTGCAGTAAATGGAACAAAGCTTTTCCTCCTTCTTTCCTTTTTTTTTTTTTTTTTTTTTTCCTTAAAGAGATTTTTGTCCTGAGGCTGC
Source organism: Hirundo rustica (assembly GCF_015227805.2). Taxonomy (NCBI): domain Eukaryota; kingdom Metazoa; phylum Chordata; class Aves; order Passeriformes; family Hirundinidae; genus Hirundo; species Hirundo rustica. The sequence goes on from NC_053451.1 coordinate 117,836,066, forward strand.
CTTGTGTTTACTGAGGAGCAGTGGACAGGTAGGAACTCCCTGGTGTGTCCATGGGCGGGAGTGTGAGGAGTCTGGAGAACACACTCAGGGGGTTGGACATGACACAGACCCCACTCAAGGCACGAGGTTTGTGTTATTTATGAATTTTTCTGTGGCAGAGTTAGTATTTTCCATCATCCTGGCAATCTGGACAGATTTCTTCCACACACAGCAGAGCTGTTCAGTAGGTGGAGTGCTGCAGGTCTGAGTTCAAAAGCTCCTGCTTGAAGGTGGAGAGGGAAAATGCTGTTGCCAAGAACTAATCTGAAAACTGCTTGGAAATCTGTGAGCAGTGCGCTTAATTTGCTGAGAGTGGACACTCCTGTGGGATAGGTGGGTCTGCATCTCCGAATTAACCCTTAAAAACATCAGGATTGCTGAGGAGAAAAGGAAAGTCAGCTCAGAAACTTCCCATCTGCCGAAAAGCCGACAGAGCGGAGAACAAATAGCGGCTTCAGAGCTGGAGCAGTTGGACTCTGGCATGTTTTAAACACCCATTTTATTAGAAAAGCACTGTGGAGAAAGTTTTCCTTTAGAACAATGGTACAAATTTCTCCTCAAAATCCCACCCCAGGTCTGCTTCACATTATGAAACCTCTCTTCAGGGACTCGCTTGGGATTTTTTCTTTTTCTCCCTTAAGGAGCAGGCTGGGTGTTGGAGAGACATATGCATTGTTTCACCAGAGCTGCAGCCTCTATTTCCAGACAAGAGGGAAGCACATTGTTTTGTGTCTTTGATATGATCCAGCCAGAAAACAGCCTCAGGGAAGAAAATTCCCAGTCCTTGGCAGCAGCACTGTCTTTCTGCCTTTTTTTTTTTTTTCCTCCTCCCTCTGTCAGTGCCACAGTGTTCACTGTTCTAATAACTCAGGATTAAACTCACATGGGGCATCTCAAAAGTCCTTTGTAAAAGACTTGAGGTCAGAACTTGCTGAAAGTTCAGAGGGACGAGTCTCATTTTCCTAATGAAGAAAAGTTCCAGGGTTATTTTGGAATTAGGTCTAAGAAACTGGTACAAGAAGCTACTTCAGTGCTGTAATTTAGTGACAGTGCAGCAAATTTGTGGTGGCTGCTGAAAACTTTCCACCTTCCAGCTTTGCAAAAAACAGCCCTGAAAAAAAAAAAAAACACCAAAAAAACCCCTCAGGTGTTGGTGACAAAGGGCAGAGGGTTCAGCTCTCTGAAATTTGATTATTTCAGGTGCAGGGTCTGGCTGTATCTCCCTATGGAAAGCGCTCCAGGGACTTCACATGTTGTTTATTTTGGTTGGAATGAGCCCCTTGGAGCTGAAGTGACTTAATTGAGGAATGTCACAATTTATTTGAGGGCAGCTGCATCCAACACTGACACACTCGTCAGAGAGTCTGGATCCTGGAATTACAGAAGGTTTGGATTCCCAGAGACTTTAAAATCCATCCAGTGCCACCCCCAAGGGCAGGGACACCTTTCATTATCCCAGGTGGCTTCAAGCCCCATCCAGCCTGGCCTTGGACATGCCCAGGGATCCAGGGGCAGCCACAGCTTCCCTGTTAATATCCTGTTTATAGAAACACTCTGGATACTTCTGGTATCAAATCGAATTCATTTTAACAGATATTTTTGTGATTTTTTTTTCCGTGTTGCTCTCTAGGATATTTGTGACAGGTCACTGATGAACCTACAGGGAAGGTGATGGGGGTGAACTCAAGTGAAAATCAAGCACTTTTTAGTAATGAGAGGGACAAAAGAACATTAAAAATATTAATATTGCCATTTCCTTATCTGGCTATTCTTCTGGATTTCTGTATAGCAAATTTTTCTTTTTGTCATATCTCAGTAAAATCTCTTCTTCCCTTTCTCTTCAAATATTTATAGTTTTGGTATAAACATAATGTAGTTGAAAAATGAGCTGAATATGGCAAAAGACACAACACTATTAAAGTGTTGCTCCAAAGTGCTTAAAACTAAGAATAGTCCATTAAACTTGGCTCTGATTGCGTCATCTGATGTGAAGTGTTTATAATTTTGGGTTGGATTAAGCTATTAGACCATTTAACTACTCCTGTATTTGCGGGTGGGGAGAAATGTGAATTCTTCTGTGGAAGAATTGAAAATACATCTGTGGTTTGAGGCTTCTGAGGAATGATAAATTTAGCCCAGTGCTGTAATCAGTCCGTTTTGTGCCATGTCTCCTTAGTCTCTCATTATTGGCTGTAATTCCAGCAGAAGGAATATCTCTATTCTCAAGTGGGTTTGTGGTACTGGGGGGAACCCTTATTTTTTTTATTATTATTATTTTTTAAAAAATTTTTCTCCTGAAAAACAGCTGAACCATACAAATGACACAATGGTGGATTTCTCCTTAAGGCTGAAGTTGTGGCTTGCTGAGAGCTATTTTTAAAATCTCTGAGGAGTTGCACGTTTTTACCTCAGCACCGCTGCTGCCTTCAACACAACGTGTGCATTTTCAGCCTTAACTCTCTCAGAACTTGAAATGGTTTTATTGACCCTTTAAACAAACCTGGTATATGGCAGGGATGCTAAACGAGAAACCAACCAAATTAGAGTATGCTATCAGGCTGTTTATATTAATCATTAATAAATGGGGAAACGGGAGCTTCAGCCTCGTGCCAGAGAATGAACTGGAAGGGGATGTCTGGAGCTGATGCTTGTAGGACTGGAAAGACTTTATGGCCAGAAAAAAGACCGAGTGTTGGTTTTCTTGTGCCTTTACCAGTGGGTGGGAAAGAGGAGTGGAGTCAGACGCTGTTCCTCACCTTCTGTAATAATGAGATTATTGCTGCTAAAGGTGTGTGTTCTGATCTTTAGACTAAACCTGTTCTTTGCTCTGTTTTTCCCTTCCCATGGTCACTGGGTGTGGGGAGTGGAAGAATCCCGTGTCCAGCTCTCTCTAAATCCATTAGAAGCCTTTGGGTTGTAGAGGGTGTTGAGGCCCTGGAATAGAATTCCCAGAGCAGCTGTGGCTGCCCCTGGATCCCTGGCAGTGCCCAAGGCCAGGTTGGACACTGGGGCTTGGAGCAGCCTGGGACAGTGGGAGGTGTCCCTGCCATGGCAGGGGTGGCACTGGGAGGGATTTAAGGTTCCTCCGTCCCAAACCATTCCATGATTTCTGTGGTACCTCCCAAGGCATAAACAGGAGATGGGAGCACATCCCAGATCCATGAGGGAGCCGCCATGCAGCTCCTCAGTGCCCCTTCCTCTGCCACCAAGTCTTTATTTTCCCCTTCCCTCCTCTTCCAGCGCTTCAGTCCCGCTTGCCAAAAATGAGTTTTGTTTCCTGACACACTTGGGAGCTGTCAGGTGGGATTGGGAATCCGGGAAGAGCATGATAGGGAAAGCTTTGCCTCCGTACCTTCCACCTCTCCATGCTGGAATGGGAACGGATGCTGGGAAGGGCATTTCCTGGCATCCTTCCAGCTGTGACTGCTGCCAGAACCCACCCTCCCGTGCCTCTGGTGCTCCCACAAAACCCCTGGTGTGGGTATCCAAAGGCACTGGCCCTAAAATGGGATGTCAGGCAGAGTTTTGCCTCTGCCACTTGCTTGAATGGGATGTTTTCTCCCCTAGGATCAACGTGGATGTGTATGGAGAGCTTTCCAAGTGAAAAATAACCCTGTGAATCTGTACCCCAGACAGGAGCAAAGTCACCTCAAAATCTGTGGAATAACGTTGATTCTCCAGCTGATTTGAAATGGATGTTGTTTTTTGACAGCGCTGTGACCTCACTTTGATTTTTCTAGCAGCCAGCTGGTGTCTCGAGTGCATTTCTGTGGTGCCAGGATCTCCCAGGATTTAGAGGGTGCAGTGCAGAAAATGCTGAGCCAGTGCTCCATAGCCATTGGTATTTGTTGGATCATTTTAATTTTATTTTCCTAAGATTGCTTGAAAGATACGTTCAGTGGCTTGAGAAGGAGACTTGTGAGACACTGGAGTAAAGAAAAAGAAAATGTATTTTTGTTGCTTGCCGTGTTCCGGGGAATTTGGGTCACTCAATCCTCCCGAATCGCTGCGTCTCTGAAGGTACCTGTAACCGCTGAAGTTGACTTGTAAAAGGCTTTTACCACTTAGCCCTGCAAATATTGAATGATGTCTGTTATGGATTGCAGGGAATATAAAGGGGGAAAAATCTGTGGTGTTCAGTGATTTGTTTTACTACACTTCAAATTTTTTCTCATTACTTCGTGAAATTCCTCTCTAATTCAATCTTTGTCTTTTGTCTTTGCTGCCTTGCAGGGTTGGTACAGTAGGCCTCACTAAACTTAGCTGCAACTAAGAATTTCTCCTACATCAACTGAGTTAAGGCTGATGCTCTTGTGGAATGTGGATTAAAAGTGCGTGCTAAGTTCCCAAATTTGAGAAGCGGAGAAAAGTAAATGTACCACTGCCACCAGCATCAGGACAGCAAACCAAGGGACAAAGAATTTGACCCGCTGTGTTGATTTTGGTTAAAACTGGTTCACGTGGTGCTTAAGAGACGTTGGCTGGGGGGCGAGAAGTGGACGTCAGCGAAGGCTTTTTTGGTTACAAAAATGAGGGCTGCTTTGGAGCCAGCAGACATTGCCATTGTGGCCCTGTACTTCGTGCTTGTAATGTGCATAGGTTTCTTTGCCATGTGGAGAAACAATCGGAGCACCGTGAGTGGCTACTTTTTGGCAGGGCGTTCTATGACCTGGGTAGCTATCGGGGCCTCGTTGTTTGTGAGCAATATTGGAAGTGAACATTTCATTGGGCTCGCAGGATCTGGAGCGGCGAGCGGATTCGCCGTAGGCGCGTGGGAGTTCAACGCCTTAATGCTTTTGCAGCTTTTGGGATGGGTCTTCGTGCCAGTCTACATCCGGTCGGGAGTGTACACCATGCCCGAATACTTGTCCAAGCGGTTCGGAGGGCATAGGATTCAAATCTATTTTGCAGCGTTGTCTCTAATCCTTTATATCTTCACCAAACTCTCAGTTGACTTGTATTCAGGGGCGCTTTTTATCCAAGAGTCCCTAGGGTGGAACCTCTACCTGTCGGTGATCCTGCTGATCGGAATGACGGCGCTGCTGACCGTGACCGGAGGGCTGGTGGCCGTCATCTACACGGACACCCTCCAGGCGCTGCTTATGATCATCGGGGCCCTCACGCTCATGATCATAAGCCTCATGGAGGTCGGTGGGTTTGAAGAAGTGAAAAGGAGGTACATGTTGGCGACACCCAACATCACCTCCATCCTCCTAACCTACAACATCTCCAACACCAACTCCTGCGACGTCAGTCCAAAGCCCGACTCTCTCAAGATGCTGCGCGAGCCGACGGACGAAGACATTCCCTGGCCCGGATTTCTGCTGGGACAGACCCCGGCCTCAGTGTGGTACTGGTGCGCTGACCAAGTCATAGTGCAGAGAGTCCTGGCCGCCAAAAACATCGCTCACGCCAAAGGCTCCACTCTCATGGCCGGCTTCTTGAAGCTGCTGCCCATGTTCATCATCGTGGTGCCGGGGATGATCTCCCGCATCCTGTTCGTGGATGACATCGCCTGCATCAACCCCGAGCACTGCTTCAAGGTGTGCGGGAGCAGAGCCGGCTGCTCCAACATCGCCTACCCACGCCTGGTGATGAACCTGGTGCCCGTGGGGCTGCGCGGGCTCATGATGGCCGTGATGATCGCCGCCCTGATGAGCGACCTGGACTCCATCTTCAACAGCGCCAGCACCATCTTCACGCTCGACGTCTACAAACTCATCCGCAAGAGCGCGACCTCCCGGGAGCTGATGATCGTGGGCAGGGTCTTCGTGGCCTTCATGGTGGTGATCAGCATCGCCTGGGTGCCCATCATCGTGGAGATGCAGGGCGGGCAGATGTACCTGTACATCCAGGAGGTCGCGGATTACCTGACCCCGCCGGTGGCCGCCCTGTTCCTCATGGCCATCTTCTGGAAGCGTTGCAACGAGCAGGGGGCTTTCTACGGCGGCATGGCCGGGTTCGTCCTGGGCGCCATCCGGCTGATCCTGGCCTTCTTCTACCGCGCTCCCGAGTGCAACCAGCCGGACACCAGGCCCGGCTTCATCAAGAACATCCATTACATGTACGTGGCCACGGCCCTGTTCTGGATCACCGGGGTCGTGACAGTGGTGGTGAGCCTGCTCACGCCGCCGCCCACCAAGGAGCAGGTCCGGACCACCACGTTCTGGGCCCTGAGGAAGCGCGGCGCGCCGGAGAGCGCCGGCAAGGGGGAGCTGTACCAGGCGCAGGAGAAGAGCGTCCTCAAGTGCAACGAGAACGCCAACCACATCATTCCCAACGGGAAGTCGGAGGAGAACATTAAAAACGTCAAGCCGGAGGACATCAACCTCCTGGTGACGTGCAGGGATGACAGCAACCCGGTGATCTCGGTGAGCCACTCGGAGGTGGAGACGCCCGTGGATTGTTATTCCAACGGACAGGCGGCCCTGATGGGGGAGAAAAAGCACGAGGAGGAGGAGGGGACTGACAACAAGGCGAGACAGTTGAAATTCATAGATTGGTTCTGTGGCTTTAAAAGTAAAAACGTAAACAAGAGAGTGGTGCGGGAGGCCGAGGAAGAGACTGTCTGTTTACAAATGCTGGAAGAGACTCCAAAAGTTAAACTATTACTAAATACTGGACTGGTCTGTGTCTGTTCGCTTGGAATCTTCATGTTTGTCTACTTCTCTTTGTGAGTGAATAGTGAACTTTTAAGGGTATGGCTTAAACATACAGAAGTTGATACAGGTCTCTGGAGATTTTTGGTTTTTCTTTTCTTTTCTTTTCAAACAACATAACCACAACCCAGGCATTGTTTACGCTATAATTGTAAGATCAACTCAGCTTTAGCCTATTTCGAGACCATCTGAGATGTGTTGTCCTCCCTCTGCTGAAAGCAGAACCTGTCCTGTGATGGCTTTTTCTTTTTTCCCTTTTGTGTTGGTTGTTTTTTTGGTTGTTTTTTTTTTTTTTTTTCCATTTGCAGCACTAACCTTTTGTTTTTCTGTGTATAAATATACCAAAGGCAGGCAGGTGGCTGTGTTTGAAGTCAGGCAGTTACAGCTCAGTCAGCATTAAGTGAAGATAACAGGTAATCAGTTACCAGCATGTAAAAGCTGAGTGATTAAAGCTGTGTCAAAAGATTTTTAAATGCAGAGCTGTGATGCACATTTATAAAATAACTGTATTACCTTGGCCAACTTAGCACTTTTTAATTGCACTCACGGCTTTTTTTTTTGCCTTTTTTCTTTTTTCTTTTTTTTTTTTTCCATTTTTCTTCTGGCAACAAGAGGAAGCAGTTTTGTGTCATTTTACAGCACTTAAAACATGATGGCTCTTAGCAGCTTTCTGCCTTTTTTTTTTTTTTTATTCTTTGTAAGGACATTTTTGTCTTTTGATTTTTATCCACTGTAAATTCCATTACTGAAAAGTTTCTTTATTTAAAAAAAAAAAAAAAAAGAGTAAAAAACTAAAACAAAAATAAGCCTGGAGATGACAAACTGTCATTGGAGGAGGAGGAAAAAGAAATATTCTTTCTGTGGGGTTTGTGGTATATTGAAATTGAAGAATCCCAGAATTTTTAGGGTGGGTTTGGGATGTTCCTGAGCACCTGTTCCAGGGCTCTGCCACTTCCATGGAAGGAAATTTTTCCTCAGGTTTAGGTGGAATTCAGTAAATGGCCAAAAAGATTCATTCAGCCTCTCCAGCCTCTGAACCTTTAGAACACTGTTAGGATTAGCTTCTTTTTAGGGAAAAATTCTGTTAGTAGGTTCTACCACATGGGACAAAGAGAAACATGAGTCTTTGCACGTCTCGAAAAACTGTTTTTCACCCTGCAGAAGGGTTTTCCTCTGCTGTGTCTGGGAGGAATCCCCGTGGCCCCGATGCTGCGGGGGGAGAACATCTGGGAAGGGAGAAAGGGGAAATGGGGGAGAGAGGTGAAAGTGCTCCTTGTTTTCCAGAGTCCTTTTGCCCCACGTCCTCTCCCGCTTCCCCTTTCACCCTGTCAGATTTTTCAGGTTTTTTGAGGAATCCCTGAGCTTGGAGATGCCCTCCCTGGTCGTTGAGTTCCAGCTGTGCCCAATCCCCAGCTCGTGCCACGTTCCTTGGACACCTCCAGGGCTGGGCACTCCACCGTGTCCCTGGGCAGCTCCTTCCCATGAGTGACCTTTGTGTGAAGAAATTCCATCCCTCCCTCCCTCCCTCCTCAGAACGATCCTCAGGGATTCGCTCTCAGGAGACGGGGAGCGCGTGCAGCCACAATCTGTGCCGGCAATTGAGGTCTGTCCCGTCCTCAGGATTTTTCCAAAAACCTGAATTCCTCCCAGGCAGTCACAGCTATTTGTAGGTCTCCGGATCCAGAGGATCTTTCCTCCTGAAGGATGGATGCCCAGGCAGGGATGAGCGGTTCCCAGGCGTGTGGAGGATGTGTGTGCAGCGGGTTGGTGCTCTCATCCTTCCCCAGGCCAAGCTGAGTCCTGCTTCTGGGGGCAGAGCCCAGCAGTATCAAACTCCTTCCCTCTCCAGGGCAGAGTGGTCATATCCAGGCTTTCCATGGAAATCATTCCTCCAGGTGTCTTTGCTCCTGAGCTCATTTCAGGAGAGCACGAACTGGCTGGGCCAAACTCGGGCTGAGGGACCATTGTGAGCGTTCACCAAAACCAGTTCAGGGGTCCAGCAACGCTTCCTTGGCACACAAACAAGAACCAGTTCCTGTGTGGGGGAAAAACCATTTTGCAGAGATGGAATTGGGGTCAATCCTGCCTTTGACTGCTGGAGAAAGTTTGCTTTTCCAGCGGGTGCCATCCACGTGGCTTTTAGTAGATAATTTACGACACTTTTCAGCTAAGAAGATTCACTTCTATTTTTGGGGTGGTTTTGTTTGTTTTGGTGGTGTTTTAATATCACCCGAATCTCATTCATTCCAAAACTTTGACCAGAGGCTGAGCTGCCCCACTTTTCTCCACTTGGTTTAGCTGCTGCTGCTGGGAAGTAGAACTGCTCCAAAGTGGAAATCCTTGGAGCGTTGTTGCAATATTTGTAGAGAGGAATCACCGTACCTGGTGTTGACATTGCTACCAACGGGACAAGAAACATTTTCTCACCATTTGTGCAGCCACAGCTTGGTTTGGGAGAACCAAGGGTGAAATTTATTAAGCGTGAAATATATTTAAGGGTGAAATCCTGGTGGTGGCGAAACTAATGGCATCTCAAGTTGCTTCATTACTGGGCTGAGCTGTGAAGGATGGCTTGATGTAAAACGTAGGGAATTCTTCCCATACAGGATAAAATCATTTAGGGCAACGTTTGATTGTAGCGGGACGAAAAAATATCAACTTGTAGAAGCTAAAAGATAAATCTCAGTCCAACAATACCCTCTTGGGAAGGCTGGGACGTGGCTCACACGCCCTGTTTGGCCCAGGGAGGGAGACTTGTGTCCCTCCGCAACTCGGCACGACTTCGGAGCAGTGGCTGGCACTGGGATTTTCCAGGCTGCTCCTCCTCGCCCCCAACGTCCAGCGCTTTTTCCACCGCCTGGGAAGCCAGGTTAGCTCAGGGACCCCTTGGCTCGGCTCCCTCGCCCCCTGTGCTGTTCCCCAGGGTGCCTTACGTGGGCGGGCAGCCGAAGGCACGGCTGGAGGAGGCGCTTCCGGCGCTCCCATCCATCGGCTTCTCCCTGTCCTTCCACCTTGCTCCTCAAAGAGGATGCTTGGAAGAGTTAACAGGCAGAATTCCAGTGTCCTGCTCAGTCCAGATCCATGGGGAAATCGTGGAAGGGGAGTCAAGTCCTCCAGGAACACACCGCGGAGGCCGAGGTGCTCCATCACGCCCTTCATTCGTTCTCCCTTTCGCTGCACTAACGAGCTGCCGCGTTAATCACGCCGCTGATTGGCGGGCGGGATCAACGTGAGTTATCAATCTGCCTCCCCGCCCCGTCTTTGGACCTGGTGTTGGTGAAGCTTTTAAAGGCGAGTTCTTTCTCCAGTGCTTTTTCTCTTGGGGTGTTTCCCCGAGGCGTTTTGTGCGCTCCTCTCCGGCCTCGCTGTGTCACAGAGGGTCCTGGAAGTTGCTGACGTTCTTTGCTGCATAAAACCACTTAATCAAAGGCCTTTGTTATTAAATAAAGATATTTCTGAGGTTCCAGGCAAGCTGCCTGCAGGAGAGAAGGACCCTGTTGCAGGAGAAGGGATTTTTTTTTAAATTTTTTTGTTTTTTAGTAGTGTAAACAAGCCTTTGCTGAGGGGGGAAGTTGAAGAATTTGGGGTTAAACACCCATTTTTTTTTTTTTGGTCCAGCAGAACCACAGAGCGTTTCCCACCATGGACAGTCAGTTCCGTGAATTTTGTTGCCTGGCTTCCTCCCCCTGCTTGGAGCTGGTTGTGCTTCTGTCTTGCAGCGATGGGTTTATTTATTATTGCCTTGAGCTTAGGACGACAAGTCTTGGAAAACTGAGTTTGGAATGACAGCTTTTTTTTTCTCGTTATTTCCCTTAACTTATTTTTTTTTTTTTTTTTCAGGTAAGATATTTGAATTTTTTGCTCCTGGAAATGGTAGAAGCCTTTTATTTAAAAAAAGAATTAAAAAAAAAATAAAAAAGAAGAAGGCTTCATGAGAGTTTAATAGTACGTTTTGGGAGACTGTTTTTATTTAAGGTTTTTTTTTTTAAAATGGCTGATTTGATGCTATTCTCTGCCAAAGTTTAAAGGGTTTTTTTTTGTTGTTGTTGTTGTTGTTAAATTTTTTTTGAAACAAATTTTCCTGTTTAGCTTTTAGGGAAAAGAAACAGTGCGAGACTGTAAGAAATAAAAATGGCCTTCAGTATATTCCTTATATTGTGTATTTTTTATTTCTCCACTTGTGTGTTCCCTGATCCCAGAAGGGCCAGGATGAGACTTCTGATGAGAGTCATGAGCCCTGTAACCGAGGAGAGAAAAGGATTTATTTCCACGAGGTTACAGTGGAGGGGGCAGAGCCGCCCAGGGAGCTCTGCCAGCACTTAAAAGATGCTTGCAACTTTAAAACAGCTTTATTTTTTTTATATATCTATTTTTTTAAATCCTGAGATAGAGGAGGTGTTGGGAATTGTTCCCTTTCAGAGAACAGGAGACATGGAAGAAGCCGGAGTCGCCAAGCTCCAGCTTTCTCAAGGAAATCTTTGGATTTAGCATGTACAGAGAAGCAAAATTACTCATCTGTTAATTTGGTATTCTGTATGTTCTGTGCCCTTAAATGTAATTGTTTTGAAAATAAAACTAACCTTGTTACGTGATGTTAAAAGCAGACTTCTGTGCAATGTTTTAATTTTTATTTTTGGGGGTTTTTTTTAAAGAAAATGTTTGTATATAATTAAATGGTTTAATGTGCTTTAATTGGCCTAAGGTAAAGAGTAGTCCTAGAATGTAAAACATATATAATTAGAATTTCTGATTTCACTGTGAGATCTCTAAACTCTTGTGCTTTTTGGTTTGTTTTTTTCTTTCCTTTTTCTTTTTTTTTTCTTTTTTTTTTTTGCGAAGTGGTTTTGTTTTGTTTACAAATCACTTTCCCTTTAATTTCTTTCCTGGTGTTGGTTTCAAGGCGTTTGCTTCACTTCTGTTCCAATCTTGAACTCATGGTATAGTGACATCTGGTGACACTTGGCATTCTCAGTTCCACTGTGTAAAGTCAGACACTTTGAGCAAAACTGGCGGTGAAATGACAATTGTGTGTCGAGGAATTCACGCTTTTAAAATGAGGTGGTTATAAAAAATAGTTGCTGTGCAAAATGTTAGTAGTCTTCTTCAAGAAGAAAGCAAAATTTTCTAATCTCACTCGAGCAGTCTCTTCATTCATCATCTTCTTTTTTAAAGCACAGTGTCAAAGTGATGCTGCTTTACCTTGTATCTCTGAGAAAAAAAAAGAAAAATGTTTTTTTAGATATCTGTGAAGTATTTTTGGGTTTTGTTGCTGTTGTATTTTTCTGCAGATTTTATATAAAATACCAGTTAACGAACTGCCTTTTTTCTGTTGTTTTGTTTTTTTTTTTTTAAACTCTAAAATACATTTCAGACCAAAACCAAATGATATCATATAGCATTTGAAACCTGCCTTTTTCCTTGTCCCTTGGTTGTTTTTTTGGAAATAAGCCAAATGGGCATGTAGATAAGATCACTATAATGGATCCAGGTCTCTTTTGGTAAAGTGTTATTTAAAGGTCTGTTAAGATCTTCTAAGACAATATACTGAAAAAAAAAATAAAAAAAAAACCTTCACTGTAGTAGGAATATAGATTTAGAAGTGTTAATGAGGTTAATACAGCTTAATTATATTGTAAGTTGCTACTGTCCTTAATGACAAGCTTTTTGTCATAGAAACGATGTATGATAAATTAATTTTGGTCTAGTGTATAGAATTATCATATTGCTATCAATCTTTGAAGTAAATCTGATGCAAAATTTTCATAGTTAGCACTGCTGGCCCTGTGTATACTGTTCTTTGTATACTGTATGCATATTATTTTGCCTCCTGCATTAGTCTTCAAACTAAAACTCTTATTTAGAGAGTATTTGGAATACTTTCAGACTGTGTTTCTTGCAGTTTACATTCCTTTACCATGGCATTTTGTCCTGTCTCAAAGTATTGTATGGAAATGTTTCAAAAACTTCTGTACAAAGTTTCAATAAAAATAGAAGAAAAAAAAAAAAAAAAAAAAAAAACCAACAAAAAAAAAAAAAAAAAAAAAAAAAAAAAAGAAAAGAAAAGAAAAAAACCCCACCACCACAAACCGACCAACCCACCCAGAACAGAGACTTGTGGAGCTGTTTGGGAGTATTTTGCTTTCAGTAAGCCCAGCAAAGGTGATTCCCGCTTTTCCTGGTTATTCCAAAGGCAAAGCCAAACTTGGGTTCCTTGAAACCGCGAGGAGAGCTTGGGGCTCCCAAATCCTGAGTTTGGCCACTGGTTTTGGGAGGCGGGGCTGGGGTGGGCTCAGGGCACAAAACAGGAGTGACCCCCCCCCTTTACGCAAGGAATCTGCCTGGATATCGTGCAAAATTCCCTTTTTGTTTGTTTGTTTTATCTTTAAATATCCTGTTCAGCTGCTGCTGAAGCAGTTCTTGAGTGGGACCAGCACCTTCTCTTTGATTCTGGAGTTAAAACATCGGCACATTCTGTGAGCAGAGCCCTGAATCTCCCATTTCCTTCTCTCCATCCCTGTCTCCCCCAGAGGGACGTGATGAACTTGGGAATGCTGAATTCCTTGTCCAGCGTTGGTGGTTCAGCAAGGGGAGGGGCAGGCCTGGTGTTAAATCAGGGATTCACGTTCCTTTGCGGATGGGATGCTGGCAAAACCTCCGGCAAGGCTGTTAAACTCGGAATTTCAGCGGCAGAGAGCATGAAGTAGCCCAGATTTTTCATTTGTTCTCGTCTTTTGCTGCTGTGTTGTAAAAGAAAAATGGAAAATTTTGCTGTTGTTTGTTTCAAGGGGCGGAGAAGAAACGTTTTTGAGGCGAAACTTCGGATTTGGGGTGAAACCCAAGCGTTTTCCTGCCATTCGCACGTGCTTTGGATCTGTGATTTCCAGGAAGGGAGCGTTTTCATGAGTTTACTATTAATTAACCGGTTCATAATTAGTTTATTAGGTGTTTACTCAGTGAGCAGCTTTCCAGGTCGGTGATTCTCAAAGAGGTTCAGGCAGGCTCTTTGTCACCAGCTGCTTCTGTTTGCCTTGGCCAAGCCTCACTCCCCGATTTCCTGGATTTCAGGTTCCTCCAGGTGCGGGGTGGGCTCTGGGCAGGATTTGTGTGGAAAATCCCACGGAGGTGGTGGCAGTGAGGTCTTTTTCCTGAATTCCCCCTCTAGGATGGGGCTGGCACAGTTTCCCTGTGGATGCTCTGGTGGTGGGAAAGGGAACGAGCCAGGAGGTTTCACCTCTGGATGTTCTTCTCGTCACTTTAATCAGGTTGTACTCAGGGATTTGCTTTTTGGGTGTTTTGGGCTTCGTCTTTGAGGTGTTGGTGGAGAGATAGAACATAATTCAGTTTATGACGTTTACAACCCTTTGTCAGCAGTGATTTTTAATATTTACCTGACTCCTGTTTTTGAGGTTTTGTGTATCCCAGGAGTTATCTGGCAGAATTTGAGCAAGGAATTGGCAAGATTCCCTCTTCACTCGATGAAAACATCGTCACTTCCAGCTTAAAACCTTCTTCTGCTCCAGAGCCAAGGATGCTTGTGTTCTGCAAAAGGGAGGGGGATTAAAAATTACAGTTGTGGTCCTCAGAACTTGCTGTGGAAGGTTTTTTACTCACCGTGTTCAGCTTTGTCTTTGTCCTGACTGCTGGTCCGTGAGCAGCAGTGAGGATGTGCAGGATGGGCGTAAGAGCTGCGTGTCCAGAGCTGGGTCTGATCCAGGAAAATTCCTCTCTTAGAAGGGAGAGATGGCTTACACCACTCTGGGTGGGCAAGAAGGCCAAGAACATCCTGGGCTGGATGAGGAATTGTGTGTCCAGCAGGAGCAGGGCAGGGATTGTCCCTCTGTGCTCCAGGGCTGTGTCCAGCTCTGGAGAGCCCTGGAGGGGCTGGAGCGTGTCCAGGGCAGGGAAGGGAGCTGGGGAAGGGGCTGGAGCCCCAGGAGGGGCTGAGGGAGCTGGGAAGGGGCTGAGCCTGGAGAAAAGGAGGCTCAGGGGGAACCTTGTGGCTCTGCACAAGCCCCTGACAGGAGGGGACAGCCGGGGGGGTCGGGCTGTGCTCCCAGGGAACAGGGACAGGAGCAGAGGGAACGGCCTCAGCCTGGGCCAGGGGAGGCTCAGCTCGGACAGCAGCAGGAATTTCCCCATGGAAAGGGGGCTCAGGCCTTGGCAGGGGCTGCCCAGGGAGCTCTGCAGTGCCCATCCCTGCAGGTGGCACCTGGAGGTGGCACTCAGTGCTCTGGGCTGGGGACAAGGTGGGCACGGGGCACAGCTGGGACTGCCTGGGCTGGGAGGGATTTGCCAGCCCCTGGGATTTTGGGATTCTCTAAATTTGGGAAGTTGGCTGATTTGCCACTCCACTTCCCAGAGCTGGGATGGGACCCAAACTGGCCATGGGGACATGCCAGCCCCTGTGGTGTCGAGGATGTTCCCTCCATGTCTTTTTTTTTTGTTTGGATTTCATTATTTGTCCTTTCCACTCTTAATTAGCTTAATGAACATACAAAGTAAACTTGATGAAATGTATTCACATCAAAAAGTCCTGCCAGGAGCGCAGCTTGGAGTTCCTGGGGAGCTTTTTCTCAGCAAGTTTCTGATAAGGAGAATTTTGCAGCGTAACATTGAAGGCCTTATTGTGGTCAGAAGAAGAGTTTCTGGAGCTTTAAGGAAAAGGTTTCATTAATTATGAGGTTTAATTGATTCTGAATTGATTCTGCCTGGAATGCTGAGGACTCCCCTGGATCCCTGGCAGTGCCCAAGGCCGGGTTGGACATTGGGGCTTGGAGCAGCCTGGGACAGTGGAAGGTGTCCCTGCCATGGCAGGGGTGGCACTGGATGATCCCTAAAATCCCTTCCAACTCAAACCCTTCTGTGACGTTGTGGCCAGTTGTTACCTGAACTGTTTCCAGTGATAAACCATTGGAATGACCCTAAATCATGGAGGATTTGCTTGCTGTTTATTTCAGATTTAAAAGGCACCTTTCTAGGCTTCCTTTTAGAAATTCTTAAGTCTTTTAGCTCTCTAAAATGAATTAAATTCAGTGTTGGGATTGAGATTTTAATGTAGCTGTGAGTTGGTATTTATAGAGTACTTGTATTCCTTAGCTTTTAGCTTAATTTCTTCTATAATTTCCTTGGATCTTAAAAGTTGAGTTAAAATGTAAAAAGATTCATCATAGAATTTAGGTTCTTTGAAGGACAAAGGTGGATTTGGGAACAGAAAAGCTCAGGCATCACTTTGAGTTTAAAAGTTGCTGCTTCCTCTGCATCCAGGTCCGTGGGCTTCGTGTTCACATCTGGGTCTTTGGCTTACACACCATTCAAACGCTAATTAAAATCTCTTTTCAGGACAGGGCGTTAATTTTAATTCAGAAGTAACTTCGATCACTTCCCCCCAAGTTACTTTTGGTGACGTGCCCGCTGTAACTTTCTCCTTGCCATTTCTGGAATATTCTCTCCTGCTTTTGTGTTCACTCGGCGTGGGGTGGGAACATGGATGGCTTGTCGTGGTCAGGAGCGCCTGCGGGTTCCCAGGTTCCCCTTACTCTGTCTGGGGAAAATTGTTCTGTTGTGGTTACAGAAACCTCTGTCCCTGCATCCAGCTGTCCCTAAATCGATCCAGGTCTGGGACTCTGAGACAAGAAAGGTGTGGAAATGTTGGAATGAGTCCAGAGGAGACCATGGAGCTGCTCCAAGGCTGGAGCTGGGCTGGGAGAGCTGGGGGTGCTCACCTGGAGAGGAGAAGCTCCAGGGAGAGCTCAGAGCACCTAAAGGGGCTCCAGGAGAGCTGCAGAGGGGCTGGGGACAAGGGACAGAGGGACAGGACACAGGGAATGGCTCCCAGAGCCAGAGGGCAGGGCTGGATGGGAGCTTGGGAATCAGGAATTGTTCCCTGGCAGGGTGCTGAGGCCCTGGCACAGGGTGCCCAGAGCAGCTGTGGCTGCCCCTGGATCCCTGGCAGTGCCCAAGGCCAGGTTGGACACTGGGGCTTGGAGCAGCCTGGGACAGTGGGAGGTGTCCCTGCCATGGCAGGGGTGGCACTGGGTGGGATTTGAGGTCCCTTCCAACCCAAACCAGTCTGGGATCCCTTCCCACCCCTGAACTTCCAGGCAGGTGTTGAAAATCCTCCCATTTCCACTGCTCAATTTCCAGCCTGCCTGGCCCAGCACAGCCCATTTTCCCCAGGGGTTCAGCACAGCTCCCACGTCTCCTGTTTTCCTTGGAATGCTGCATTTATCTGGATTTTGGTCTTTCCTGACTGCCCTGAGTGGTTGTACCCAACCTGGGGCTGCTGCTCTGGGTTGTTGATGCTTTTACAGTAATTGCAGAGTTTTTAATCATTTTCACTAATAAAATATTTAATGTTTTATTACGTCCTAAGTGGCAGCAAGGAAATGGTTTTCCCCCCTTAGTTTTGCTGCTTGGAATTGCAGCTCCCTTTTAAACATGGATTTTGCCTCCTTTGATTTCCACCTCAGTAAATAATCCCAGAACCAACCTTTTGTAACTGCTGAGCAACCAAAAAAAAAAAAAAAAAAGACGTAATTTTATCCTGCTGTTACTACACTGAAGGGATAATCAAGCAATTGGGACAGAGTTATTCCTATTTATAATTTGGGATGTGCCCACTGACTTTAAATGCTTCCTGTTGGACTGAGCAAGTGGCCAGAAGAACGTGAGAACTCCCCTAGCCCTAAAACTACTGAGGATTTGTTGTTGGCTTCCTTTTCTCTCTCCAAAGACGACTCTTGGAGGAGATTTTGGTGGTTCACAAAGCTTTTTCCATAGCCAGTGCTGGATTTTCTATCCCTCGGACTTTTCTTGGGGAAATGGGATGGAAAAAGGAGCAGTGGAGCTGAGTCCTTTCACACAGCTCTGGTTCCATGTGGGTGGCTCCTCATTTTTTAGGAGGCATCAGCATTCCAGAGGCTTTATGTCCACCTTTGGTTCGTCTCCAAGTTGTTCTTTGAGCCTCACGGCTGATGATCCTGTCTGAAGCCACTTTACCACCAGAGAATTCCCATTTTTTCCTGGCTCCCCTTTCTTTATGCCCTTCCTGTTTGCCAAGTGAGTCCTGTGGGACTCAAAGAACCTATGGGAGCATTTTTATTCCCTCTGACACACAACATCCCGTCAGGACGAGGCAGTTGGTGCTGTTTTGATGGTTCTTTGGGGACATTTGTGGCTTTAATCCTGGGGGCAAGGGATGGGGCACCCCCAGCTGTGCATGGAACAGCGTCCTGCTCTTGGGTGGGACTGTGCTGAGCTGAGGTGCCGGTGAGGAGAGAGGGAGAGGCCAGAATCACAGAAATGCTGAGCTTAGAGAATACCTCTGAGATGATCCAGTCCAACTATCGACCACCACCGGCCGTGTGCTCACCTTTAAATCACATCCTCAGGGGCCACAACGCCACATTTCTGGTTCACCTGCAGGGATGGGCACTGCAGAGCTCCCTGGGCAGCCCCTGCCAAGGCCTGAGCCCCCTTCCCATGGGGAAATTCCTGCTGCTGTCCGAGCTGAGCCTCCCCTGGCCCAGGCTGAGGCCGTTCCCTCTGCTCCTGTCCCTGTTCCCTGGGAGCACAGCCCGACCCCCCCGGCTGTCCCCTCCTGTCAGGGGCTTGTGCAGAGCCACAAGGTTCCCCCTGAGCCTCCTTTTCTCCAGGCTCAGCCCTTGCCCAGCTCCCTCAGCCCCTCCTGGGGCTCCAGCCCCTTCCCAGCTCCCTCAGCCCCTTCCCAGCTCCCTTCCCTGCCCTGGACACGCTCCGGTCTCTCCTGCAGGAGCCACAGCTGGACACAGGTTTTGAGGTGGGGCCAACCAGAGGTGGGGACGAAGTGCTCAGGGTGTCCCCTGACCTGTGGCTGGTGTCACACCTGGGGCTACGTGTGACTTGGTGGGAACTGTGGAGTTAACAGGTTTCGTCTGGGCAGCTGTAAAATACGGGGAGGTGGAGGAGAGGGGAATTTGGATCTGTAGACAGAAGTCCTTTGGTTCCTTCTTCCAGGGGCCCTCACCCCTGTCTGTCCCTGAGTGTCCCTGGGTGTCCCTGTCTGTCTGTCTGTCTATCCCTGTCTGTCCCTGTCTGTCTGTGTGTCCCTGTCTGTCTGTCTGTCTGTGTGTCCCTGTGTGCAGGGAGGGGCAGAGCAGGGCCCAGGCTCTGCTCCAGGCCCAGCAATGGCCCCAGAGCCACGGGCAGGGACTGAGCCCAGCAATTCCCCTGAAATTCTGCCCAGCCCTGAGCAGATTGTCCAGAGAGCCCGTGGGGGCTCTCCTCCCTGGGGAATATTCCGGAATATTCACAATGCCTGAGCTCTGGGGTGATCCCAGGTGAGCACTCTGGGCCCTTCCAGCCCCATCCCAGGGTTCTGCACCTTTCTGGGACAAGGTGACAACTTGTGACCGAGTGATTGTGGCCCAAGGTCAGAGTTCCCCAGGGGTGAAACCGGCTGGGAATGGCTCTGGTGTCCCGTGGGGGCAGGAGGGGTGTCCAGAGCTGGAATTCCAAACCAGGCCGTCCGTGCTCCTGCGAGCTCTTCCTTCTCCCCTCCACAGCAGCAGCTCCCATTGTCTCCTCTTCTCTCCCCACATCTGTGGGGCTGGGATTAGTGCTGGGCTTTGGGACTGGAATTAGTGCTGGGCTCTGGGACTGGGATTAGTGCTGGGCTCTGGGACTGGAGTTAGTGCTGGGCTCTGGGACTGGAACTAGAGCTGGGCTCTGGGACTGGAATTAGAGCTGGGCTGTGGGACTGGAATTAGAGCTGGGCTGTGGGACTGGAGTTGGAGCTGGGCTGTGGGACTGGAATTAGAGCTGGGCTGTGGGACTGGAATTAGAGCTGGGCTCTGGGACTGGAGTTAGAGCTGGGCTGTGGGACTGGAATTAGAGCTGGGCTCTGGGACTGGAATTAGAGCTGGGCTCTGGGACTGGAACTAGAGCTGGGCTGTGGGACTGGAATTAGTGCTGGGTTGTGGGACTGGGATTAGAACTGGGCTGTGGGACTGGAATTAGTGCTGGGCTCTGGGACTGGAATTAGTGCTGGGCTCTGGGACTGGAATTAGAGCTGGGCTGTTCAGGAAAAAATGTTGTGGCTCGCGAGCTGGGAGCCAGGCAGGCCCATTTCCTCTGTCCCCAAGTGGGCTGGCTCTGAGGCAAACCAAGGAACCTGTGTCTGTGGATCCCTTGGTTAGCAGAGTTCAGCCTATTTTTAGTTTGGGTGATGGCTTTAGGCAAGCCAGGATAAACCATGGCAATTTTGGGAGAGGGAGAATGAGAGGGATTGTAGTGACAAGCCTTCCAACCCAACAATTAGCTGATGTTTTCAGAGTATGGCCGCAAGCGGGGAAGGCTGCAAATTTTACAATCCTGAATGTAGAAATCTGCGGCTTTCTTTTCTTGTTCTTTCTCTCTGGTTTTGTTCTTAAATGCGCGGGGCTCAAATCTTTGGCCTCGTTGTGTTCGGAGACTGCACCTCACGTTGGCCTTGCAGCCACTCAGGGAATGTGCTGATCCCTGGGCGTGTGGAAAAGAGACAAAAAGCTTCTGTGTCTCTTGGGGGGGTGAGGGATGGAGGGCAGCGAGTTTACTCAGCAATATTTAATTTAATTTAATTTAAATCTGCGTGGAGGTTCAGAAGGGTTTGTCAGGGGAGGATCTCATTGCTCTCCACAAGTCCCTGAAATGAGGTTGTGGAATGGGCACGGCCCCGAGGCTGCCAGGGCTCCAGGAGCCTTTGGACAGCGCTGCCAGGGACAGAATGGGATTGTTGGGGTGTGTGCAGGGCCAGGAGCTGGATCAGCATTCCCTGTGGCTCCCTGCCGGCCCAGGGGATTCCATGGTTCTCCAAGAGTTACACACGTGCCGTGTAAATAACAGTGTAAATTAACGTGGCGCTAACTGCTGTCTGCATATCAAGCCATGGATTTGTGTTTTCCCCACATGGATCTCTTTAAATATTAATGAACAACAATGGTGCAAAGTCCCCTAAACCCCAAATCCATCATTTTCCTTTGCTGAGAGTATTGGCTTGTGCAAGGCTCAGACCAGGTGATTCCAGCTGAGTCAAATCCTGGCTTGTGCAAGGCTCAGACCAGGTGATTCCAGGTGAGTCAAATCCTGGCTTGTGCAAGGCTCAGACCAAGTGATTCAAATCCATGAACTCCTTTTCTTTTTGCTGCGGCCTGACTTGGAAATGGCAGGAAACTGTGCTGAGGAATTGCCTGCTCCTAGAAATCCTCTCCCTTAATGCTTCCGCCCTGTCTTCTCCGAGCGCTGAGCCGTGCAAGCACAGCTGTTCTTCCTGCCACGTAAAACAAGCCGGTTTCCATGAATTTCTCACTTTTCTTTCTTTCTTTTCAAGCCCGAGACAGCTGCCGTGCTCAAACGCACCGTTGAGGCTCTGATGGAGAGAGGAGCCATCGTGAGGAACCTGGAAAATCTGGGGGAAAGGTCTCTGCCTTACAAAATCTCCAAGCACAAGGAGCGCCACAAGAGAGGAGGGTACGTGGTGATGCCTTTTCCTTAAATCCTCCCAGCGCTGCTCCTGGAAAATGGACATCAGGAAGAACCCTTTGGTCTTCCCTGGTGCTTTTTGGGCCGCAGCTGGGACCTGGGAGGGCTCAGCAGGGTGGTGGGTGGTTGTTGAGGGGGGGTGTGTCCTGCTTGGAGTGGGTTTTGTGTTTTATTCTGAGCGGGGTCAGTTTTCTGTTGGCTTTCAGTCGTGTTTTCGTAGCCCCAGCCCTGCAGAACTTTCCCCGACATAAACAATATGATTATTTTTTACGTAACTATTTTTAGGCCGTTCCCTGATAAAAGCTGAACTTCACCTGCTGGTTGGCAGGACGGGTTCCTTTCCTCCAGTGTCCTTTATCAAGCTGAGGTGCCCTGTAAGACTTGCTTGTGTTTCTGATACGGTTTTGGGGTTTGATAAAGTCCAGAACCATGGAATGGTTTGGCTTGGGAGGGATTTTTATCATCTTGTTCCACCCCTGCCATGGCAGGGACACCTCCCACTGTCCCAGGCTGCTCCAATTCCCAATGTCCAACCTGGCCTTGGGCACTGCCAGGGATCCAGGGGCAGCCACAGATTCTCTGGGAATTTTATGCCAGAGCCTCAACACCCTCAAAAGGAAGAATTTTTTCCCCATATCTCACCTAAATTTCTCCCATTTCACTGGGAGCCATTCCCTGTGTCCTGTCCCTCTGTCCCTTGTCCCCAGCCCCTCTGCAGCTCTCCTGGAGCCCCTTTAGGTGCTCTGAGCTCTCCCTGGAGCTTCTCCTCTCCAGGTGAGCACCCCCAGCTCTCCCAGCCCCTCACTTAAGGATGTTTAGGATAATCCTGTGTTGTGTGGAAACTCAAGAAATGGAAATGCACACTGGGCTTCCCCACAGTGCAGGGGGAGCTGCTGTAGCTTCCGTCCCCTGCCCGGGGTGGTTCTGCTCCTTGAGGCCACCTCTGAAATGGCTGCTGCCTCTCCCAAGGCCTGGGAGAAGTTGCTAAGCAACCCCCACTGCTGGGGCTGCCTAATCCAAATCACGATTAACCAGCTCCTCCCGATCCTGCGGCCGTGCCTCTGCCTGGAGCAGGAGCTTGGCCAACCCTGCTCTTCCTTCCGAGGGGACTCCAGGGCTGCAAGCTCCTTCTTGGATCAGCTCTCCAGGGCTGATCCCTGGTTTCGTGCCCTCTTCCGAGCACCTTGAGGTGCTGCTGCCAAACGGGAGCGGTGAGAGCTGCCAGGGGAAGGGGGAGTAATCTCCACCACACTCCTGTTCCATCAGCCTGGGGAGGAGAGAGGTCAGGGAGACCTCAGAGGCCTTTCAGAACCTGAAGGAGCACTATAAAGAGAAGGAAAGGGGACTTCATCCAAGAATAGACAGGGGGAATGGGCTCCCACTGCCAGAGGGTAGGGTTGGATGGAATACAGGGGAGGAATTCCTCCCTGTGGAGGTGGTGAGGTACTGGCACGGATCCCCTGGAGGAACGGCATCTCTTCACCTCTTCTTCCCTTCTTCCCCTCTTTTCTCCTCTTTTCCCCCTCTTTCTTTTCCCCTCTTTCTTCTTTTCCCCTCTTTCTTCTTTTCCCCTCTTTCTTCTTTTCCCCTCTTTCTTCTTTTCCCCTCTCTTTCTTTTCCCCTCTCTTTCTTTTCCCCTCTCTTTCTTTTCCCCTCTCTTTCTTTTCCCCTCTCTTTCTTTTCCCCTCTCTTTCTTTTCCCCTCTCTTTATTTTCCCCTCTCTTTCTTTTCCCCTCTCTTTCTTTTCCCCTCTCTTTCTTTTCCCCTCTCTTTCTTTTCCCTCTCTTTCTTTTCCCCTCTCTTTCTTTTCCCCTCTCTTTCTTTTCCCCTCTCTTTCTTTTCCCCTCTCTTTCTTTTCCCCCTCTCTTTCTTTTCCCCTCTCTTTCTTTTCCCCTCTCTTTCTTTTCCCCTCTCTTTCTTTTCCCCTCTCTTTCTTTTCCCCTCTCTTTCTTTTCCCCTCTCTTTCTTTTCCCCTCTCTTTCTTTTCCCCTCTCTTTCTTTTCCCCTCTCTTTCTTTTCCCCTCTCTTTCTTTTCCCCTCTCTTTCTTTTCCCCTCTCTTTCTTTTCCCCTCTCTTTCTTTTCCCCTCTCTTTCTTTTCCCCTCTCTTTCTTTTCCCCTCTCTTTCTTTTCCCCTCTCTTTCTTTTCCCCTCTCTTTCTTTTCCCCTCTCTTTCTTTTCCCCTCTCTTTCTTTTCCCCTCTCTTTCTTTTCCCCTCTCTTTCTTTTCCCCTCTCTTTCTTTTCCCCTCTCTATCTCTTCTCCAAAGTGCTGGAGATGCTGGTTCCTGTCTTCTGTTGAAGAACCCAAAAAGCACTGCCACCCAAAGCCAAAAGCTGTCATCCAACGTCTCCAGCACCCAAAATTGGTGGAATTTCATCCCTCTGCCTCAGCTCCCCACTGGCTCAAGGAGAGAAACAGCAGCTCCTCGTTCTGCCCTTGGAAAAGGCTTTAATGTTTATAAAATGCTTCTGCTCCGACAGCAGGGTGAGGTAATCACCAATTCTGTCTTGAGACAAGAATTGCTCAGCTCCCATGGGCATGCAACAGGATTTCATCCTGCATTGCAAAACTGGCAGGGTCAAGGCGTGGTTTGAAAAAAAAAAAAAACAAAATCCATATGGAGCAGGAGAGCAAAACAGGCATGGACACAACGGCAGTGCCCAAAGTGGAGTCAGGGACTGGTTTGGGTTTGGAGGGACCTCAAATCCCACCCAGTGCCACCCCTGCCATGGCAGGGACACCTTCCACTGTCCCAGGCTGCTCCCAGCCCCAGTGTCCAACCTGGCCTTGGGCACTGCCAGGGATCCAGGGGCAGCCACAGCTGCTCTGGGCACCCTGTGCCAGGGCCTCAACACCCTCACAGGGAAGAATCCCTGATTCCCAAGATCCATTTAATCCTGCCTTCCTTCAGTCTCAAGCCATTCCCTGTGTCCTGTCCCTGCAGCCCTTGGGAATTGTCTCTCTCCAGCTTTCCTGGGGCTCCTTCAGGCCCTGCAAGGCCACCCTGAGCTCAGCCCAAAGCTTCTCCTGGCCAGGCTGAACAATGCCAGCTCTGCCAGCCTTTGCTCCCAGCAGAGCTGCTCCATCCCTCTGCTCATCCTGCTGCCTCCTCTGGGCTCTCTCCAGCAGCTCCAGGTGCTCCCTGTGCTGGATCCCAGCTCTGCAGCTGGGCTCTCACCTCAGGGGGCACAGGGACACAACCCCATTCCCTTTCCTGATCCCAATCCCTTTCCTGATCCCAATCCCTTTCCTGATCCCAATCCCTTTCCTGATCCCCACACTGGGGCAGATCCAGCTGTCCCCCCTCAGCACTTCCAAATCCTTCTCCCAAAGATCTCTGAGCGATCCCCTGCTGCCTGCAGAGCCCCCAGAGCAGGTGTCTTTTATGTGCTGAGTAGAACAAGGTTTTAGTAACCAATAATTGCAACCTTCAAGCAGGAAAGCATCAGATCAAAGCCTCCTCCTCCTCCTCCTCCCAGGTCAGATGTCCCCAAATATTTCTCAGTCCCTCCTCCTGCGCTTGGATCTGTGTCCTTGGATGTGACCAGGATCCTCCCCCAGGTTTGGAAGGGAGCAGGGATTGAGAGAGGTGCTACAGGAAATGGTTCCTGCGCCTTTCTTTGGGATCTCAAATTCCAGAGCCACTGGGATCCTACAGGGGGAGGCAGCTGGCAGTGATGCCACCTGGGAGTTCCGGAGGATTGCACTCCTGGAGATTTTCCTGGGGATTTTTGCAGCTCGATGGACAGGCAGGGTGGATTCCTGGCGGGTTTCCAATCCAGTGTTTTATACTGGAAAATGGAACATTCAGGAAATCAGCCATTATCCATCAACAGAAAGCGAGAAGTCAGTTTTTGAGGCACCTAATCAAATCGGCCAGCAGCTGTAAAAAATAACCTTTTTTTTTTTTTTAATTAATTCTACTTCAATAGGACAAAGTTACAAAGAAAATAAAGGACTTTTCCAGATACCTCCCTAAACTCCTGGATTTACCTTGAAATCCTGGAATCTTTTCTCCCTCCCAGCCAATTTCTAATTCTCCCGTGTCCCTTTTGGAGGAGGTTGGTGTGGAGTGGGACATTGGATAATCCAGAATATTTCACCTTTCCTTAGTCTTGGCTTAATCTGAATTAATTTAGGAGGCTTCTGTGAGAATTCAAATGAGTTTTGGGGGGGAGCATCTTGAATCTTCCAAATTTTTTGCTTGTTTGAGGTTTTAATATTTTTTAAGGTTATTTTTAAATTTTTTTCCTGACTCTTAGAGCTTTAACCGATTTATTTTCCTATACCAT